>NW_015167528.1:1442251-1448514 GCF_001447785.1 Gekko japonicus | reverse complement strand
TTTCACAACCATTTTTCATAGCATCACAATCAACAGCATTGATATTACAGTCCTTCAACAGCTTTTGTACACTTTGCACATTCCTATGAGCAAACTTTACATGCCATGCATAGAAACAGTCCTTGTGATCACATGCAGATGATTTTATGGCCCATTAGTGTCCATTTCATCATCACTAGTAACAGCAATGTTTCTTAGATGATGAAAATTTCCATGTTCTTCAATCATTAGCTCAACACCATCTTTATGCCAAATTTTGCCTTGGCCCTGATCAAGATTAATTTTAAAACCAGTTGCTATGATCCTCATAGTGGATATGAGGCAGATAGTGGCCTCAGGAACAAAAAATGCAATCTTTGAGTATAACTTCCTCAATTTCACCACATGTATTCAAAATGTTCAGCACAACAGTTCCAGTTCCTTCCACAGCTAATTCTTGACCATTAACTTGTTGCAAATTAGGCTTTTTCTCTCTATCCAAATCAACAAACCATTCAACAGAGTTTGCAATATGTAAATAACTTCCCGAATCCAAAACCCATAGAGCTTTAGCATCAGATTCTCTGCCATTAATAGACAATGCATGCACATTTCCACTCTGGTTTACATCTACAGCATCTGGCTGTGTTTTATTAAGAAAGAATATAGGCCTTTTCCTAGTCTGCTTGCTGGTAGCATTTGGCCTTCCACTCCCACGCCCCCTAGAGGCTCCTATTTCAGTGGGAGTCTGCGTGGTGCAGTCTCTTTCATCTTGCGCAGGTTTAAACTGGCATTGTTTGTCGAGATGACCAGATTTTGCACATATAAAACATTTAACTTATTTCTTTACATTTCCTCTTTCATAAGCAGGCTTCACTCTAAGAACTGACATGCTATCAGGGAGCTGGGACATTTCTCTTCTATTCCCCTCAGCTTCCAAATAAGAAATTGCATAATCAATGGTTAATTTCTCTACTCCCTTCAAAAACGCAACTTCATGAGCCTAGTCTTTTGTTAAAGAGCCCAAAATTACAGCAATAACAGTATCATCAGTTGGTGTGCTTCCTATTGCCTTTAGGTCATTGAAAGTATCCATAATGTTGTTCAAATGTGCACTTATTGAGTCTCCATCTCTCATCTTTGCATTAATCAGACGCTGAAAGAGAAAGAAATAGTTAGCTCTCGTTTTCCCATTGTATTTTTCATCTAGTTGGTTTATCATTTCTTTTGCAGATTTTCATGTTAAAAGCTTTTGATTATCACTTGCAATGACACTCCCAAGGATTAAAGATTTTGCAAAACCATCTTTCTCTTTTAATTTTTCCTTTTGTGGATCATCTGCAGGAGCATCACTAGTGAGTACATGCAGAGCAGATTGAGATTCTAGAGCACACTCAATTGATCCCTTCCACCAGTTGTAATTTGTTCTAGATAAAGGTGGAATATTGAAGAAAGAAAGATTCTTTGAAACAGCCATATTTTACTTTACGGATCTTTTTGACAGAGGCAAAGCAGTGAACAGGCGTCTGGTCAGCGTGGAGTTAAACGAACTTCCTTTGATCTCCCTCTTCCAGCAGCATGATTCAGCCCCAGGGATCCTTCGCATAGAGCAGCAGAAAACAAATCTTCTCTCCCCTTCTGTCCAGCCTGCAACAAGGCTAGAAAATCTCTAGAAAGAGGAACAAACTTTTCTCTGCTCCCACTTAATCCAGAAAATGTTTCCAAAAAAAATAAATCTGTGCTATTCTTAAAAGTTTCTAAGTAAACTCATACACACATGCATTGTCAGCTTTGTGCAGAAAGGAATGAGCTGGGCGCCCATAACCTTTGTTGGGATTCTTTTTAAGTAAGTCAGCAGAGTATTAAGAGACTGAGTCCATGGTGTGTTTTAAAATATAAAAGTTTACTATAAACCTAACATGGGAAAAAGGTACACAGGATGTAAAATAACAAAGAGCTAATATGGCTACATCCTTACAGCTAAAAGGTAAAACGGGAAGAGAATGGCGTCTCCTTCTCAGTCAGAACAAAGAGAGGAAAGAGAAGCCAATGTGCTAAATACTTGACACATTGGTTTCCAATCAGACTAGCAAGTTAGCTCCAAAGTTCCCGGGCATTCTATTGTCTAAACAGATTGGGTACAAACGAACATGTGACTTCCTGTTGATCATAACAAACATCATTAACCCTTTAAATACTGAAGTGTTTTGATTTGTATATAAAACATAACAATATCAAGGGCTTAAAAAGTTGACCTTACGCGTTTCGGCCAAATAGGCCTTCCTCAGAGGTCATGCATATGTGGCAAGATGGTTAATAATTATATTCACATAAACACAATCACAATTCACAAGTAAAAAGCAGTTGTGAATACTGTGGGAACACAATCAAAGAAGGAAATGTTTGGACCATAAGTTTATTTTATAATCACTGGGCTAGTGATTGCACTTTAAAGGTCTTATGTGCATATTTATCCTGTGCCTGGTGATTTTACTTCTGAACAATTTACTTTATGGTCCTTATTGAATCTATACTTTGTATATATTTCTGATTGTGTTTATGTGAATATAATTATTAATCATCTTGCCACATATGTATGACCTCTGAGGAAGGCCTATTTGGCTGAAACGCATAAGGTCAACTTTTTAAGCCCTTGATATTGTTATGTTTTATATACATTGTTTGTAATTGGGCCCCTATATATGTTTTTAAATTTGTTATTATCAATAAATACATGTACCTTTTTTTATGGAAAGGTGTTAATATTGGCCCTCCTTTTCACTAACCTTTCTTTGGTTCTGGAGTTTATTGTTAGGTTCAGTTTTTTTCCCTTCTTGTTTCTGCTGTTTTGATTTGTAACACCCAACACCTGGCCACAGAGTTGGGTGTACCACTTCAGAATAGTGGGAGCTCATAAACTTCCCTCTTGTTTAAAAAAAATAATCCAGATCCCCACGCATCTAGCGCTGTTAAGTCCCCGAAGAGGCCTCACTGGAATGCTTCAGGCGGCATCTCTGTGCAGGGATTTGAAGGGGGATGCAGAAGCATACAGTAACTCTGTCTCCAGTCTGAAGCGGGAGGGTCCAGACCTCGGTTTATCTTCCCAGGGAAAGCGAGGCACAAGTCCTTCTGACGTCAACGGGACAGGAAAACTGGGACGGTCGTGTCTCCCCTCCCCCGAGAACTGACTCCGTTCGCCTTTTAAGCATTGTAAAGCCCTGCCCGGACCGTGTAAACTTCCGTGTCAGCAAAGGAGGAAGGCCGGCTGGCCACCCCCACCGAGATTATTCGCTTCTGCCAGGCTCCCACCCGGCGGCTGCGCCAAGGCCCGCAGGGGAGGGGCGGGCGTGAAGAGCCGGAGTCGGTGAAGGCGATCCCCTTGGAAGAGGCTTGGACAGCCCGTGGGCAGTGTTCCCTCTCAGCTGAGTTAGTGTGAGCCAGCTCCCAGTTTTTTAGCCTCTGGCTCACATATTTTTCTCTTAGCTCAGGAAGGCGGGCTCCAGAGCCAACTGATTTATGCAGTAGCCAGAAGGCTCGCTCACCACTTTAATGACAGGAGCTCACAAAGCAGGATTTTTGCTCGTCAGACTCCACAGCTTAGAGGGAACATTGCCCGTGGGTGTTCTCGCCCAACATTCCCACGCCGGGGACGGGAGGGAAGGGAAGGGTCTCCCCTTCCCCGACTCCGCTGCGCCTTCCCGCTGGGGCTGCGGGGCTTCGCGTCACCAAGAGTGGCTGCCCGGAAAGGCCTTCTCTCCTCTCCTCTCCTCTCCTCTCCTCTCCTCCTTCCCCTTCCCCTTCCCCTTCCCCTTCCCCTTTCTCTTTCTCTTTCTCTTCCCCTCGCCTCTCCTTGCCGTCTTCTGCAGCAGCGCATGATTGAAATGTAAGCTGCAGCCTGGGGAGGGGGAGAGACCCGGCGGCGCAGGCGGCCTCCAGGCCTCCTCACCCGGGAGCCGTTGCCAGGGCTATTTGAGCGTCACTCCCGCCGTCCAAGCCCGAAAGGACAGATCCACCCGACCGCGTGCGCTCATCCTCACCTTGACAGGTACCGCGCGAAGCCCGGATGCTCTTCCAGACGGCGCGTCTCCGTCCGCAGCCCGGTGAAACCGACACTGGCGCCCAGGCGACTGCCGAGGAAAGCCGTGCTCCCCCTTCTGCGCAGTTGTTAAGGGAGTTTGGCTCCCTTCTCCGCCTCGGCGGTCCTCCTAGGGCAGGAAGGCGGTATAGGAATGTGGTGAATAAATGAATATATAATATTTGGAAGAAAATGGGACGGGATAAGGGGAATGCTCCCTCTAAGCTGTGGAGTCCTGTGAGCAAAAATTCTCCTTTGTGAGCTCCTGGCATTAAAGTTGTGAGCAAGCGATTTGGACGCTGCAATAATTAGTTTACTCTGGAGCCCTCCTTCCTGAGCTAAGACAACAATGTGTGAGCCGGAGGCTAAAAAGCTGTGAGCTGGTTCACACTAACTCAGCTTAGAGGGAACACTGGATAAGGGTCGCCAGCGACCTGGAAGGGAGAAAATGCCCCGCCCCGCTTAGTCCCGGCTCAGTAGGACGCTCTTTACCAGGCGGTGTTATTGACTTCCGTTGCCGTGGGAAGTTTCACTTACCCGTTCCCACGTCTTCAGTTTTTTACTGAAGGGTCAGGACATTTTCTTTTCTTCCAGTTGTTGGCACCGGGGGGGTGGACTATCCGACCAAGGTGACCCACCCCTTGATCTCAACCGACCACTTTGGCGCTTCGCTCGCTTTCGCCGCCCACTGAAAGCAAAGGAACTGCGAAGCGTGCCTCTGGGCGCCTGGTGCTCCCAGCAGGGTTAACAGTCACTTTCCCGTCGCCAGTGGACATCCGTTTGCTTCAACGAACTGTGGGGGATTTGGGTCGTTTTGACAGCAGCCAAGGAAGCGAGAAGCTAAAGGGCGGTTCCGAGCTCTTCCGGCCGGACTCCAGGGTGCAAAAAGCGGGCCGGGGATCTAGCTGGCATCTTACTGCCCCCTGGGTCGGCTGTTCCTGAGCTCATCGTTTGACAAGAAGTGTCCTTTGTTGTCCTGGTCGCCCGAGCTGAATCGCTCGCAATTGGCGCGGAAAGTCGGACATGTGCGCGTGTGTGTGGCGGTGGAACGTCATGTGCGCGACGTCGGGGGGAGCCGGCAATCCCAGAGAAGGCCCGCTTCAGTCCCGAGAGCCCTCCGCTCCTGTCCGTAGGCAACCAATAGCTGGGCCTACATTGAGGGATCGTCGTAGCAAAGACTGTAGGAAGGGGGGGGGGACGACTTTGAAATGTGCCGATTTCGGAGCCCAACCCTGGGGGAGGGGTTGTCTCACGGGAGCCTCTTTGGAACGAATGATGACGCGGGGGCTCAAAAACCTCTCCCCCCCTGCCGGGCGTTTGCAAATGAGCGGTGACTCTTCGCCGGCTCCCGCAGATGGTGTCCACTGCCCTATGATTTCGTTTGCACTTGGGGGGCTCTAACCCCTCACCTGGCCGGCGAGCGCAGCAGGAAGGGCTCCATTTCTCACGCGCACCAGAGCTTGGGCTGCCTCCGCGCATGTTAGGATAGCGGTCCCTGTGCTACAGCGACCCTCCTGGACGAGGAGTTTGCTTGTCTACCCAGGATAATCGCCTTGCGAATGGTTCGCTACTATGGGCGCAGTCGTCAGTGACTTGTGGGTGCAGGTTTGGTTTCTCCAGAAATAGACATAGTGCTGTCTATTTCTACACTCAGATCCTATTCTATTGCAGAGTGACTCCGATTTAAACACACCCCTTTCAGTAGGAGAGGAATCACACTGGGTTTAGAGTGGAGTCACTCTGCAAGGGAGGCGTTAACGCCGGTTTCAGCGCAGAGCAGGCTTCTGCGGCGTTGCAGCCATCCCGAATTTGCAAAGCGAGCGATCCCTAAAAGTACTACAGCGCTCTATGGATCTTGGATTTGGGGACTTGGAATCGGTTTCCCCGGACTTTCCCCACCCCAGTCGGATCGATTTGCGCCCCACAAAGCGCCTTCCGACTCCCCGGCTTGGAGCTAAGCGAGACAAAGCGGGTAACGCCGGAGGCGGCCCGCGGAAAGGCGGGGCGGGGGGGAGCAGACGGGCGACTCGCGGCCTTTTAATTGCTCCTTTTAAACCTGTTATTACGACGTTAACTGCTTAAGTATATATTGCTGCCTTTTATTGCCTTGATGTGACAAATTAAAACATACCCTTCTGAAAAACGGCATTCACGGGGAGGGGAGGGGAAGGGGGGCGAAGCTGTCAGGCCGAATTAATGGACGGGGGGG
>NW_015167528.1:1439736-1442089 GCF_001447785.1 Gekko japonicus | reverse complement strand
TGGGGCGGGTTCCCCCCCCCCCCAACTGAGCCGCTTTAATAGTACTACAGAGACGTGGAGAGCTTTAGTCCTCGGTATAGTATTCGTTTGAATGCATAAGATACTACCAAAGTATCCTCTTATTTCTCCTAACAACCTTGAAAATTAGCCCTCAGGAATAAATGTGTGTGTGTGCGCGCGCGCGCGCAGCATCTCAGTGTCACGTCTGAATGTGTCGGACAAAAGTTTCAAACGTGGAGAGGCGCTCTTGGCAGACAGCCTGCGGTCCCAGCCATAGGTATCTTTGCCCTGGGTTCTGCTGAGGGATGTGTGAAAACGCCAAGAGAGCAAGTTAATTTTTTTTAAAACAACAACAACAACATCCAAAACGCTGATACTTGACCGAGTCCTTAAAAAGAAAGAAATGGTTCCGCGCACGAAAGAAATGGTTCCGCGCACGTATTAATATTCAAGCCGCTTTTCAGTCTCTTGAGTTGGTCTTTCAGACGACCACGCGGCTCCTTCTCAGTTTTGCCCCGCGACGTTCCACGGAGCCAGTCCCCCCCCCCCAATCCCGCAGCGGCCTCTGGGTGCGAATTCGCAAAAGCCCTGCTGCATTTCGCGGCCAAACGGGCAGGCGCCGCCCACCAGCCGATCACAGACGTGGCCTCCGCGCCCCACCCGTCGCGCAGCTGCTCGGCGGTCCCCCAGCGGAGGGCCGGCGCCAGAAGGAGAAAGTTGTGGGGACCTTCCGGCTCTCCCACGGGCGAGGCAAGGGGAGCCGCTTTCCTGGCTGCGCGCAGCTCACTCGGGGGAGCAGCCGGGAGACCCAGAGCGACGTCCCGCTTTGCCGGGGCTGAAGAAGAGGGGCGCCCCCCCCCCTGCAGCCAGCCGGAGCGGGTCCGCGCCTCGGAGAACGGAGGGGCCCGGGGAGGGCTGCCTGCGGGAATCCACGTGGAATCCATTACACAAGAGGATTAGCTAATTACCAGATCAGAGAGCGGGGGAGACGGGGCGAGAGGGGGGAGGAAATAAATAAATATGCCTTTAAGTAACCGAAAGTAATTATAACCCCATTGTTGACGCTAACGATTAATAATTGATCGGGTGTTCTACACAATGAAATGTCAGTTTATTCTCCCCGTGAACGCGCATACGGCCATTTCTTTGCTGGTGTCTTTCTCAGTCTCCCCAGCCGGCGCTTCAGACGTCTGCCTTGGAAATCCGGCCGTTAGTTCAAGAGAAAGAGGCCGGCGGCGGCGGAAAGGCCTTTTGAGAAGAGTCGGATTTTGCCGAGCAGGTTTTTTCTCCCGGTGTTGTTGCTTTACCAGCGCCGTGTTGGAGAGGAGACGTGAGACCCAGAGCTCAGGTCCGGTTGTGTTTCGGAAGCCGAGAGCCTCCCCCAAAACGCATGCGATAGACTGCCATGTATGAGAGCCAACCTGCTCCTGAAATCGGAAGGACGCCCTGACGCTCTTTCGGAAAGGCGCACGGCTTCCCCGACTGGACGCCAGAGAGAGGGGGTCTGCCTTGCAAAGGACCCGTCGGGCCCCCCGGGAACTCCGGGGGGGGGGAGAAAGAGACTGGGGGTCCATGTGCAGGTGGCCCTGGAAGACGGCGTGAATGGCATCATTTTTAAAAAAAACCCAGAATCTCCTTTGTAACGCTGGTAACAGCCCCCCCCCCCAAAAAAAAACACAAAAAAACCCCGGTGCGATCAGCGGTATCTCGAGGGCAAAACGCTGGTGGGCTTCAGCGGGCTGAGGGTCTCAGCAGGCATATCGCTTGAACCTCAGCCCGTCTTAGGACGTGGCACGCCAGAGATGCAGAACGACTTCGGGATGACAGACCCCCCCCACCCCACCCCCCTTTCTCTGTGGCTCGCAGGGCGGGGTTGGGCCCTGGAGCGCCGGAGTCCAAGCCCCAGGGAGGGCCGTCTCGCGCGGGCCGGAGGTCTGTCTGGGGTGCATTTTGTAAATCAGAAAATGTCTTTGGAGGAGACGGAGCTCCTTGCGGGGAACTTCCCTTTCGCACCCTCCGGATACTCTGAAGGACGTCATTCGAACAAACCGTTCCCGAACTGGACGGCGGCGCCTCCCGCAGGCGCCCTCGGAAGTTAGTCCCGCGGAGGGCCGCGGGCTTGACTCCCGAGTAGACGCAGCCTGCCCATGCTCGGCAGTCCAGAGAGCCTTCCGCAGCCACCTGGGACCGCGCCTTGCTCTTCGGGCGCCCGGCGGGGCCTGGCCAAAGGCTTCTTCCTCCCGAAGGCGACCGCGGAGCCCAGCTCCGGCCAGCCGCTGCCGGGATCCCCCGGGCCAGCAGGAGGGGGGTGGGGGTCCGCCAGATCCAAGTGGAGTCGGCTGCAAAACGCGCG
>NW_015167528.1:1436085-1439703 GCF_001447785.1 Gekko japonicus | reverse complement strand
CTTACCGGAGAAACGATCCCGAGAGCCCTAACGGGCACAATCCAGCCCAAGCTAGACTGCGCTTAGTGCGCCTCCCTCCCTCCCTCCCACTGAAGGGGGGCGGCTGGATTCCTTCCCAGGGTTTCGTGGGGAGTCTGGCCTGCGTCCACACGGCGACGAAGAAGCGCCCAGGCGCAGCCGGAGGATTTCGCTCTGGGCCCGCCGAAGGGCCCGAGGAAGACGGGGCGCCGAGACTGGCAGAGCGCAACCGGTTTCGGGCACTCGGACGTGCAAGGAAGGGACTCACTCCGCGACACTTATCTCTGAGTAAACCGCTCACGGCCGACCGGCAGCCTCAGTTCCCCATCTGTCCAATGGAACGAATGGTGACAATCGCGACCCTGATAACGGAAGTCACTTCCGCGGAGGCCCACAAGGCGTCCTTCTCCCCCCCCCCAAAAAAATAATAATACTGGGCGAAGGGATGTGCAAGAGTGGCTGAGGCGGACTCCTCCGCGGCCAATGGAACGAGGGCTTACTCGGCGGTAAATCGCATTGACTGCAGTGGCATTGGTGTGCCCAGGCTCCGGAACCCCTCTGAGGGTATTTACTCCTTTCCAGCTCAGCGCGCAGAGACTGTCGTGCAGCCCGAACCGAGAGCGTTTCCTCGGCAGGAAGGCTGCGATCCACGAGACACGTCTTAGGGTCCGCGTTCGACTAAAAGATGCATCGGATCGTCCTGCAAGAGCCCCGTTCAATTCGGGGGGGGGGGCATTGCCCAATGGAGATAATAATAAAGTGAGGGTAGGTCCGTTTCTGCGCCGGGGACTTCCACCGGCGCCTGTGAGGCTAACCCTGCCCGGGAGCCCTGGACTTCGCCAAGGCTCCGTAAAAGACAGAGGGAGCGAGCGGGGTCGCGCGTGTCCTGTCTGACCCCCCCCCCCCCCAGACAAAGGTGGCTCCGGGCGCCCTCGCGCAGCTTCCCAGAGGCGACCCTCTCCTGGCCTCACCACGAGCAAACGGAGGGCAAGAGGAGGGAGGGAGCTTCGCGAAGCGGAGGCGCGGGGTGGGTGGCTGTCTTCCCCCCTCGGACTGGACAACGACCGGCCCCCTTCTGCCTTCTTCTCCAGGAGCGGGGAGGGACGCCTCCTGACCCGGAAGTCAGCGCTCAGGCCAGGAAACCCAAAGGGCTAGCGCCTTGGCCAGTTCCGCGGACGCCTGCACCGGCTGGAGTCCCGAGAACTCTGGACGCGGAACTCCCAGCTCAGTGGGCTACAGCCACGATCATCATCAACAACAACAAACGGAATACAAAGAAGGTCGGGATAGAGTTGGATTCACAGAGTTACCCTGAACGATGGTTGAACAAAAAGAAAGCGTTTTGCCACCCACCTACCAACCCAAATAATATGCCAGGGAACCTCCCGCAGCCCGCTGACGTGTCAGAATTGCGATGGTGTTCTAATGTCTATTATTGTTCAAATTGTGTCATTCTAACTGTATTTATTGTATTATTTTATGACGTGGCCCGTCCTGAGCCCGCTTGCGGGATGGGCGGGCTATAATAGAAATAATAAAATAAATGAATAAATCAAGACGCCGAACAACAACAGCATCAAAACATACCCCCGGGGACATCAAAACCTACCCTTGGTAGGTAAAATACAACCAAAGTGTATTACCAAAGAATTAAAAAGACGCTGTGAATAAAATTAAATGGAGGCAGCACGTTGAGGGCAATGACCAGGTGGGCAGAACAGTTCTAAGATACTCCGCTGTCGTTATCGATTGGAAGCAAGCAGAAGTGCAAGCAGTGGATAGCAGAACTTGAGAGATAAAGACGGCGCTTCACTCACTACACCCTAGAAGTGACGTTGGTCATCTTCAGTTGACAAGAAACGTCGGTGGCAGAGGTCTCTTGCAAGTCAAGCAAGCAGCCGAAGAAGAAAAAGGAGCACTGAATGACTACACAGGAGAAAAGCAAAGAGTAGCTTTGCGTTGAAGTGTACGAGGCAGACTCAGTTAAGGTTGCAGAAACCAAAGGAGATTACAGAGAGACTGGAGTCAAAGCTCATGTTGGCAACTGGAGACAAAAAGCACCAGCACGGCAATATTTGAAAGACAAATAAAGTTGATAGTGAAAGCACCTGGAAGGGGCACCAAAATGGGCACTTGAAGAAGAGACAGGAGGATTCATTCTCGCTGCACAAGGGCAGGGACTCAAAAGGAAAAGTATGGTGTTTCCACAATCACGTTGCCAATGTTGTTGCTGTCTCGTTGGTGCTTCTCCTTTTTGACAAATTAGGACATTGTATGTTGCTGTGATCATACCTTTGGACACTGTGTTTCTAGGATCAATTAGTTTTTCAAAGGGAGTCATTGGGACTTTCAGTAAGTAGGTTAGATCCAAATTGTATGCAAAATTGTTGAAATCTGTTCATAGAAATGTTACTGAAATCTGTTTGTGAAAAAATTAATAAAAAGAACTTTTTTAAAAAAAGGAAAAGTATGGAAGCCAAGATTCAGAAGACCAGTGATCATAGTGGATGTCGACTTTGCAAGACAAAGGATGGAACAGTCGACCCATGGTCAGTGCCTGTAGTAGAATTGCTCAGACTGACTATAAAGGACGTCAGGATACAGTTGCAGCTCCGTCGCACTGGAATCTTTGCAAGAAGTATGGTTGACCATCAGGCAGAAATTCATGGCAGCACAAACCAGGCAAGATCATGGAGGACGATGAAACAAAGATTTTTGGGACTTCCAATTACAAGCAGATAAACACCTGGAGCATAATACCCTGATGTCACCACGTGTGTGGGTTGTGTGTGTGTGTGTGTGTGTGTGTTTGAGAAATTGGGTTTGGATCATTGACATTGCAATCCCAGGGGACAGCAGAATAGAAAAGAAAGAACAGGAGAAGTTCGTGAAATACCAAGACCTATGAATAGAATTAGAGCACCTTTGGGAGAAGAAGGTTACCGTTGTGCCCAGTTGTCATTTGAGCCCTTGAGCCTAAGAGTCTCAAGGGACACCTGGACATTCTGGGCACTGAGCAAATAACACCTGGTCAGCTCAGAACACAGTATTGCTTGGAACAGCAAGAATCCTACAATTTCCAAGAACTTGGCTAGATCTCGGACTGCAGAACACCATCTACCAGTCCAATATCAGACTGTGACCATTCATCACCATCACCTCCAAGTGGCATCTTATTCAGGGCGCCACTCACTGTAGTGGTTTTTAAGGCATGTGCAGTTCCCAAGAACTTGGCTAGATCTCCAGTTGCAGAACACCACCTACCAGTCAAATAGCGGACTGTGACAATTCGTAACAACAACAACATGCAATAAATGCAAGCAGTGAGCTAATGTTTCTCTGGCTTTCCTTTTTTCCATTTGCTAATAATAATAAAAATAGCCTGACAGTGCAAATTCTCGTCTTAGGAAAGTTCTCCTGCAAACGCTTGCCTTGACAAGAGTGGGAGTGGCATGCCTGTCAATAAACCCTTCCCTTACGAGGAAGCGTTTCACCAGTTGATAGTTCTCTTTTATTGCACTGGTTTGCACAGGAGATCTGCCTGACAAGTTTACCCAAATAAAGTATTCAGAAAATCGCTTGATTTTACAAATCGGGGGG
>NW_015167528.1:1428720-1435956 GCF_001447785.1 Gekko japonicus | reverse complement strand
AGGAAGGAAGGAAGGAAGGAAGGAAGGAAGGAAGGAAGGAAGGAAGGAAGGAAGGAAGGAAGGAAGGAAGGAAGGAATCAGTCTCAGGTGTAAATTCTAGCAAAAGGTGAGTAAATTATGGAAATCTGATAATGCTTTGGACAATAAACATCAAAGGAGAGGCGTTAGCTTTCCTAATCTCTGCTACAGAATGATTTAAAAAAAGAAGAAATGAAACCGACTGGCTCCCAAAGAGGGCGGGTGGCAAAGAGGACGAAGAAGGAGCAGCTTCAACTGAAATATTGCTCCGGGGATCGGCAGTTTAGCTGTTTTCCCGGCTAAAACCACCAGGTCTCTCTAGCACCCATCCGCCGGAAGAAAGAACATTCCCTCGCGGAGGTAGGATTTCTTTAATAAAACACCCCTCGCTAGAATTTTAATACCAGATCATTTTAAACCCACGTTTTCAGATGGGGGTGGGGGAGGGAAACTGATTTTTTTTAAAAAAAACTACGTTACAAAGGCAAAAGCGCAAATCCCGGAGTTAAGTCATATGAACTTTGCTGCCATTTGGGAGGGAGCCAGGTGGGCAGGGCAGGTAGTTCTCCTGCGCGCAGCCCCCCGGGAGTGGATGGCGACAGTCGCCCAAAGGGAAAAGACCGGCCGGCTCCACCTCCTTGCCTCGCTCTCCGGGCTCTGCCTGCAGTACCCCACCGGCGGCCAGGTGAGGGAAGGAGAACAGGTTTCGTTCTGAGCCGATCGATCTTGCTTACGATTCCAACCATGTTATCTTGGGAGCGCCTTTATCACCAAAGAGAGAGAGACGTTTGGAAGGTAACTCTGTCGCCCAATTCCGAAATGGGCCCCTGCATTGCTCAGAGGAGCGGATCGCAATCCACCTGGACTCAAAACCCTTCTTAAAAGTGCTGGTTCTATTCACACGGCCGTGTAAAGAGTTGGACGATCCCCTGTCAAGTTTGGGGTTAATTTCCCCTCACATGGGAGATCCTCGGGGCAGAGACCTCTGTTGTGGTAAGGCCAGTCTTCAAAGCCCGAAGCACAGCAAGGGTGAAATAATGCAATAATTATATTGTAAGTAACAATACCAACACAAATAATTTTTCAGATGCAATAAATGGTACCGTACCTTCCTGTAATGACAGGATCATCCCCCCCCCCCTACACACACACACACACACACACTGGTATAGCTCTTTATCCAGTTAACGCCCCCCGGCTGAAGTCGAAAGTCTCTAAGATCACTTTCAAATGCCCTTTCTAACAAGCCCCGGAGCAAAAGGCCACCAATTTTCAGTGAACAAAAAGCCACTGGAGAGAGCCCCGTTTGTCAATATCAACTGGTCCAGCAATTTCCCATCTTCAGACACATCGGCCTATCTGAGCTGGCAGATGTTTAGACAAGACTTTATAAATTGTTCAATATCAGCCCGTAATGAACCCCAACTGACCATTCCGAAGCAGCTCAAAGCACCCGCGATCTCCCCTGCTGCGATCTCATAATGCCTCCGCCCTGGAACATTATTAATCATGGAATAAAATAGATGAGGCTCTTGAAAAAAATAAGTGTATGATTGATTAAAGGGCAATCTAAGAACCTATTATTCTTGTTTCATAACGGTAAGTTATATTCACTCAATTTATCTTTGGGGGAGAATATAAATGGTGGTTTGTCTCTTTATTGAAATGATATTATATGGGGATTCTCATTATTTCCTGGGAGGGGGCTTGAGGAGATTGTCTGGCTTTTTTAGAAGCCTAATAGAGGCGGATCCCGGAGGCGACTCCCACATGATAGACATGGGAGGAGGGGGAGGAGAAGCCCTTTCAAAGGGGGGGGGGGGAAGCTACGGGTACATTGTTATACCTTTCAGGGTTTGGGTAGATCTTGATCAAAATCGAAGATAAATGCATACATGGGAACAGCATTCTGAATTCCGTTAAAAGTATGCTACATGTATCGTGTAAAGCAAGTACACAGCCTTACAAATTAACTTGTATATTTTCATTGTCCTAAAATACGTTTCTTCGGCTAACTTTAATTAGCCAGTTTGCTCCTATTATAAACATTTAATGGTCTATTCAAAGTTCTTGCACCAATAATATTTCACAGATCACCTGTAGTTTAAAATAAAAATTGCTGGCAATGGGGAAAAAAATATATCCTACTATGTCATTGCAGACTAGTCTGTTTTTTATTTACAATTAAAGATATAAATTAGTAAAGAATTCTCGTTAAACAACGAGGGCTTGTATAACCATCAATGTCTCAAATAAAAACCAGGCATAATTTATTTACAAAAGAATCAGGATTGCATTGCAATACAACTTGCATAAATTACTAGAAGCTCTTATATCATTACAAAAATAAATATCAAATTTTTTCCACTTTGTAAGTACTCAAGTTCTTCGATCACGGTTTCTTTTTAATTGCTACTGTATGCATCTTTTAACAAAGAATTTGTACAATAAATCCTATCACACCTACAGAATATATATATTTATATCGATATATATACCGTGGCAATGAAGTCATCGATTCAAGATATCCTGAGAAAAAACAGATTTGTTTTGTGTGTGTGTATGTTTTCTTCTTCTTCCTCCTTGTTTAAAATCACACATACATTAGGGAAACTAGACTATACCAGCAAACTCACATAATGTCCAACAAAATTCTGGTTTAATTATTAGAGACTGTCCGTTTATTAGTGCTCTGTGGTCTTCTTTTATACAGTGGCACAAGATGTGATCCGGGTTTAGAGTTTTGTTTAGAGACAGAGACAGAATAGAGCTGATGGCTTGTTGACTTTTCTCAAAGCAATTGTGACACCTACCTGTGGACCAAGGAAAACACCAGATCATCCACAATCCTTCAGTTACGCACCCAGGGTTAAAAATGGAAGGCAAACTGAAATGCTTATCCTGCCTCCTGGCCATGGAAGGATTAGGGGCTTGGCGGCGGGGGGAGCAAAATACTTGGCTACAAGATTTTTCTTTAATGGTAACCATAGTTGCTGGGGGAGGGGGAGCGCAGGCAGTCCACTGGCATTCTGTTCTCTCTGGAACCCTGCCAGAATGCATCTCATTGTCCCTCCCGCTATTTGCAATGCATATAGGCATGCCCCATACTTTTAAGAAAACGATGCACAGTTCTTACCACTCCGCATCGTCAAGAATGAGAAGGAAGTCCCTGGTGAAAATGACTGAGAGCTGCGCCACGCTTTTCTGCAGCTCCCCTCCCTGAGGAAGGGGAAGGTCGGACGGGAGCTAATTTCCTGCGCGCTGGCGCTCTCTTGTCCTTTAAGAGAAGCCGCCGCCAGACTCCTATAGCCTCGCAGAAAGTCCCGCAGTCCTTCACTAGGGCATGGCCCGCAAATGTCTCCAGCGAGCAGTGTAGCCCAGCGCGCTCCCCTTCATCCCAGCGGGGCCCGGGCCGGAGAAGGTCCCAAGGGGGCTGCGCTCTTGCTTTGCAAGCCGCCATTTCCCCGGGGAAACAATTAAGGAATATTGCAAGAATGGCAACTGTTGTGCTTAGTGCGCCCAGCACGCACACACACACACACACACAAAAACTATTTACAATTGTTGCAATATTGGTTAATTGTTTTTCAAGGAAATTGCGTCTTGCAAATCACATGCATCTTTCAGTATTTGGTATCTATATGTGTGTGTGTGTGTGTATACATACATACATGCACACACACACACACACACACACATCTATATATACAGGCTGAAACTACAAGAACGAAACGGATGTCTAAAATGAGGCGCTGAAAAGGCAGCCGCTTCACTTTGCAGCCCTACTCCTTGGTAATGGAGCAAGAAATTGACATTCAGTAAATCCACAGGCCCGGCCATTTATTGACAGCGGGTGCCAAAATGATTCTGCTCGGCAGAATAATAATAATAATAATAATAATAATAATAATAATAATCTGCACTCCCACCGTGCACACTTCAGAGGGGTCTGTCAAAACAGAAGCGCCGGTTAGTCACACAGGAGGACGCAGCGGACTAACCGGATTATCCACTCCGGGGGCCGCAGGGCTCCCCCCCCCGCACTCCGCCCCGCCGCTCGAGCCGAGCCTTTTCCCGGGCTCGGGAGGAGGCTGGCGGCTCCCGATAAGGACTGGGCACTCTGCCGCACGACCTTTCCCGCAGCGAGCCTCCCCCCACCCCCCGAACTTTCACTTTGGACTGAAGGCTCTTCGGAGCAGGCGCTCAGAGCTGCGGCCTTCGCAGGGTTTTTGGAGCAGGGCGCTTTTTAAAAACAACATTCATTTCCATCACCACCCTGAGGCCCAGCTGCCCTTTGGCTTAGGGATGTCAAAAGAAGCCAACGCATGCAGATATCTACCAAATTTAAAATAAATCCATACATATACCTTTCCCCTCTCTGAAACAAAAGCAATAATTCTTTTAATTAAAAAACACGCATTTCCCTTTTCGTAATAGTTTCTTTTTAAAATAAATACTTTTACTAAGGGAGAACAACTTACTTCCAAGCCAGTCCTCAAAAGTGTTCTTAATTCCTCGGACCGAAAGCCCCACTGATCGCAGAGACATTTTGCCCCCCCCCGACCGGGGGCAGCCCGCCCCGCACCCCGGCGCCAATGCTCAGCCCGCCCAGAAAGCGCTTAAACAACCCCAGCCCCCCAATCCCACCCCAGCCGCCGCTCGCAGGCCGCCCTTGGGTGCCCCGACAGGGCAAGACAGTCCGCCCTGCGCCCCGCGCCACTCTCCCAGGGTTCCCTCTAAGCTGAGCTAGTGTGAGCGAGCTCACAATTCCTTAGCCTCGGGCTCACACATTTTTGTCCTCGCTCAGGGAGGAGGGCTCCGGAGCAGACTAATTTATGCAGCAGCCAACTCGCTCGCTCACAACTTTCATGCCAGGAGCTCACAGCAGTAGAATTCTTGCCCACAAGGCTCCACAGCTTAAGAGGGAGCAGCGGTTCTGGCGCTCCGTTGGCACGGCTGGCCCCCGCTGGCCTCCCCGTGGGAAAAAAACCCCAAACCCTGCCACCTCAAACAAAACAGCCTCCCCCCATGACCCCAGACTCGACCCCCTGCTACCCCCGTAAGACAAAACTCGGCGGTGTGTGTGTGGGGGGGAGGACGGACGGACCCCTCTTCCCTACCTTTCTTCGCGTCCGAACCGGAGGGCTTGTAGTGCTGTTCGAGGTGGCTGGCGAGGTGTTTCAGGGAGTTCTCCGCCCCCTGCTTGTGCGCCGCGCTCCCGCCGCCGCTTAAGCCGGCCTGGCCCAGTCCCTCGCCGGAGGCCACGGCGGCGGAGTTGTATCGCAGGAGGCTCTGGCCCTGGAGGGCATTGAAGTTCCCATAGTTTGTGTAGTTGCTATAAAAAGGCGACGTGTAATAAATATGCCTCCCCAGGAGCGACGAGGCCGGGTAGGCGGCGCTGTGCGGGGCGGAGGCGGGCGGACAGCTGGGCCCCAGGCCGGGCGGTGGAGGCGGCGGGTGCTTAAGGTCCGAGGTGGCGATCTCGGCCAGCGACCAGAGCTTGGGCTTGCTGGCCGGCGTGGTCTGCGAGGCCGCCGAGGCGGGCAGCCGTCCGTCCAAGAGCGCTTTGCTGGCGTTCCGGGAGGCGTCCTCGCCCGGCGGGTGGCCCAAGAGCGGGGCTTCCACCCCGGTGAGAGGCGACGAGGTGACCGGCTTGGCGGGCAGGCCTCGGCCCGCCTCCTCCTCCTCCTCTTCTTCTTCGTCGTCGTCCTCCTCGACGTCGTCTTCCTCCTCGTCCTCCTCGATCTCCTCGTACTTGTCCTTACACTCCGAGCCCGACTCGCAAAGCCGGTCCCCGGCCCGGCCCGGCGCCTTCTCGCCGTCGGATTCGGCCGAGCAGGAGTGGTCGGTGAGGGAGTCGACCTGCAGGCTGATCCCTGCCGCGGAAAACCAGGGAGAACGTCAAGGAGACCCGGCCGCGCAGCCACGCCGACCCCCCGCCCCCCGCGGCCACCTCCGGCCTTGGAGCCCCGAGGAGCCTGCCCAGGCGGGCCAACGCAGCCTTGCCGCCAGCTCGCTCCCTCCCCCGGCCTGGAGCCTCTGGCACCGCTCTCCTCAAAGCCCGCTCGGGGCTTGACCGAGGGGCCTAAAGGGCCACGCCCCCCTCTCCTATTACTATTATTACTATTATTATTACTGTTATTAATACTGTTGTTATTACTATTACTATTACTATTATTATTACTACTATTATTACTACTATTATTACTACTATTATTACTACTATTATTACTACTATTATTACTACTATTATTACTACTATTATTACTACTATTATTTCACAGCTGCGGTGAGGATTCCTGGGAAGAAAAGGAACCCGTCCGGCTCTGGAGGCTGGAGACAGACGGTGGTTGTCTGGCGCCGTCAGGAGGCGAGTCCTCCGACGGTCGCTCTCCAGGGGAAGCCCTGGCCCTTGAGACCCGGGGGAGCGGTGCGCGCAGGACGGCAAGCCGGGGCAAGGCGACGGGCTGCGGGCGGCAGAAAGCCAAAGGGCCGCTTCAGAGCGCGCTGCGGGCTTCCTGCGCAGGCGAGGGGTTCCTGCGGCGGCCTGGGGACCGGTTGCTCCCGCGGGAGCCCCTGCGACGCCCCAGGAGGAGGAGGAGGAGGAGGAGGAGGAGGAGGCCTGGCGTTGCCCTCCAGGGAAGGCCGCGGTCCTGCGGGCCAGGGGGGTCCTGTCTGCGGGCCGGCGCCTCCCAGTCCCCCCCCGTCCCTCCCTTACCTTCGTCCTCGGCCGACGCCTCGTTGCTCTCCCGCCCTTTGTCCGAGGCCTCCTTGGCCCGCAGGCCGCCGCCGCCGCCGTCCCCCTCCAAGTCCGACGCCTCGTCCTCGCTCTTGTTGCGGGGCGCCCAGGTCATCTTGTTCTCCTTCTTGAGGCGTCGGCGGGCGTTGGCGAACCAGGTGGAGACCTGCGTGAGGGTCATCTTGGTGATGATGGCCAGCATGATCTTCTCGCCCTTGGTCGGGTAGGGGTTCTTGCGGTGCTCCTGCAGCCAGGCCTTCAGCGTGGCCGTGGCGTCGCGCGTGGCGTTCTTCCGGTAGGCCGGGTCGTTGAGCTGGTACGGGTAGGCCGGGCTGCCGTAGGGGTGGTAGCTGATGGCCCCGCTCATGCCCGTCGTGTGGGCGTCGTAAGGAGAGCTCTGCCAAGCACAAAGAGAGCCGGGCGTTAGCCACGCACGAGGGGCAGCCCCGAGCGGGTGGAGGGAGGGTGGGGGGTGGAGG
>NW_015167528.1:1426850-1428547 GCF_001447785.1 Gekko japonicus | reverse complement strand
TCCTCTCCTCCCCCTGACGGAGCGGCGGGGATATTTCCTCCCCCCATGGGGAGGGCGAGGGGGAGAGAGACCGCAGCCGCCGCCCCCCCCCCTTAGCAATTCACTCCGCTAATGCATTGCAAATCCAATTTGCAAACCAGAAGATATGCACCGTTTCGAATTGGTCAAATGCGATATAATTAGCATTTTAATTCGCCCTTTAAACGTTTAAATTGCGCTGATTTAGAGTCTGCAGAATACCGGGATGCGGGGGGGGGGGGCGGGGGGGGAAATTAGCGGAGCAACTCGATAACTTTCAGCAAAGCAAGATCCGCGGCGCTCCCAATTTACCTCCTGTCCTTAACAACCCGCGAACAATAAGACCTCCTGGCAACTTGCTGCCGCTCCCCCCCCCAACCCCCCTTCTTTTGCCTCGAGAAAGTCAAAGAGAGGGACGCTTGAGAGCGGCCCCGAAGCTCCTACATCCAGATCGCCCGGCGGGGACCGACCGAGGGAGGGGACCGCGGACACAACGAATCCCTTCGCCCCGCTTCCCCAGCAGCGGCGAACCCTTTCCCGGGGCGGCCGGCAGAGAGGTGCAAAAACCGCCCGGTCGCGATCGCCGACCCCGCACGACGCCCCCGGCCAGGAGGGGGGGGATCCAGAAGAGCCCCCCCCAGCCCGCCTGAGTTTCCGCCCGGACTCCGGACCCCCATCCGCCAAGCTCCCCTGTCCCCGGCGGGAGGGAAAGACGAGAAGGGGGACGGGGAGGCGGAGATGGGAACGAGGCGGGAGGAAGGCGCGGGGGCGCCGGGAGAGAGGCCGGGACGGGAGAGGGCGAGCGGCGGGGCGCGGGAGTGCCCGCGGCCGGTGCGCCCAAGCCCAGCTCTGCCCGGAGCCCCGGCCCGGCGGCGGCGGCTACCCACCATGTACGAGGGGAATCCGGCGGCCGGGTCGGTGGAGTACTGGAGCGGGCTGCCGAAGCCGGTGGCCGCCGCCTGGGCCGTGAACGCCGCCGATCCCGGGTAGGGGCTGAACGCCGAGCCCGACGACGACCGGGCCAGCTCCTCGCTGCGGGGCGCCGCCAGCGCCGACGCCCCGTACGCCGGGCAGGAGTAGAGCGCCAGCGAGCCCGGCGGCTGGTAGAGGTAGCCCTGCGGGTAGGACATGGCTGGGCAGGGCCGGGCCCGGCGGAGAGCGCCGCTGCTGCCGCCGCCACCGAGGAGCTCACAGCCTCCCCGCCATCGGCAGCAGGCGCGGCAGCCAAAAGGCGAGCGGGCGCCGGGCGGAGGGGACGCGCGCGCCCCCGCTCCGGCTCTCCCCGCCCGCCCGCCCGCCTGCCCGCCTGCCACTCAGCCGAGGCTGGAGGAGGAGGACGACGACGAGGAGGAGGAGGAGGAGCCGCGAGGGGCGGGCAGCAGAGGGGGGAGGAGGAGCGGCGGCGGCGGGGCAGGCGGGAAAGGGAGGCAGCCTCGGCCGGCTGGCCGCTCTCCCGCGCTCGCAGCCCTGGCGCCCCCTGCAAAAAGGACGCCGCGGGTCCCGGAGCGGGGCAGAGGAGCCCCCCTCGCGGGCGCATTGGCAAAGGAAGCTGTCCGTCACGGCGGCTCGTCCGCCCGGGACACGCCCCCTCCCCCCCACCTGGCTGCTCTCCGGGAAGGGCGGGAGCCTGGCCGCTTGCTCGCCCCCCCCCGCCCTTCTCGAGGCCCCGCCCACCCCCG
>NW_015167528.1:1420254-1426666 GCF_001447785.1 Gekko japonicus | reverse complement strand
GAGGCCCGGGCGCGTGGGGGGGGGGAACCCCCTCCCCCTCGGAGCTGCCGAGCCCCGTCGCAGGCGGCCAAGCCGGGCGCCGGAGCCTCTGCGAGCGAAGGCAACGCGGACTGACGGGCGCAGAAGGGGGGCCTCCGCCGGACAGACCAGGCGTCTCCCGGGCCCCTGGCAGAGGAGCGGACTCCGGGCCCGCTCGAGAAGCGAAACGGACGTCAGGGGCGCAGATACCCCCGAAAGTGCCGCCGGGGGACACGGAGGGGGCGCGCACGCCTGGCCTTTCCCCGGGCTGGGCAGAGGCGAGGGGAATGATCGCTGGGGAATGAGTCCCCGGGGCGCCGGGCTCACCCCCCTGGGGGGGGGGGATCGGAGGGTGCGCGCGGATCCCGGATCCCAGAGGAGAAAAGGCCTCTCTCGCTCTCCCCTCTCCTCCTTCTCCCGACCCTCTCCCTCCCTCCCGGTCTCCCGCAATCGCCTCTTCAGCGGCCATGCCCGGCGGCTGCCCCATCGTCTGACTGGGGAGCTTGCCCGACGGTCTGCGCGCTCCTTGGCCTCTGCTGGGGGGGGGGCGGTCTTGCCCCCTTCGCAGGTGGGACACAGCCTGCAGAGACGGAGCCAGCTCGTCGTCGAACCATTTTTGGGTTTATTTTTAAAACGACAGTTCTCTCATGAAGGCATTCCCATTTTGCATTTGTCGAGCAGGTGAGGGCACCCGCCCTGTCCCCCGCCGCCAGCCCAAGAGCCACGGCCACCTTCAGAAGCGCGGGCTGGCTCCTGGCGCCACGCTCCGCCTCCCCTCCCGCCGCCAGAGGCCGGCCAGGGCGCGCTTCCTCCCCGTCGGGCCAGAAAGAGGCACCCGCCGCGGAGGAGCTTCCCTTCGCCGGGGTGGGCAAGTCCTTCCTGGCCCCGGGCCCGCCGCCGGCTCGCTGCGAAGTCCGTCCTACTGGGACATCCCGCGTTTGGGATCGAGGCCCCATGAAGCCTCTCCGTGCGGCACGGACCCCAGGCCCTTAGGCGCGCCCGACGACAGCCCCTCGGGGGTGAGGATCTGCCGAAGGGGACGGGCGGGGCGGGACAGGGGGCTTCCCGCCTCTCTTCCCACCGGTGGGGCTGGGCTTGCGAGGCACAGGCCGGTCTCCGGCTGCCTGGCGGTACCCCGGCCGTGAGACGAGACCGGGCGATAAGACGAGGGTCATCTAGAGACCAAGGGCGTGTTCGGGCATTCTCCAAAGATCACTGGTCACCAACGGAGGCCGAACGCGGCGCTTCCGAAGGGATCCCGACTCCTTTCCCTAACTTAACCCAACCGGAAACCCCATGACGCGAGAGCGGGTCCTGTCTGTTTCAGGGGAATTCACTTCCAAATCAGGAGTTTGGGGAGTAGTCCGGGAAGGGGGGGGGGGCTTCACTCAGGATGGGGGCCCCCCACAACTCTCGCTTTCAAATGTGCTCTGGATTTTCCCAGGCGCAGGTGCATTCAAAATTATTTTAAAAGGGGGGGGGGAGGAGGAGAAACAAAAGATGTAATCTGCCGTTCTCACACACACCCCCGTTCTCACTTTTTGCTTTCCCCGAGATTGTACTTTGTTTATGTACACACAGATATACACCCACACACACCCCTCTCTCTCTTCCACATTTTAAAAAGCTACTTTCCCGATAAACGTCACTAAAGGATCCAGCGTTGCCATTCCGAAAGGAGAGCCCCCCCCCCATCGACAATGTGCAGGAGGTTTGCTTGGCTTCCAAGCGGGCGGGGTCCAGTCAGGCACTGTCGAGAGCCAGAAGGATCGGGCCCTGTGAGAAAAATCACCCCTCCGCTGAAGACCGAAACAGGCAGGGCCTCTTGTCCGGTCCAAGGCGGCGGCCCTGGAGTCGGGCCGAGTCTGGGACGAACCTCTTCGGGGAGACCTTCCCGCCGCACGTTCTCCCCGCGGGACTCTTCCCAGTTCCGCTTCCCTGACGCAGGCCTATTAGTCGAGGGGGGGGGGATCCCGGGTCTTGACTCGTGGCTCCCGCAGGCCGCCGGGCCCGGGCGGCGCTGGACCTGGGGGATCCTGGTTCACAATTCCCGCCTCCGCCCTGGCGGCTTGCGGGGCCTCCCTCGCAGGGCTGTTGTGAGGATACCGCGGAGGAGAGGCGAATGATGTCAGCCGCTTTGGGTGAAAGGCGGCGGGATGCGGATAAAGTTGCAAAGCAGAGATCCCCGTTCTCGGAACGCTCCCTTCCTGGCGGGGCTGCCGGCATTCGCGGCTGGTTCCGCTGGGCACCCCCCCCCTCCCGTGAGGCGCTCCTTCTCCAGAGGGTCTGTCTCACGAGGGAGTCTCCCCCCAGCCGCCTGTTCTCTGCGGCGAAGGGTCTGAAGCCGCCCGAAGTCCGGAGGAGGACCCAAGGCCCCGGCTCTGTCGAAACCTGGAGGGCGAGGCGGCGGGATCTTCAGCCGTCGTGCTCGGAGGTCCCCGCGGTTTTGCGCCCCGGTCGGCCTAGGAGAAGAGACCTGAGAGCCCGCGGGGGACCCGCACCTCCGGGGGAGGCTGTCGGCGCGAACGAGGGCCGAACCAGCTGGAGGGAGAGAAACAAACGCAGCCTTCTCTTCGTCGGAGGGGGTTGTTAAGCAGGCGAGGGGATTGTCTCCATGGGGCGGGGGGGGAATGAAATCTGTACCCTCTATCCCACAGAAAGCTTCAGCGGCCAGTTGCTCCGCGTTCAGGGACAGGGAGAATCTCCCCAGACGGGGGCAGCCCTAGTACGAACCCCCCCCCCCCCCGCCGCCCGAAGCCCCCTTTCAAGCCAAGCTACCTCGCAGGGCTGTTGTGGCAGCGCAGGGGCAGAGAAGAAGAGCTCCCTGCAGAACACCTGAAGCGCCTTGGCGGGATCCCTTAGCAATCTCCACTCAGAAACATCTTGGCGCGGGTGGCCCGGGGACGTTCGGGGTGGGTTCGCTTCTTGGTCGCCGCAATAAGTGGTCTGGGGTTTCCCCGCTCCCCCACCCCACCCCCGCCCGCCGGCCTTCCGGTCCGCTTCTGGGAAGAAGCCCAAAACTAACGACCCGGGCCCGGTTCAGCGCAGGCGATCAGCAGCTACCCGGAGGGCCTGTCGCGCTCCGAAACCTGGCCAGCCCGAAAGCGTCCGGAAGGGCCCTCGGCCTCTTTGCGCTCTTTCCACCTGACCCTGCACGACAGGATCGGGAATGTTCTCAGTTGCAATAATTCCTAATATCAGCAGTTGTGTTATTCTGTCCATGGCTATGAGGATGCACACAAACTCTAACATGGAAGGAAGGAAGGAAGGAAGGAAGGAAGGCCAAGCGATCTTGCTTTGCGTATGGGTGCGGCTCAGCCTCTAGACTGAGACCCTCGCGACCTACTCGACGGCTTCACTTCGGAGGAGACGTGCTTTGACTCGAGCTCCCACGCACAGGTCGGAACCCGTCGCGTTAGGCGCAGGGGCCCTTCTTTACCCAGGCGGGAAACTGTTCGGGATTTCCGCACGGCCACTGTGGGCCAGTGGTCAGAGGGCCGGACTAGGATCCGCCAGACCGCTCGGTCGGAATCCCCGCTCTGAAGCCCACCGGGCCACCCGGGGCAATTCACTCACTCTCGAGCTAACGTATCTCCCCGCACTAGTGTGGGGAGAAAGGTAAAGAACACAGACGCTTGTTGGAAGAACAGTATCCGAGCCATTCACTCGCGGGCTTCGGGTGTCAGGGGCTCCAGCAGAAGGTTCTGGGTTGTCAGAAAAGTTCAGAGGCCTGTTCTTGGAAAGATGCAAGACCAGAGGGGGGGGGGGAGAGGTTGTTTAGTTGTTTTCTCCAGTACTTTTAAATACCAAAGTTCCAGGTTCCCCTGAAAACTATTGCTGATGGCCTGTCGCATGCTCCTCGGTTACACGGCTCCGCTGAGCATTGTATGAAAGGCTTCCTCTAAATCCAGCAGTGCTAGCCTGTTGGGGGATAGTGAGATATTGAAAAAATGGTATTTAGCAGAGATAAGATGGTCCAGCAGAGCCAGAGTGAAATAATTCAGACTGAGAGTCCATGTGTGATTAAAATATAAAGTTTTTACTAAATTCTAGCATGGGAAGGGTAACTGGGATGAAAATAACAACAGAGCAAAATCTGCTACATCCTTACTCTACAAAGACAAAACTAGAAGAGAGAGATTATGGCTACTCTTCTTCTTCTTCAGAACACCAAACAAAGATGGGAAGAGAGCCATAAAATGCTAATACACCTTGACACTTTAGTCCCAATCAAATTCCTAGATCAGGGAGAAAATTCCCAGGTATTCTACAGCTAAAGAACATTGGTTACATGAAAAACATGTGACTTCCTGTGAGTAACATAAACAAACATTTAACCCCAGATATACTGAGTGTTTTCAACTTGTAATACTCAACACCCCTTCTCAAGTTATAACACGAAAGTCATGCAGATTCATACATTCACGAAGAGACTCAAAACGTTGATTGTTAAGCGACTTGGTCAGGATGTCAGCAATCATCTGATCAGTAGGACAGTATTGGAGTTCAAACAGTCCTTGGTCTTGCAGCTCTTTCACGTAGTGACATTTGAGTGCGATGGTCTTGTTTTTAGATTTGGTGCCTTCACCTTTGCAGATGGCGATACAAACTTGATTGTCCTCAAAAAGTATTAGTGGCTTTGGTTCATCTATGCCGAAGTCTTTCAGTAGATGAATAATCCAGGAGAGCTCATAGCTGGCACTTTGTGCTGATACACATTCAGCTTCTCCAGTAGACATGGCTACAATAGTTTGCTTTTGACTAGTCCATTCAATCAAACTGTTTCCATAGTAGAACAAGTATCCACTTGTAGATTTTCCATCAGGTGAGTTTTTGTCCCAGTTGGCATCCATGTATCCAGTCGGTTCATCAGAGGCTGAAATTTTAAGTTTGTAGTCCAAAGTTCCTTTTAGGTATCTTGCCAGTCTCTTAATGGCTTTCCAGTCATGCTCATTGGGTGAACTGGTCTTTCTGCACAAAAGTCCAACAGCTGAAGTTATATCTGGACAACAGATTGTGCTCAGATATAATAATTTTCCAATTGCGGATCTGTATTCATGATTGTCTTCCATTAGTAAGTTTGGGATAGTCCTTATCAATTGGAGTGCTTACTGGATTGGAATCTTTCATTCCTACAGATTCAATAAAGTCCATGATCTTTTGCTTTTGGCTCAAAAGAAAACTTCCATCCTCAGTTCTTTCAATTTGTATTCCAAGGTAGTACCGTACTTTATAGTTCCTAATTGTTTCACTTCAACTTCTTTGTTCAGTTCATCCGCTATTTCTTCTACATCTCCTTGATCAAATAATCAAATCATCAACATAAATGAGTATGTATTGATACTTTCCATTTTTAAGTCTTGAGAACAAGCAAGGTTCTGCTATTCCTTGTTGAAAGCTCTGTTTTTGTAGCAGTTTAGTCAGCTTTTCGATTCAAACTTTGACTGCTTGTTTTAGTCCATAGACGCTTTTGTTGAGTTTACACACTAGGCCTTCTTGTCCTTCTGTTGCAAATCCCTCTGGTTGTTTCATGTAGATTTCTTCATTCAGGTCTCCATTGAGGAAGGCTGTCTTGATGTCCAAATGTTCAACGTGCATGCCCCTTGATGCTGCTATGCATAGTAGTGTCCTGAAGGATGTATAGCTCACAACAGGTGCAAAAGTCTCTGAAAAATCAATTCC
Source organism: Gekko japonicus (assembly GCF_001447785.1). Lineage (NCBI taxonomy): Eukaryota > Metazoa > Chordata > Lepidosauria > Squamata > Gekkonidae > Gekko > Gekko japonicus. The sequence goes on along the minus strand of NW_015167528.1, from coordinate 1,420,966 downwards.
AAATTTTTGTGAGAAGCCTTTTGCAACTAGGCGTGCCTTGTATTTGTCTAATTTGCCATCAGGGTCATACTTTACTTTGTACACCCATTTGCAGCCAATGGCTTTTCTGTCGGGAGGCAATTCAGTAAGAGTCCAAACTTCTTCTTCTTGTAAAGATCCAAATTCTTCTTCCATTGCTCCTATTTACTTGCTTCTCTCAGGCGCAGGTAGTTTGCTGACTTCCTTCCAGTTATTATGTTCCTTCACTGGTTGTACACTTGCACAAATTCCATACATCGGTGGTGGTACACCCTTGTTACTCCTTGCTGATTGTCTCACAGTGGTTGTCTCTCTTACCCTTGGCATAGCTTCTCCTGGTTCCCCTTCTGAGCTGGAACTCTCTCGTGGAGATGGACCTGCCTGTTCACAGGTGGTCTGCGCAGATTGCCAAGTAGGATTCTGTATCCTTTTCCTCCAGAGGCATATCCCACCAGGATACCAGGTTCTGCTCTTGGGTCAAGTTTGCCTCTTTTCTCCTTTGGTATATGTGCATAAGCTTTAGATCCAAAGGCTCTTATATGTTTAAGTCCAGGCATTCTGTTATGCCATAATTCAAAAGGACTTTTATTGGTAGTTTTTGATGGAACTCTGTTATGCAAATAGACGGCAGTGTGGACTGCTTCTGCCCAGTAAGACTCTGAAAGTCCAGATTGCATTAGCATAGAACACGCCA
>NW_015167528.1:1395931-1419458 GCF_001447785.1 Gekko japonicus | reverse complement strand
TCTCTTTGTGGATATGAGATTATTTATGGCTTGGGGAATTAGAACACATTATCTGAGTGTGATTTGCACAATCTCATTGCAATTGTTCAAGGCATACAGTTTAACTGAACCGCATCCCTCTACAGAGAGATTTCTGCCTTCTGCCCCTTGTACAGCAGGCCTCTTTTCTCTGTCCAAATCAGTGAACCATTTGTCTGAATTCAGTATATGATATGCACTTCCACTATCTAGTAAAAATGAATCATTTTGCTCATAATTTCTCTTAGTGACAGACAAAGCTTTCATGTTACTGTTCACAACATCAGCTCTCTGCGGTTTCTCTGTGATAACAAACACACCTCGTTTCTTAGAGTGATCGCTAGCCTTGCTTGGCTTTCCTTGGCCACACCCCTTAGGGGGTCTGGTTTCAGAGTGGTAAGATGTGGCGGGATCTCTTTGTTCTAGTAAAGTCTTTGATCTACAATGTCTTGCCATATGCCCAAATTTCCCACAGTTGTGGCATTTTATAGCTCTTTTGGCATTCTCCCTTTTATAATCAGGCTTTATGCTAAGTACAGACAAGTCATTTGCAGTCTGAGACATTACACATCTATGTCTTTTAGATATGCTAACACATATTCCAGTTTTAAGTCTTTTGTCCCCTTTAAAACAGCCACTGCATGCGAATATTCTATGGTCAAAGAACCAAGAATCACAGCAACAACAGCTTTTCCCCCTGGTGCACCTTCCATTCCTTTAATTACATAATAAGCATCCATGACATGATTCAAATGTTTAAGTACTGATTCACCATTTCTCATTTTTGCATTTAATAATCTTTTTTTAAGTTCTTTTTATTAATTTTTTCACAAACAGATTTCAGTAACATTTCTATGAACAGATTTCAACAATTTTGCATACAATTTATCTTGCAGAGACATGGATATAGCTTTCACATATAGACGATAACAACATCAAAAAAACCAGATTAACTTTAACTGTAGGCATGCTAACAAGTATTTCGATTTCAACTTAGTCATTTATTAGTTTCAAGACCAAGGTAAGTGATCAATTCTCCTATTCATTCAGAACCAAATCGCGCTAACGCATTATCTTCCATTATAATTCCAGTGTTGTGATGACAACTATTGGTTTAGTATAGATAAGTATGTAGAGTTACTAGGTTGCAGGTCGGTGATCAGTTTGATTTGGCCTAGCACATCATGCCAGAACTGTTGGATGTGGTCACACTGCCACCAGCAATGTGCGAAGGTGCCGATGTTTCCACATTTCTTCCAGCAGAGTGGTGAATGACTTGAAGTCATCTTGGATAGTCGCTCTGACGTCAGGTACCATCGGGTGATGATCCTGTGCATCTGCAATTTTGTTGAGATGACAGGCGAAGTCATCAATTTAGATTTCCATATTTGCAGCCATTGAAGGGGAATTATGGTGTTTCCACAATCACGTTGCCAATGTTGTTGCTGTCTCGTTGGTGCATCTCCTTTTTGACGAAGGAACAAGTAATTAGCATCATTTTTCGAAGCATAAGTTTGCTCAAGCTTCAACATCATTTGTTTTGTGGACATGCACTCTAAAAGTTCCTGATTATCTTTAGCATTTATGGTTCCCATAATTAAAGACATCCCAAATCCATCACACTCTTTGTACTTTTCAAGAGCGGCCCCTGGTGCAGGAGGGTCTTCAGTGAGCACAGAAATAGCTCCATGAGCCTGAAGGGCATTCTTTACTGATCTCTTCCACCAAGAGAAATTACTTGAGTCTAAGGTGGGAATGTTGAAAAAAGCAAGATTCTTAGCTGCAGACATAATGATTTCTCCTTTTCATACGTTACCGAAACCTTAGAGTGGTGAGGACAACAGGTCGATCTTTTGTGAGTGCAGGATTAAGCTTTTCAGTAGGAAACAGCCAGGATCAGTCTCATCCCCCTTCCTTCTTTCTATCACTCGGCAGGGGAAGGAGACAAACTCAGATCAAATACTACAGGCTTCTCCGACTTGGAAACACAGGCATTTAGTCTGGTCCCACAAGTTCATGAAGAAAACAGGATGTTGTCTGAATCTCATAAATCCAATGCGAGTTAAGATAAAAATTCTGTTTTAGAAAACTCCAGCACACATGATTTTTCTTGACTCCAAGTCTGGTTGCGCACTCTGCTTAGCTATCTGACGCACCAGAAGCAATCTGGGCACCCATAACCTTTGTTGGGTGATAGTGAGATATTGGAAAAAATGGTATTTAGCAGAGATAAGATAGTCCAGCAGAGCCAGAGTAAAATAATTCAGACTCAGAATCCATGTGGGATTAAAATATAAAGTTTTTACTAAATTCTAGCATGGGAAGGGTAAGTGGGATAAAAATAACAACAGAGCACAATCGGCTACATCCTTACTCTACAAAGACAAAACTAGAAGAGAGAGATTATGGCTGCTCTTCTTCTTCTTCTTCAGAACACCAAACAAAGACGGGAAGAGAAGCCATAAAATGCTAATACACCTTAACACTTTAGTCCCGATCAAATTCCTAGATCAGGGAGAAAATTCCCGGGTATTCTGCAGCTAAAGAACATTGGTTACATGAGAAACACGTGGCTTCCTGTGAGTAACATAAACATTTAACCCCAGATATACTGAGTGTTTTCAACTTGTAATACCCAACATAGCCATAACCCGGCAAAGGAGGACAGTAGGTGACTCGCAGGGAACGCAACAAAGGTCCCGCTTTCCTTGACTTTGGAGTGGTGAAAGGGCCGCAGTCTCCCGGTTCTTTCTCCTTTCCAGCCGTCTAGGACTGTTCCACACGCACATACCCTTGAAGGCCCTTTGATCCCCCACCCCCGCCTTAGTGACCCCGACCGGAAAGCGTCGGGTCAGTACAGGATGATATCAAAGAGGGGTGCTACATAGCTGCGAATGGCCCGTGCGCGCAGTCCTCATCCCCGGCTGTTGGTTTTTCTTATGCTTGACCGCCAGCTTGGTCCGAATGGGCCTCCACAGATGTAGCACCACAGCTACGACTGTCACACCCGCCGAAGTCAATGGCTAGAAACTCCCCCACGCTCAGCGCACATGCGCAGAGATCCAGGGGCGCGCGGGTGTCGAGGTGTGACCCAGCCCCTGCCTGGGATCCCGGGCGCCGGCAAAGGACCTAGCCCGGTTGACTTCGGCGGAACTTTCTCCAAGGATAAAGAGAGTCTTGCTGAGGTGCTCAGAGGCTGCGATCCTGCGATCCGGACGAGTTCCTTGCAGCCAGGGAGGCGCAGCTCCCATGGAGACCGTGCTGAGCGGCCGTCGCTTCAGCTCTGGCGGGCCCCGCTGGCGTTCAAGTCAGTGCCAAGGACGGGGAGGGATCCGGAGGCGCCCCTCGAGTCCCTAACGCCTCCGAGCCAAGAAGAGCAGCGGCCGGCCACTTCCTCCTCCTCGAGGAGGCTGGCTTCCCTCCCTTGCAGAGAAAGGGTCACCGGAAGACAAAGGAGATCCAGCAAGATTCCTCCTCAGGTTATCTACAACCTGAACAGCCGAGAGCGCGAAGGAGGCGAAAAGTGGTCTGAAAAGCAACTCGGGATAGGCGATCTTGAGGGGTGCCGGGCGCGGCTTTCGATCTCCTCACAACAGCCCCCTGATTCATGCGGCGACCGCGGGCAGGCCATGGCGAAGCCCCGCGGGGAAGCTCCCAGTTCTACCCTGCCCTCGGACCCCCCCCCCTCATTAAAAGCGGAGAATTTTTACAGCCATGGCTGTTGACATCGCAGGTTCTCAGGTCGCTCCTACTCAAAAATGGCTGGCGCCGGGGTCTTTCGTCCCCCGACCAGCCCTCGGCAGTGGCTGAATGCGTTCTCATGACCCGGCGTCAGCTATGGACTCCTGGCTGATCAGAAGCGCCAACAGTGCTTGGTCTGCTGCCCTTACTAAGCCTCCGAGGAAATCGATGCTGGTCTCTTCACCTATCCGCACGCGGCATTTCACCTTGGAAAAAAGAAAGGAAAAGATGACTCGAGGTATCGTTGTTGGAATCTTCACAAATACGTTGCGGCCGCACCTCTGTTACTCATTTCGTTCCTCTGCCCCCGCGTGCTCCCAGCGGCCTGTCCAGACAGTATTACTCGACAGGAAGTCGGTGCCACTGAGCCCAGAGGGAACTTACCTGCCCGTGAGAACGTTTAAGAATCATAACCACATTTCACCCCGATGTTCACTCAGAAATAAGACGTTCGATATTTCTTACTCCCAAGTAAGTGTGTCCTCACGTTGGGAGCAAGACCAAATTTTTAAAAAGGGGGGGAGGAACAACGCAGAAGAAGAATCCCTCCCTCCGGATCGGACCACAACTCCATTTGCAGCCCGATCTTATAAAGAGAAGCAAATCCGCATGTGACCTTTGCAGCCGTTGCTATAACCACTTTCACACGCACCCAATGATGCATTTACTCCTAAGTAAATGTGCACAGAACTTGCACCCTTCGGTTGGCACTCTGGTGACCCTTGGAGAGGCCTCAGGGTTGGAAGCGCGCCAGCAGGGCGGGCGGCGAGTTGACCCCACATTACGAGAGAGGGATCGAACTCGGGGACTTCCTTCCGAAGGCGCGTCATCAGCGCTTCACCCTGGTTAGGGGCGATGAGCTGCTGAGCCACACTCACTTCCCCGGACTGCTTACCGAGTCCCCCCCCCCCAACACACACACACACGCCGGAGTCCCCCGCGAACTTTTCATGGCACTCAACATGGAAACGCTCGAAGCGCACTCGGCCAGGTTTCAGAAAACTTTCTGCACAAACAAACGCGACTCTCAAAATGCGTTTCAAGCTGGCGGGGCGGGGCGGGGCGAGGTCGAGCTATCCCTGACCTGGACGACACAGGCTGGCCCCGTCTCGTCCGGGCATCGGAAGGTCAGCAGGGTCTGCCCTGGTTAGTACTTGGATGGGAGACCACCGAGGAAGTCCAGGGTGGCGACACAGATGGCGAAGCACCTCTCCTGCCTTGAAACCACCACCACCCCCCACGGGGTCGCCAGAAGTCTGCTGTGGCCAGACGGTACCTGAGACACACAGGTGTGGCTAAGCCGGCAGGGTCTGAAAATCGAAGCAAACGCTTTTCTTAAAGAAAGACAAAAAGAATGAATGAATGAATGAATGGGCATCCTCTAACCCAACACCACTAAAACCTTTTGGAAGTCCCTCTTGATCTAAGTGGGGAAGATTAAAGCGCGCGCCTAATTCGCTCACATTGCAGTCAATCGGGATGTGAAACACCTCTCCACTTCGGTCGGTTCTTGCCCAGAGGGTCTCGCATTTCCCCTCCTCTAAAGACGGCGGGGTTTCTCCCTCCCTCCTGCACGCACGCACCCGCCCTCCAGAAGCGCGTGGAAACGACCTCACTTTCGGCTGCCGGCTTAGAATACAAGCAAATTTCAGTCCGAAGTCAACACCATATACATGCAAAGGAGGAAGCGAGGTTGGCAGCCGTAAAGGGGGGTGGGGGGGGGATGTGTCACGAGAACGGGCACCGAAGCCCTGGCCAGCCCCGCGGGTCTCAGGAGCAGAGGGCCACACGGCGGGAAGACAACCTCCGCCCCAACCCTCCGCAAAGGTGAGCGGCGGCGCTGACTGTAACGGGGCCTCACTCCCTCGTGGAGGCGCAGAACGCGACAGAATTAAAGACAGGCTTAAGAACAGCACCTTGGAAGAGGTTTTTCTATAGGATAAAGGCGTGTGTCAAAGAAGAGTCCGTGTGTTTTTAAAAGCACAATATCGCGAAGCATCATAGTCAGAGGGCAGCCCACCTCTCCCCCCACCCTTGATTCACAGCCTCAGTGTGTTTGGGGTTTTTTGGGGTGGTGGTGGTGGAACTTATTATTATAGTCAAGGGTCGGCACCGTTGTGTGAAAGCAGACTGACGCGTTTGCAAACGGACTCGTCTTTTCTCATCGATTTAAAACCTCCTCTCCTCACACCGCCGTCGTAATCGGGAAAAAAACACCGGGCCGTCGATTTTAAAAGGAGGGGAGGGAAGGAAAAGTCTCTCTGGAACTTCTCCTGGCGAAGCGCGGCTCCCAGGGAGCCAGAACTCCGGAGGGCGGGGCGGGGCTAGGGAGTTCAGACGGGCGCCTCCTGCCCTTTGCCTCGCTGCGTAAAAGGCGCCCCCCCCCCCCCCCGCCCGCGAGTTCCGCCCGGCCCCCCCCCTCCCCCCCCCCCCCCCCGGTACGAGTATCGTCCCGCATCCCTCCAGCCCGCCCCGTCCGCGCACAAGAAGCGGAATCTTTTCCTTGCGACTTCAGCCGGCCGGCCGGCCCGAGGGAAGTGGTGAGGACTGAGCGGCGGAACCGACCCGAATCCAGGAGGAACCGATCCGAACCCAGGCAGGCCAAAGGCGCGGACCGGCCGGGGAGCAGGAAATGAGCGGCGCCGCGCCTCTTCTCTCCGGCTCTGCCAGGCAGCGTGGCCACTGAGCCGCCGCCGCCCGCCTTTCCCGTCTCCCTCGCTCGGCTTTATTATTGCTCTTAACACTAGAGAGCACCGGATCACCTGCTTTGGGCGCTCGGCGGCTCCTTCGCGCGCACGGGGAAGCATGACGTCTGTGCGCTGGCAAGGCGGCTCGGGCTGAGATCATTCATGCCCGGATATTCCCCACTACTATGCGTGGGCGCGAGAGGTGGACACAGAAAAAAGCTGAGGGGCGGGAAAGTGGGTGCATTTGGGATGTGGGGCCGGGGGAGGGTTTCCCGGATACCCCCGGCTGGGCTACCAGAAAGACCAATCGGTGGTTTCTAGACCCAATCAAGCCTGAACCCTCCTCCGAAGCGAAAACGACTCCACTGGGGCTACCCTACTTTGGGCACATGGTGAGAAGTCAAGGGTCACTAAAAAGATAGTAACGCTAGGGAAAGCTGAAGGCAGCATGTTGGGACATGGCCTTTAACCCAAGGCTGGGGCAAAGCAAGGGGCATCCTCCCTGTGTTTAGGTTTAAGAAGTTCCTTTATTAAAGGGATAAAAAGAGAGAAGGGAACATTTGGACAAAAGAAATGCAAGCAATGTGTCTATTAAGTACTGGTTTCAAGACACATTGCAGTGAAACAGCTCCACTTTGTTAAGTGATTCAGCAGATACAAGACTGAAACCTCAGGGCAACAGCCCTGTTTAAATAGCATGCAAAACCCACACCCAATGAAGTTGATTGGCTGTTGGTTCGGAACAGACAAAATAAAGTATTCACTCATGCATAATGAACGTTATCAAATTCACTGCCGTAAGAAGTGATGGAGGGGGCCACTAGGTTGGACAGCCTTAAGCAAAATATTGAGTATGTTTGTGGAGGCTTTCGTGGGAGCCCACATAGCACCATGGTTAGAGTGCCAGACGAAGATCAGGGAGACCCATGTTTGAATCCCCCACTCTGCCCTGGAAGCTTGCTGGGTGACCTTGATCGCTGGGTAACCTTGGTCACACACTCTCAGGTCCTTTCCGCACTAGACCTTAAATCCTGGTTCATCCCTGTCCCCGAACTTACATTCTACACTACACGCGAGTTCACCCCTGTAATTATCTCGGGGTATTTTTACATTCACTGTTACCAAAATTTTTACCAAAAATGCCAGGAAGCACTCACTGGAGAAGACCCTGATGCTGGGAAAGATTAAAGGTCAAAGAAGACGGACGGCAAAGGATGCAACGTGATCTGGTCCATGGGGTCGCAAAGAGTCGGACTCGACTGTGCAACTGAACAACAACAAATTTTTACATTCTACACTACACTCCAGTTCTCCCTTGTAATTATCTCGGGGTATTTTTTGTGAAAAGTACTGGGTTCATACAGCAGGACGGGGACCACGACATCCAATAAGACACATTAATTGGTACTTAACACATGGAACAGAAACTAACGGCCGGGAGGTCAACCTTATACAATTGTGGAGGGACACCCCTAGGTCCTATTGGCGGGTTTGAATTTCCCGCCAATGTCCCTATTGGCTCCTTACTAGTGGTTCAGGAACCTAGTCCCTATTGTCTTCTGGGCTGAAGCTCTAGCTGCCTCTGGCTAGCGTCAGGCAGCATCCGAAGACATAACACCCCTCCCCCCATAGTTCCGTCCCTACCTATGTGATGTAGTCCTTCAGATATATGGGGGGGGGGTCTGCACTCCCTGAGAGATCGCTGGGGGGCTGGCACGGGGTCTGTGGTGGTTCTTTCAGGCTGAGGAGTCGGGGGTGGCTGTTGTTGCTGCGGTGGTGGAACCTCGGGTTCGGCAGCAGCTTGGCTTGGTTCTCCATGGGAAGGGATCTCCCCCCCATTCGGGGTTGCAGGTTGCTCTTTGGTTGCTGGGGTGGGGGTCTCCGGGTCATTGGGTATCTGTGATGGCATCCCAGCTTCGGGGGTTAATCACCACCATAGTTGGTCCACATGCTTCCTTAGTAGTCTGTCCCCTTCTGTGGCAACCTCGTATGACATAGGGGCAGTGGGTTTAATGATTCGGCCGGCTACCCAGGGAGGGCCCGCTCTGAAGTTTCTAAAATAAACAGGCCCTTGGGAAGAACCCTCTTGGTGCTTCTCTGTCCTATACTGGTTTCCTAAAGTCAGGTGCGCAGTTTGGGTGGAGCCAGTCCAGTAGGGTCACGGGGCGGTGGTCCATCAGAAGCTCTGCTGGGCTGTGGCCAGAGACTGGGTTCGGGGTCGTCCTCTGCATTAAGAGGAAATGGGCAATCCGGAACTCCCAGTTCTGTTATTCTGCGGAGGGCGTCCTTGGCCATCCGGACCATCCTTTCCACCTGCCCGTTGGTCGCAGGGTGGAAGGAAGCCGCTATTATGTGTCGGATCAGATTCTGCTGTAGAAAGTCCTGAAACTCGACCGAGGTAAATGCAGCTCCATTATCGGACACGATCGTATCTGGCAACCCGTGTGTGGAAAAGATCCGGTGGAGGGACTTCCGGTGGATGGCCGCACGCTGAGCAGTCACACCTCCTGGACCTCCCGGGGGTGAAACTGCATGCAGGTGGTATGGGGGGGGCGATGTATTGCACTCCCCCCAGGAGACTGGTGAAAGCCTCCTGGCCAAGGGACTTCTGAGGGGTTGCCTCTTCCCCAGCACAATGCTGGGGAATCGAGGTGCTTCTCCATCCCCATGGTCCGTTTGGAATTAGTGAAGCTGGCCAGGACCAGCGCAGGAGATCGAGTGGTGGAAAACGAAAGTAAAAGACGTCAGATGGCCGATAATGAACGTGAGTCAGATGGAAGCGATTTGATAAACTAAAAAGAAAGCTCCCCCAAAACCCCACGGACTAGAGGGCAAAGCGAGTGGGGGAGGGGCCCCTCCCTGGAGCACAAACTCTAAGCGTGATCGGGGGGGGGAGCAGAAGCAAAGCGGTTAAAAAACTGCTGGAAAGACTTACCAAGGCACACATGAGTGGTGGAGGGCAAATTCAGAGACTTTTAAAAGTTGGGCAAAAGTAAACAATCAAAAAAGATGGCGGGGAAGAGGACGGAGAAGGAGAAGCTTTTAAAAATGAAAAGACCTGAGAGTCCAAGACCAGAAGGAACCACCGAGTTGGCTAAAACGATGGCAGAGTCCCTCCCCCCCCCCGCTGGAGCAGATGACTAATCTTCAAGAGCAGCTGTCAAAAATGAATCAATGCATATCTACCCAGCAGACACAAATCAACGATACACTTAAAATCCTGGACCAAACAACAGAGAAAGTGAAAGAGGTTGACGCCACCACACAAAAGGTGAAGAAAAAGGTGTATAAATTGGAAAAGAAGCAAAACTCAACAGAAGAACAGCTTTTACAAATACAAATGGAAAAGCAAATCTGATTCTTTGCTTCCAGGATGTCCCAGAGAGCAAAGGAGAGAATCTGAAGCATATGATGAGCGAAGCATTGGCCCCAGTGAAAGATTTAAAGGTGGACTATTTTATGAGCGAAATGGATGTGGTCTACAGGTCCTATTCCATATACATAAAGAAGAATAATCTGCCTGGGGAAATTGTGGTGAGATTCTCGGAGAGGCACGTAAGGGATTGTATCCTGAGAGCGACGGTGGGGACACCTTTGAGAATTGAGGACAAGACTATTCGGATTTTGAAAGATATTCTATTTGAAATAAGACAACGGAGAAGGAAGTATAAAGATTTAATCCTTTTTCTTCAAACCAACGCAATTGGCTATAGGAAGCTATACCCAGAGGGTGTGACCTTTAAACTCCAGGAAAAGAAAGAAAAGATTGACTCTGTGGCAAAAGCACGAGACTTTTTGAGAGCACAGTGGGGTGAGCCAGAGGAGGTGGATAAAGAAGAAAAGGACAGTAAGTCCAGTGGAGAGCTGGACTCGGGGTCCTCTGGAGAGGACTCTCTGTCGGGGAAAAGTGCAGCGGCTCCTAAAAGTCCTTACAAACTGCGGAAGAGACAAGACAAGAAGAAATGAAGGTTGAAAGACTCTGAATGGAACTCTGATAAATAAGATATTTTAACATGGAGATGCTGAGGGAATCTTTCCTAACAGTTAAACTTAAGATTTAAAAGTTATAAATGCGTGACTGTCTAAGTTAATAGAATGTAGCGTTTAAAGGGATGGTATAGTATATCCGCTATTTTGAAGATCTTCTCTCTTGGGTTTTTAGTCAGTAGTGGTTATCTTTACTTTCTCCCTAAATGTAGTACCCCTCCCTTTTTTCATTGTAGTTTGTAGTCTATATATAAAATGCAATAAAAAAATCCCCTCCAGGGGGCCAAAAAAGAAAAGAAAAGATCCGTTGGAGGGACTTTATAATGGCTTTGGAGGACGTGGTGGACACGGGGCTGATTTCCAACCACCTGGAGTATGAATCAACCATTATTAAGAACAGCAGCCCCTGGAACCGGCCGGCAAAATCCGTTCCAGCTCCTGCCAACCTAGCAGTTTGAAAGCAAGAAATTTCAAGTAGATAAATAGGTACCACTTCGGTGGGAAGGTAACAGCGTTCTATGCGCCTTGGTGTTTAGTCATGCCGGCCACATGACCACGGAAACGTCTTTGGACAGCGCTGGCTCTTCGGCTTTGAAACGGAGATGAGCCCCACAACCCTAGAGTCTGATTTAACTGGCTTTCGAGCAAGGGAACCTTTACCTTTACCCCACAAATAAGTTTTCCACTTTTCTGTGGCCCAAACGCACACAGGTGTTTTTTTTTTCAACAACAGAATACTTCATCTCAGTCTGAGTTAGTGCACCTGCTGAAAATGCAACCATTCTTTCCACCTTACCCTCATGGGGCTGAATCAACACAGCTCCAAATGTATATTCAGAAGCATCAGTTGTCACAATTATAGGCAATATCAGATTGAACAATGCCAAAGCCTGACTATGAATGATAAAACTTTAACAGTATCAACACTGGCCTGAGCCACAGGTGACCATATCAAATTTGCACTTCCATGTCATAACTCTCTATAATTTAGGAATAAACTTCTCATACCACAAAGGCAAACCCAAAAAAGAATGCAAACCACATAAGTCAATTGGAAGTGATCCCTGTAAACTTGCTTCAATATGATCTAAACCAGGTTTTAACCCAGCTGAAGAGACAATATGTCCCAAAAAAGAAAGTTATGTCTGCCTAAATTTACATTTTTCCATGTTGAGCTTCAACCCAGCTGCACTAATGCACCTTAATACTGACTGTAAATTTATCTCATATTCTTTAGGGGTCTTTCCAAATACAATAATATCATCTAAATAACCCTGAACTCCCTTCTGTCCCTTAAGTATCAAAGACATCACTTGAAAAGCAGCATGGGCCAAAGCAAACCCTTATGAAAAATGTTTAAACCAAGACAATCAGTCATGTGTAATAAATGCTGTCAGATCTCTGCTCTCTTCATGTAATACAACTTGATGGTATGCAATCTGCAAATTAAGAGTAGAAAACATTTTTGAACCTGCCAATTCAGAAAACAACTCTTCTATATGCTGCAAGGGGTGTAAACCATAATGGCCTTATATAGCTCTTTTAAATCTACACAAAGACATATGCTTCCATCTTTCTTCCTTACCACAACTATGAGTGAAACCCACTCTGATACATCAACCTCTTCAATAATATCCTTCTGCACCAATTTCTTAAACTCATTTAGCACAGCATTTCTCACTGAAAATGGCAACCGTTGTAACTTCTGTTGCACAGAGACCGCATTAGACCTCACCTTTACCTTATGGATAAATCCCTTTGCACAACCAACTTCTTGTATAGAATTATCCCCATGCACGCCTGAAACCACCTTCTGTGATGATTTAACATCTAACTGGGGAGCAGTAAAACTCTTTCCATTATTTTTGAGAATTCATGGAGAACAGGTGAGGTGCCAGAAGATTGGAGGCGGGCAAATGTTGTCCTCATCTTCAAGAAGGGGGAAAAAAGAGGATCCGGGTGACTACAGACCCATCAACTTGACGTCTATACCTGGAAAAGTTTTAGAACATATCATCAAACAGACAATCCTTGAGTATTTAAAAAGAACAATTATAATTACTAAGAGCCAGCATGGGTTCCTGAAGATGTCAAAAACTGAATTGAATAATAAAGGGGATCTTGCTGATGGGAAACTTCTGTGGGGCAAACTGGGCTTTCTAGAAATCCTGTTGCCATCTCAGGCCAATGGTGTCTCGAACCTGAAAGCCAGATAGGACATTCATTATTTCCCTATATCCTTCTGTCAGTGACTATTCAGTCCCTGTGTCTAGTACTTGGAACATTTCATGCCACTTATCCTGGCTTCATGCCAGTCTGTAATAGTGTTCTATTGATTTGTCTGCTTTAGCCTTGATTTTATCTTTTTATTGAGTTCTGTAAGATCTGCAATTATATGTCTCTGGAATTTTGCCTTCTGAAATGTCTTGAATTAGACTCCAGTCACCTTCACAGGGTTGGTGGCCACTGAAAATAGGCATGTCATCTTAAGCTGAAGGCTGCCGGCTTTTCCCTCTGCGAATGATAAAAAATATAGGGCTCAAAGGTGGGGATGTGAGAATAATGTCATCTTCTTTGTCCAGAGATGCATTCAGTTCTAAGGGTGATCCGTAATCCCGTGTATGTCCAAAGTCCTGCCCTTCTCTTTGTTGGCTCTCATGTCTACAATTCTGTTCCAGAACATGCTGCTGCTCTTCCTGTTTCCTTTAAACCCTTGCCAAACCACTACCATTTTTGTGATACTAATTATAAGGATGTCACGTGGAGCAGTTGGGTTGGATTATAAAGTTGGATTCCACCCTGGAAGAGCCAAGATCAATTCCGCCATGAGCCATGAAGCTCAGTCTTTGACTGTAAGCCATTCACATTTTCTCAGCCTGGCCTACCTTGCAGGATTGTTATTTGTATAAAATGAGGAAGATGAGAGCCAAGTATGCCAGCATAAAGACAGACAGACAGACAGACAGACAGATGTAATGAAGTTTGCTCACACTAACCTGTTGTTAACTTTGCCTTTTCATTTCTTTCCCTGCCTCTGTTGAAAACTCCACTGCTGAAGTTTAGAAGAAGAAGAGAAGAGATTGGATTTATACCCCGCCCTTCACTACCCAAAGGTGGCTTAGAGCGGCTTACAATCTCCTTTCCCTTCCCCTCCCCACAAAAGACACCCTATGAGGTAGGTGGGGCTGAGAGAGCTCTGACAGAAGCTGCTCTTTTTCAAGAACAGCTCTTATCAGAACTACGGCTTGCCCAAGGTCATCCAGCCAGGTGTAAGTCCGCACATTTAACCACTACACCAAACTGTAAATACGCCATCTGTGAACTTCGAGAGCACTTTAGTTAGTTAGTTAATAACTTATTAAGAATGTTTTGTATTGTATGGATTTTAAATGGTTTTAAATATGTTTTTATATTGGCGTATGCCCTTATGTAAGCCGCCCTGAGCCCGCATTGCGGGGAGGGCGGGGTATAAACTGAATATATATATATAAATAAATAAATAAATAAATAAATAAATAAGTTCTTCAGGGACAGTGACCTGATATTTTTGCCCTCTAAAACAAAACATACATTGGTAGTGCTATAAAAAACACGCACACATCAGCCCCTTCCCAGTTTATCCAGTTTCATTCCACATATTCTGTTAGGACAAGTTCCTTATATCCCATTAGCTCCATTACTCAGCTGGGGTATGAGTTAATCAATACCATAAAACAACTCATAATATTCATGCGGTGAAGGGGCAACTGTGAGAAGAACCCTTTTTTAGCATCCAAAGACAGGCAACTGGTCATTCAGAGGCTTAATCCAATCTCGAGGTGCCAGGAACCTCAAAGCAAACCTGGCGGGCAGGGAAAATATACTGTTTTTGGAACCCATGATCACTTGTCAGCTGAACTTTGGATCTCTTTTGCCTTCTGCTTTGTGCAGTTCATAGAATCACAGAGTTGGAAGGGGTTGTACAGAATTGGAAGGGGTTGTACAGGCCATCTAGTCCAACCCCCTGCTCAATGCAGGACCAGCCTAAAGCGTCTCTGACAAATATTCGTCCAGCCTCTTTTTGAAAGCTGTCAGTGAAGGGGAGCCCACCACCTCCCGAGGCAGCTGATTCCACCTTTGAACCATTCTGACCATGAAAAAGTTTTTCCTAACATCCAGCCAATACCTTTCTGCATGTAATTTAAACCTGTTGCTTTGGGTCCCATCCTCTGCTGCCAACTGGAACAGTTCCTTGCCCTCCTCCAAATGACAGCCTTTCAAATATTTAAAGAAAGCAATCATGTCCCCCTCAATCTCCTCTTCTCCAAACAAAACTTTCCCAGGGCCCTCAGCCTTTCCTCGTAGGGCGCGGCCTCCAGACCCCTGATCACCCTCGTCTCTCTCTTTGGCACCCTCTCGACTTAAATTGAATCTCCGCCAGGACCATGGATGGTCAGGCCAGTTAATGAAATGGTGTGGATGTGGGTGGGGGGCATCTAAGACTCCCAGAAAGTTTTATGTAAAAACTAGAACACAGAACAATGTTGATAAAATGGACCGAGACAAGCCTCAAATGGTAGTGCAATGGGCAGGTGGCAGAAGACTCACCCAGGGGGAGGGTCAGCAGCGGTGCGCTCTGCCAGAAGCCCTGGGCCACGGCAGCTGCACCACTTCAGGAGACATTCGTGCCAGCCAGGGATCCCTCTCTTCTATAACAACAACAACAACAACAACAACAACAACAACAACAACAACAATTTCCATTTATTAATCGCTTTTCCCAGTGGGCTAAAAGCAATGTACAGTTACTCAATATAGACAAGGGACTAACAATGTTTGTAGGGGATAGGGAAGACAACATATATTCATTTTTAATTGCACGCGCCGTCACTGCCCGGTATAGATTTCTTCTGGCTTGGCTCCGTCGTTTTCCGCAGGGCTGCCAAGTGGTGAGCAACAGGGAGAGATCTCTACATGTTTCGGAGAACTCGCAATGGACTGTGTGAGAGTACACATGTGTTAAATGTTGCTGAGTCCACTGATCGGCAGCATTTGAATATGCAAAAAGTCATTAGCCATACAAGCTGAAGTTGTTTGAGAACAGCTGGACTCCTCAATATAAACCAGCATCCTGCTCACGACTGGGGAGCAGAGTGTTGACCAAACTGAAGGGAGTCTGAGCATCCTTAACCTAGCCCTGGAGGCTTCCTGTCTGTCCTCCAGTGTAGCACCTAGTTCTTCCCAGCCCCGGAGCCAGGAATATTTTCAGCAGGGAGTGCCAGGGCTTGTAATTGTAATAGAATTATTAAACCCTCCTTTTTTCTTGCAGGGAGGGGGGTGCATCGCAATCAAACAAGCCCTCCACACCCTCCTCAAAGGGTGGCCTGGATGCACAAGAGGCTCCCCCAGCCCAGCCAACCCCACTTGTCTGTGCCTTGAAAGTGCCCTGGCAGGGAGCGAAGCCACAGTGCAGTCCGAGAAGGGACATAGCCAGAGGTGGGGCTTTAGGGGCAGAGCCCCCCCACAATTAAGGCGGAGCTCCACCATGGCTGGTGGAAGGAGAAGTTGAGCCAAAACAGCCGCCGGGGAGGATGAGTCAGGTTACTGCTTGCCGTCGAGGGGGGGGGAGGCAGAAGGGTCTCATGGAGGTGGCTGCGGTGGCTATCAGGCACTGGGCCATTGTGTCTCCCCCTTCTCCCTTGCACCATGGGACCAATGGGAGCTGGTGAGGAGAGCTGCCACCAGTTGAGTATGCGCTGCTGGCTGCCACCATGGGAAAGGGATGCCAGATAGTGAGGCTGGACTTGGGCTCTCTCTGGGCACCCTGGCTTTGGGGTCAGCCGATTCCTGGATAGGGTGGCCTGCCTGCACCCAACACTATGCCTGGAGGCCCGTAAGAGGGAGGTGAGGGTCTGCTGGCACCCAGCCCAGCCCAGCCTGCAGAATGATGGATCAGCTCTCTCTGAAGCCGCCTTCAGCTCTGTTTTCCACGCTCCTGCTCACCCGGGTAGTGCAGATGCCCCGTCAACCACTGCCCAAAGTGACAGCCGGAGAAAGTTTGGCCCAGGCAGACTGTAGGGGGTGCAGGCTGGGCAGACGGCTGACCTGACTCTGCTGCCCCAGGCCAGTCGCCCCACCAGAAGCAGCCCTTGTGGCATTTGGGCCAGCCTGCCTGGCAGCCCTATGAGGGGAAATGGAGCCTGACTGCGATATGAGCCCGACTGCCTGGCTTGACTGACTGACTGGTGTGGCGGGAAAGGGGAGGAAAGGGGACCTTTCTCCAGAAATTCTTGTCCTCCAGTTCTTTTATTTGATTTATTTTTTATTAATTTTTTTTACATCGGAAGTGACATCAATCCCCCCCCCAGTGCCCCCCACCATTTTTTTTGTCTATGGGGCTGACGATGGGCCTCAGCCAGCCCCGCCCTCCCCTTTGAGGCAGTGCTGGCTTTTAATGGCTTGGCAAGCTGCAGAGAAGAAGAAGAAGAAGAAGAAGAAGAAGAAGAAGAAGAAGAAGAAGAAGAAGAAGAGACACCCAAAAGTGTCTCAGAGCAGCTTACAAACTCCTTTCCCTTACCCTCCCTACAACAGACACCCTGTGAGGTAGGTGGGGCTGAGAGAGCTCTTGACAGAAACTGCTCTTTTTCAAGAACAGCTCTTATCAAACTTCTGGTTGATGGCGGAATGCTAGCAGACTCACTTCCCAGACCTCCCGGGGGTGAAGCTACGCTTCAGCCGAAGGAGGGGGTGTGCAGGCTCACTACTCCCCCAGGGACCCGGCTGAAGGGACCCTGGCCATGGAGCTTTTGAGAGGTTGCCTCTTCGATGGTGTAATGCAGGAAAATTGAGGCTGAGAGACCGAATGGACTAAGTGACGCTGACTGGGGCAAGCGCAGGAGATTGAGCATTAGGAATAAAGTGTAAACGAGGTCCATGGACTGATTATGAACATGAGTCATTTAAGCATTGATTAAAAAGAAAAGAAGATCCCCACCCCCATCCCACGGAACAGAAGATAAGGCGAGTGGGGGAGGAATGCCTCCCAAACGCATAGACTTTAGAGCGATTGAGGGGGGGAGCAGAAGCATAAACGGTTAAAACGGCTAAAGAGTACTTACCAAGGCGAGTGCGGGCATTTAAGCGCAAATTCAGAGACTTTCAAAAAGTTTGCAAAAGTAAACAAAGCGAAATAGATGGCAGGGAAAAGGACAGAGAAAGAGAAGCACTTGAAATCGAAAGTAACTGAGAGCCCAAAATCGAAAGGAGCCAACGAGCCGGCAAAGACTTTGGTAGACTCCATGCGCCACCTGCTGGACCAAATGAATAATCTCAAAGAGCAGGTGACATCGATGACCCAGTGTATCACCACTCAACAAAATCAGATAAGCGAGACTTTGAAAATGATGAATCAAACAAATGAGAAGGTGAAAGAAGTGGACGCCACTACTCAAATGGTAAAGAAGAAAGTAGAAAAACTGGAAAAGAAGCAAGTTTCTACAGAAGAGCAGTTGCTACAATTACAAATGGAAAAGGCTAATATGATCCTTCGCTTTCAGGACATCTGGGGAAATTGTCGTAAGATTCTCAAAGAGGCATGTAAGGGATGCAATCCTGAAAGCAGTATCTGGAGCACCCCTGAGAGCTGGGGAGAGTGTTATCAGAGTACTGAAGGATATCCCATTTGAAATAAGACAGCAGAGAAAGAAATATAAAGACCTTGTTCTTTTTCTTCAAACAAATACAATTGGATATAAATGGCTAATTCCAGAAGGCGTCACCTTCAAAATTAAGGATAAAAAAGAAAAGATTGACTCTGTTCTGAAAGCAAGAGAACTTTTAAGAGTACAGCTGGGAGGGCCAGAGGAGGAAGAAAAAGAAGGGGACAGCAAGTCCAGTGGCGAGCTAGACTCGGGTTCTTCCGGAGAGGACTCTCTGTCAGAGAAAGGAGCAGCAGCCCCTAAATGTCCTTATAAGTTGCGGAAGAGACTGGACAAGAAGAAGTGAAGGCTGAAGGACTCTGAATTGTGCCTTTGAAAAATTTTGAATTGAGATGCTTTGGGGTATTTCCTTATCTCAGTTAAATTTAAGATGTGGGAAAAGTTAACAGAATATGTGACTCAGTTTGTAATGAGATTAATATGATTAAGACTAGATGTGTATTCAAGCTGATTAGAAGATCTCCTCTCTTGGGTTTTTAGTCAGTAGTGCGTATCTTTTCTTTATCCCCCTAAATGTAGTCCCCTCCCTAATTTCTGTTATAGTTTGTAGTTTTAATTAAAAATGCAATAAAAAATTCCCCATTGGGGAGCAAAAGAAGAAGAAGAAGAAGAACAGCTCTTATCAGAACTATGGCTTGCCCAAGGTCATCCAGCCAGGTGCAAGTGGAGGAGTGGGGAATCAAAACCCCCGGTTCTCCCGGATTAGAGTCCGCGCGCTTAACCACGACACCAAACTGGCCTGCTGGATGGTGGGGAGCCCCTGCTGCACAGCACAGTGGCTGGTGGCCTGTAGGTGGCATACACTGGTATAGTTCTGGCCATTGGTGCCACAGACGAGCATGCTGTGCTCACATTGGCAGGGGCTGGGGGGATGGCTGAGGGCCGGGAAGTGGCACTGGAGGCTGTCACCACACAGTGGGTCCTTAGGCCAGCCGCACACCTTGCCCTTGTGGGCTCTGAACACCAGGCAGCATTTGCAGCCATTGGGCACGTATCCGCTAGGCATCTGAGCTCAGGCAGTGGAACACATCACCGCATACTGTGCACTGCCTGCCCACACCCCACATAGCAGCAGCACTAGCACAAGCAGCAACAGTGCCCTCGTGGCCAGCTTGGCACAGCCTTGCCATGGAAGCTGATGGGTAGCCCCTGGCCAGTGCAGCACACTCAGCAACCCTCCACCAGGCCCACCTGGAGGCTGCACTGTCAGCAGCCTTGGCTCCGTGCCAATGGAAACGAAGGGCTGGCTGAGGAAGTGCTGACCCCTCCGTTGCCACGGCAATCCAGAGGAGAAACACAACAGAGGTGTTAAGTCACTCACTTAACAAAGCAGTCAGAGAGTGATTCAGCAAGAACACAACTTTATTCTTCAACTCGAACACAACTCCAACACGGATCAACATCTGATAGCCAGAACGTCCTTTACATTGCAGCTGTCCTGCTTTTAAACATCCCCGGCTAATGTAGCCACACCCACTGTACACATATCAACCTATGAGGCTGCCGAGATAAGGTCCAATCACATTAGTTCCCACTCAGGGAGCTTGCTTGAAGTGATTGGCTCGTTACTTCCTGGGCTAGCAATTCTATTGGATGGATTTGGATCCTAGCCCAGGATGAAGCTCAACATTACATTTCAGTTAGATGTTTCTCACATTGCATTCAAGGCAGCTTTGAATACATTACAAGAGGGAAGAGAGAGGGAAGGTTGGGGAACATTGGGTGGGAAACGCTGCAGATGCAAAAGGGGGCTACAGCCCTATTTCTTCCCATTGTGACACACTTCCTCCAATACGTAGGACTTCTTTGTGCCATGGGAGGATGTGGAGAGCTCCAGGTTCATCCAACACAGGTTCTCCTAGGCAGATTCCCAGAGGCAGGCCTTTCTTCATCGTCGGCATTTTCTTATGAAGCTCCCTTGGGTTTGTTTTCAGACTTTTCTTTGAAAGCATTTATGCACATACATCAGTTTCCCCTGGGTGAATATATATTGAATTTGCAGAAGCAATTCAGCAGTTAACCTTTTTTAATCTATTAAAATATAGCAGCTATCAATACAAGTCTCTTTCTCTCTCACACACACAGTTTCTAGAAGGTCCATCAAGAATTTTATATAACAAAAAGGTAAAGGTAAAGGTTCCCTTGCTCGAAAGCCAGTCGAATCCGACTCTAGGGTTGCGGTGCTCATCTCCGTTTCAAAGCCGAAGAGCCAGCGCTGTCCGAAGACGTTTCCGTGGTCATGTGGCCGGCATGACTAAACACCAAGGCACACAGAACGCTGTTCCCTTCCCACCGAAGTGGTACCTATTGATCTACTTGCAATTTCTTGCTTTCGAACTGCTGGGTTGGCAGGAGCTGGAACCGGAGACGGGAGCTCACTCCGTCATGCGGCACACTCGGGTCTCGAACTGCTGAACTACCGACCTTCCACAGCCTGCAGTTCAGCGTCTTAACCACTTGAGCCACCGCAGCTCAATTTTATATAATACTAAATGATAAAAGATGTAATTCTCCTTTAATTATTTTGCACTGAGGTTTTTTTGTATGTGTGATTTTATATCAGGGCCTTTTGCACACTCTCATTTCCCTCACTTGTGAGTTCCTGTTTCTTCCTCTCTCTGTGTGTGTTCTGTACCACATGTTTTGCTCCCTCTAGTGTTCAATGTGATATTATAATGGTTTATGTCCACTATAGAAACCTGCAGTTTAAATCTGCAGAGAGGTATGCTGGGCATAAACTGGTGTGATATCAAATCAACCACTAGAGGGAGCAAAACATGTGAGGAAAAGCCCCCCCACCCCCGAACTTACAAGTGAGGGAAATGAGAATGCAAAAGAGCCCATTGTTAGCCTCTCTGAAAACTGTATATCATGCCGCCGGAGCTGCCTGTTTGCAGACAGCGCGACCGGTCCAAATTCAACTATCCTAGACTGTCACCGTCAATCAGGGGCAGATGGGGAATTTGGCAGAAGAACCAGATGGCACTGTGTCCAGGTTAGCATCTGCGGTATGGGCACTTCTCTCTCCAAGACCCAGTAACAGACTACAGAGAGGCAGAGACTGCAAAACCCAGCTAATGAGCTAGATAGCTAACCGGCACGTCGTGTCTCCTCCGTCACATTTTTCATTACCCTGACTGATGTTTAGCTTTTTCAGAGCCGAGAGACATTGAGAAAGGGACTCTTTTGGTCCAGTGGCAACTTTTAGTGAATTGCAAGCCCTGCGTTTTTCGTTCTTTAGAGTTGCCCAACGGTGCCATCCTAAGCAGAATTACACCCTTCTAGGACCACTGAAGTCAGTGGTTAGGATCTTCCCTGTTATGGTACGCACTGTGAAAATACAGTCCTGTAATATTGTAGTAATTCTAGCATTTCATATTATTTATGCAACACATATTTTCAGTTAATTCAGTTGCGGTTCCAGGTCGTATTCGGGATGGAGAGGCTTGGCCAGCCTTATACTGCCCCGTTCAAAATGACCACTCACACACAGTTTCTTTGGGAATTAGGTGGATAAAATTGGGCACAACTTTATTGATTACAGCTGTTATGGGCATTGGCACAGCATGAGTCCACCAGATCCGACCCTTCGGCTGACCCTTCTGCCAGCCGAGGTATCCATTACCCAGCCAGCTGGCATGGGTAGAGACTGCGGGATGGCAGGTTGCCGGAGTTCACCTGGACGCCTGCCCCTGTGTGAACTCCCTTGCCACCTGGCAGTGAAGGCCATCGCTGTTAGTCCTTGCGCTTGCCTGCTCCCTTCGGCCATCACGCCAAGACCCTTACAGGGGTCCCCACCTCTGGAAAATGGCATGCAGGCCGATTACCGCCAAACGGATCCGACCTCATGCTGTCACTGCCACAAGAGCAGGACAAACCACTTGGTCCTGCTCCCGCCAACGCCATTGGCCGGGGGAGGGAGGGGAGGCACCTGCCTTCCCACCACTCACCTGTTCCCCCGGCCTGGAGACCGGCCAGCCTCATTCCCCCCCACACACCTGGGCCCAGCAAATTGCAGGCCTCGCCTACCTGGGCCCTTTCTGCTTGGGAGCCCATTTAATTTCCGTTTATTTTCAAAAGTTTTCGTAAAAACATAAACATTTCATCTTATTAGATTACACATATTTTTAGAGTTGTTAGTCCATATATACATTCTTTAAACAAAATATTTAATTCTTTACTAATCTGTTACATGTTTTATCCATTCGTATACCCTAAACCATCTTTTTTCCTGACATTTATGGTCTTTATCTTGAAGTATTAGACTCAAATTGTCCATTTGAGCTAACTCTAAGAGTTTTACAATTAAGTCCTCCTTTGAGGGTAACTTATCTGTCTTCCAGCTTCTGGCCACCAATATACGTATATGGGAGTCGATTTAATTTACAAGCAGTCCAACCCTTTGGCATAAATCTAAGTGATCCATCCTGGGTTCTGTAATTAGGAACTGCTCTCAGTATTATGTGGGGATGCTGGGATGATGTCAAATCTGAAAACAGGAAACATTTTTAGAGTTCTTTCTAAGTTTATTTTGGATCAACAATGCTGCAGGTTGCTTCTGCTCTAAAGCCCATTTTGTATCTTTTAAAATAAAGACCCTTGCAGAATGGATGAGAAAAGGAGAACGAAAGGGAAAGGAAGTATCGAGGAAATCATCAAAAGCTACTGGATGATGAGGCAAGTCAGAGTTATAAAGTGACAAACATGCTGAACAGCAAAATAATGAAAGAGACAAAAAAAAAAAGGGCAATGTATCCAAATAGCCTAGACTAGCCCAGATTCATCAGAGCTTGGAAGCTAAGCATCCATGGTCAGTACTTGCATAGGAGATCATCAAGGAGGTCCAAGGTTGCTAGTCTGGTGCCAGTTTTGGTGTCGTGGTGAAGTGCGCGGACTCTGATCAGGGAGAACCGGGTTTGATTCCCCACTCCTTCAATTGCAGCTGCTGGATGACATTGGGCAAGTCATAGTTCTGACAAGAGCTGTCCTTGAAAGGGCAGTCCTCAAAAGAGCTCTCTCAGCCCCGCCCACCTCACAGGGTGTCTGTTGCGGGGAGGGGAAGGGAAAGGCGCTTGTAAGCCACTCTGAGACTTTGAGTGAAGGGCGGGGTATCAATCCAATCTTTTCTTCTTCATCATCTATTCAGAGGAAGACAATGGCAAACCACCTCTGCTCATCTCTTGTCTCGAAACCCCCAAGAGTGGTTGGCATGACTCAGTTGTGACTTCACAGCACTTTATCATCATCATCATCATCATCATCATCATCATCATCATCATCATCATCATCATCATCATCATCATCACAAGTAAGGAGACCCGCGATACTCGCGGGGGGGGGGGGGGAAGAGCTCCGGCTCCTCCATCCCCCCCGCCCGATCTCACTTGCAAATTGCTT
>NW_015167528.1:1300970-1395542 GCF_001447785.1 Gekko japonicus | reverse complement strand
CTCCTCCTCCTCTTCTTCTTCTTCTTCTTCTTCTTCTTCTTCTTCTTCTTCTTATTATTATTATTATTATTATTATTATTATTATTATTATTTCCCTTTCCTCACTGGATGTGTGTCAACACAGCTATCAACCTGAATCTATCTTTCTGGATGTGGGAAAGACCAGAACATTTACATTGTGCGTGTGTGTGTGTGTGTGTGTGTGTGTGTGTGTGTGAATAGGTTAGATCCTGCAATCTGTCAGTGAATGGCAATGTCTTCCCCTCCCTCTTTCAAAAAGTATATTCCTGGAGTTGGGGCACCATGCACAGTCATACAGTTGGGAAGATACAAAGGGGAGGAGGAACAGGGGGAAATGGCTCTCTCCTGCTTCTTATAAGTGTGGAGCTCAACCAAGGAACCACTTACAGCCTATTGGAGTTCAGAAATAACTGTGCTGGTGTTATGTACTACATAAGGATGTGCACACAGTCGGGCTCGCATGTGGTCAAGCGAACAAGCAAAGCTTTGTGACCAGAACAATGGACTCAGAGGATCCTAGTACAGACCAATCGGTCAGCTCAGATCCTAAAAGGGACCAATGGTTATGGTGCATTGTAAATAAACCAATCATGGGTGTTGGGTGTGTATTTTGGGTGTGGCAGGTACCGGCATTTAAGCAGGCCCCCGGATCCTGCAAGTTGTCTCGGTTTTCTCTTGTCTCCAATAAACTATGAGCTAAATCACTACAACGCATCTAGAATCCAGTACTTTACAGCTGGAATCACAATATTGCCTGGTTCTCTACAAGTACATCCATTCAGCCCAGTTTTTGAGATGGCAGAGTGATTGTACACTGATGGGAGGAGCCAGTCAGGGGTCGTTTCCTGCAGGAGCGCACAGGAGCAGAGCTCCGGCAGTAAAGAGCCAAGGGGGTGGGCACATGCAACAAGCCCCACCCCCTGCTCCCAGCAGCCCTCAGTCAGAGCAAGAAGCAGCCAGGTAAGTTGCAGAGCCCCCCCGCCCCCCGCCCCAAAACAGTCCAGTGGCACCTTTAAGATCAAGTTTTGTTCAGGCAGAAGCTCTCCCTCCTTTGTGAGGACAGATCTGCTCATCCCCCTCCCCAATAGCTAGCAATCCAAAACAGTCCAGTGGATCCTGAGCGGTGGGTGTTGCCTTCTGACACACTTCCGGTGATGTCAGGGGCTGTGGCATATGCAAATGAGTTATGCAAATGAGATATGCTAATGAGCTCTGGCACCTCTTTTTCTACAAAATGACTCCTGGAGCCAGTAAAGTCCACTGAGACCAGCTGATTGGAAGGGCCAATGAGATCTGCTCTGGAGATATAAAGCCACTTCTTCTAGGCTGGACATTCAATCTTGCATTCACCTCAGACTGTCCTACGGATTCTGACTCCTTACTTGAATCCAACAATGCTTCTGCCATACCTCAGACTGCCCCTGGCAGATCTTGGCTTCTGGTCCTGACATTGTTGTGACCTGGTCCTGACATTGTTGTGACCTGTCTCTGATCCTCTGTCCCAATGTAAACTATCCTGTCTGGGCCCACTTTGCACCTGGGTACCTGATAACTTGACGCCATGAGGGAGGAAACACATAACCCTCAAAGAAAACAAAATGGTCACTAATCTTGTGAGCAAGCAAAATATTATGCTACAAATTTGATATTACAGCAACCACAACACATGGCAGAAGAATAACAGAAAGGATTTATTTGAGCTAATCTGTGTGAGACACGGACCAGTTTTTCCAATGTGATTTGAATTAGAACATTCGCCTGGAAAGGATTACAGGTAACCTTAGACTCGTTTGCTTTTGACTAGAATGTTGTCTTTAGAAAAAGGTATAACACAACTTTTAGAAGCAGTTTATGGTACGAGGCAACATGTAGTGACCTAAGAGAGGCGAATAATTTGAATGCAGTGCTTGAGTTATTTTTTAAGAAAGTGAGAGTGATTGCTATCAGCTGCAAAACGTAAAAAAAAAAGAAGCTTTTTGCTGAGTTAAGGAGTTGGGACTGATGTTATCAAAAGCAGCAATTTTAGGAACAGACTCAACCCTCCCCCCCCCCATAATGGGTTGGATCTCATGGATATGTTGCACAAATGTAAGCACTGCCCTCTGATGGATGAAGCTTCTTGCACCAGGGAAAGCCTCCTTGAGCCAAGGTAAGGCACGGCCATTTGCAGGGTGCCTCCCTGGGGTCCTGTCTATTGTTTCTTCCTCTGCTCCAAGTCTATCAGCGTAGTCACATTTTGTTTTGTTTTTCTTTCATATTCTGAATGGCTCTCAGTGGGAGGATGGTCCATTCATTCATTTTTGGGTTGTCCTTTGCTTTGTTCGTGGGAATTAAACCCACAAGAAGTAAAAAACACATGTCTGTCTGATCCATTTTCAAGAGACTAATCCTAAGAAGGTCTCCTTCAAATCCAACTTTGGCTACCTCCCAGGAAAGCATCGCCACCTTCGATATCTCCTGCCCCGCACAGTGGGAGACCTGGCTCGAGATCCTGGAGGGTTACTTCGACTGCCATGACATTGTAGATCCAGGTAAGAAGAAGGCCCACCTCCTCTGGTCCTGTGGCATAGACACCGTCTTGCTGCTAAAGGACCTAATTGCGCCTAAGCAGACTAAGGACGAATCATACGTGGTGCTGGTGAAAGCGCTGACCGACCACCTTTCACCAAAGCCCACAAAGTTTGCTGAGTGCATGGGCTTCTTTGCGCAGGTCCAGGATCCAGACTAGCCAGCTTATGAGTTCTTGGCCAGGCTCCGGCGGGTGGCCACCAGGTGCTCATTTCCCAACCTGGCGGACACCTTGCTAAACCAGTTCCTCTTGGGTCTCCGGGAACCCAAGCTTCGGAGGAAACTGGTTAGCCAGGATGACCTAGACCCAGACAAGGCGCTCTGGGAGGCCGCGGCGTACGAAAAGGCACATCAAGACTGCCGCATGCGGGCGGTCCATCGCACTCAAGCAGCCCTCGAGTCAGATGACTCAGAAGACAAGGAAGTGCTCCAGGTACACTGCCATTCATCCCAACAGCAGCATCGCTCGAGGGGACCGTCCTCGGCCAAAGCCTTTTCTTCATCGTCTTCCTGCGCCAGCTGCGGAGAGGTGCATGAATGCAGGATGTGCCGCTTCGGTCTGCCGCTCCTGCAACAAGCCGGGCCATCTCGCCCGGGTCTGCCATTCCCAGAAACGGCCCCAGAAAACTTCTGCCCAGCAGGCAACATCAGACCCACACACCGACCTTCATACCCTCTCTGCCCATCACCAGCAGCACCAGGTATGTAACTTGCCCCCAGATAGCCCGAATAAGGTACACGTTACGG
This sequence comes from Gekko japonicus, assembly GCF_001447785.1. Taxonomy (NCBI): domain Eukaryota; kingdom Metazoa; phylum Chordata; class Lepidosauria; order Squamata; family Gekkonidae; genus Gekko; species Gekko japonicus. The sequence continues at coordinate 1,392,206 of NW_015167528.1, read as the reverse complement.
TGTTAATAGAGGGGTCCCCCTGTAGTATGGAAATTGACTCTGGCTCTTCCTATTCAATAATTTTCGAGGAAACGCTGCGCTCGCTCTGCCCGCAGGGGGGACCCCCTCTGCGTAAGCCACAGGGGTTTAAGTTATGGGACTTTAACAAGAACCCTGTGGTGGTTCAGGGCTGGGGCAAGTTTACAGTGCAGTTTTAGGACTTCCATGGAAAACTGGACTTGCTGGTGGTGGAGGGGAGGCTCTCCAGTCTGCTGGGACTTTCCTGGTTAGGGCCCCTGGGATTGACGATCACGGGGGTGAATCAGCTATGGGCTGAGGACTTTGCGGCTGTGTGCCATGAGTTCCCCAGGGTTTTTGACAGCACACTTGGCAGATACACCGGCCCCCCCATATCCTTAGACCTCAACTCGGCCATCTGCCCCATCAGGGTCAAGCCCAAACGATAGTGACACACAAGGGGGATTTAAAAGTACATAGACTCCAGTTTGGGGTATCAGTCGCACCGGCCATTTTTCAATCTTTCATGGACAATTTGTTAAAAGGTAATCCAGGAGTGCAGCCGTTTCTAGATGAAGTGCTCATTGCGGCCCCGGATGCCTCGACGTTCGCCAACCGGCTGTGGGCTGTGCTCCAGCGTTTCGACATGGCCGGCCTGAAGGTCAAGCGTGAAAAATGCCTGCTCGGGGTTCCCAAGGTGGAGTTCTTGGGGTTCGCCGTAGATGCCCAGGGTATCCACCCCACTGAAGATAAAACCACGGCCATCATGCTGACTCCCCCACCTACGTGCAAGATGGAATTGCAGGCTTTCCTGGGCCTGTTAAATTTTTACCACTCTTTTTTCCCTCTGAAGGCCACTGTGGCGGAACCTCTGCACTGCCTACTGGATAAGAACGCTCTGTGGGTCTGGGGCCTAGAGCACGCCGCTGCTTTCCAGGCGGTAAAGGACCTTCTTGTCTCCAATTCGGTCCTCTACCATTTCAATGAGGTGCTTCCTGTGGTCCTTGCCTGCGATGCCTCTCCTTACAGGATTGGGGCAGTCCTGGGCCACCAGTTACCAGGCGGCCAGGAGGTCCCAGTAGCCTATTATTCTTGTACCTTGTCATCTGCAGAGTGTAACTATGCGCAGATTGACAAGGAGGCACTGGCTATTGTGGCGGGGGTGAAAAAAATCTCACCATGACTTGTACGGTTGGCCATTCACGATCCTGACGGACCATAAACCGCTCCTCGACTTACTGGCCCCCGACGGCCAAACCCCGCAGATGACATCTCCCTGGGTGCTCTGGTGGTCTGTTTTTTTGGCAGGATACACGTATGCGCTTGTTCATTGGCCCGGGAAAGTGATGGGGCATGCTGACGCTTTGAGCCATCTCCCGCTGCCGTCTATGGATTGTATTGTCATGTGCCATCTGTTTATTATGACTAATATTTTTAAATTGTTTTTAATTAATTGATAATTGTATTATAGTGTGTTGTTACTCACCCTGAGGTCTGCGTTAGCAGGGGAGGGTGAGTCAGAAATCAAATAAATAAATAAATAAATAAAATTATACAAACACCCCCTTTCTATCATCCAGTTATACCTGTTCTGACACAGGTTGTTCCTATTTTTTGTATTAGAATGAGGCCTTCTATTTTAGCACAGAGCCTAATTAAATTATGTGAGATCAAATAGGAAAGTCTACATAATATATATATAAATCTTGTATTTTATATTAAATCAATGCATCAGATGTATTATTTTCCCATTATAGCTTAAGCAGAATATTATTTGATCATGAATGAAATATAACTATCCTGCTCCTGAGATTAGCTCAAGAAACTATTGGCTACTTGGGGTTGACTTATTTTGTTGGAACCATCCTCATGGGATTAACAGCAACTGTATCCCCTTGGAAATCATGGTGCTTTCTAAATCCATTCTGAATTTTCTTCAGAAGAACTTGTAAAGGAACAAGAAGTGAAGTATATAGACTGATTTCCCCTGGTCTTTGAGAAACAATTCATCTCATTATGTGACATTTACATAACTCCAATGCCTTTTTCTCTCTCAAATGGCCCCCCCACCCATCTGTCATATTTTATTCTTCAGAACAGAAATCACAACATGGCCCAGAAAGTTTAATGATTAAACCATGAACTGCACTTTTATATACAACAGGGTACAGGTTATTGTGTACATGTAAGGAAACAGGAGATACTCCAGAAACTGAGCCAGGGATCTCCTGGTCCAAGACTGAACTAACAGTGCCATCCTAAGCAAAATCTCTGCAAGTGGTAGACCATGGGTACAAAGTTACTGCTTTGACTCAGCATGTTGGCGCTGAGTGATGCACGGAGACAACCACTTACTCTCATAGGTGTGTCGGGCTGGCCTCTGCACAGGTCATACGTTGTCTGCCAGTTGGCCCCACTCACCTGGACTGTGGCCACACTGGTGCCCACGATAGACCACCCAGTGACCTGCAGCTGAAACAACCATTTCTGGAAGGCAGCAATCATGGGTTACATACCCACAGGTGTGCCCATCCGCCGCCTAGTGAATGCCTTGCCCTTTGGCCTCCATGGCACACCCTTACTGCTGTAAGCCATTCTGGCAGTAAGACAGAATGCATACATTCCCCGTCACCACTCCTGTGGGGGAAGCAGGAACCCCACCTTTGACTGAGGGTACCCCTGTGAAACAACTGTTCAGCCACTCCAGTGGTGCTGCTGCCCATCCCGCCCCACCTGGGAGCTCTGTGGCAGCTGCAGAAGGAAAGAGCCTGCCACATGAGCCTAGGCCAGGTTGCCATTCATCCTGGTGGGGGGTGAGGGAACACATGGGTGGTCCACCATCAGCATGCACTTGACCTGAGCCAGCCTTCCTGGGTGGGTGGGGTAAAAAATCTAGATAGATAGATAGATAGATAGATAGATAGATAGATAGATAGATGATAGATAGATAGATGATAGATAGATAGATAGATAGATGATAGATAGATAGATAGATAGATAGATAGATAGATAGATAGATAGATGATAGATAGATAGATAGATAGATAGATAGATAGATAGATAGATAGATAGATAGATAGATAGATAGATGTGTTCCTGGCTCCCTATGGGCCCTGCCCATACTCGGTTACCTGTGGAAACATAACTTGAACCATGGCAGCCACACTCTCCTCCTCCAATGGTCTCAGTTCCATTTGACAGCTAAGCCCCCCCCATTGCCTGCTGCCTCAGTGCTTGTGCAAAGTCCACCAGGTGCTCAGTGCCAAGACTTATGGGTGCGTCTCCAACAGTGCATGTTTTGTGCTGCTCGGGGGTGGCCGATTGGCTCCAGGGGTGGAAGCATTGTCCACGGAGGGGGGGGGGGCAAAGGATTGGCCAGGCCCTAGTCAATATCCTGTTCCTGATGGTGTCTAATTGCCTGGGGCAGCTTGTCTTGAAAGCTTTTGATAAAGTTCCTCATCAAAGGCTCCTAAGTAAGCTCAAAAATCATGGGATAGAAGGACAAGTCCTTTTATGGATCAAAAACTGGCTAGTTCATAGAAAACAGAGAGTGAGTGTAGGTGGGCAATTTTCTCAGTGGAGGGTGGTAAGCAGTGGGGTACCACAGGGATCAGTACTTGGTCCACTGCTTTTTAACTTGTTCATAAATGATTTGGAGATGGGAGTAAGCAGTGAAGTGGCTAAATTTGCGGATGATACAAAGTTGTTCAAGGTGGTGAAAACCAGTGAGGATTGTGAGGCACTCCAAAGGGATCTGTCAAGGATGGGCAAGTGGGCGTCAACATGGCAAATGGGGTTCAATGTGGCCAAGTGCAAGGTGATGCACATTGGAGCCAAAAATCCTAAATATAAATACACATTGATGGGGTCTGAACTGGCAGAGACTGAGCAAGAGAGAGATCTTGGAGTTGTAGTGGATAACTCACTGAAAATGTCGAGACAGTGTGTGACTGCAATAAAGAAGGCCAATGCTATGCTGGGGATTATTAGGAAGGGTATTGAAAACAGATCAGCCAATATAATAATGCCCCTATATAAATCAATGGTGAGACCTCATTTGGAATACTGTGTGCAGTTCTGGTCACCACACCTTAAAAAGGATATTATAGCTTTGGAAAAAGTGCAGAAAAGGGCAACTCGAATGATAAAAGGGTTGGAACACTTTCCCTATGAGGAAAGGTTAAAGCGCTTAGGGCTCTTTAGCTTGGAGAAAAGACGACTGAGGGGTGACATGATCGAGGTTTATAAGATTATGCATGGGAAAGAGCAGGTAAAGAAAGAGGTACTTTTCTCCCTTTCTCACAATACAAGAACTCGTGGGCACTCCATGAAACTGCAGAGCGGTCGGGTTAGAACGGATAAAAGGACGTCCTTCTTCACCCAAAGAGTGATTAACACTTGGAATTCACTGCCACAGGAAGTGGTGGGTGCTACAAGCATGGATGGCTTCAAAAGGGAATTAGATAAGCATATGGAGCAGAGGTCCATCAGTGGCTATTAGCCACAAGGTATAGCTAGGGGCTCTGGGGCAAGTGATGCTCTGTCTTCTTGGTGCTTGGGGGGGGTCAACAGTGGGAGGGCTTCTAATGTCCTGGCCCCACTGCTGGACCTCCTGATGGCACTGGTATTTCTGGCCACTGTGTGACACAGAGTGTTGGACTGGATGGGCCTTTGGCCTGATCCAACATTGGCGTCTCTTATGTTCTTATGTTCTTATGTTCTTATGTCTTCCCCAAAAGAGTTTGTTCCCTGCAACATTACCACCTATAGGCTCCACAGTGTTTGGGGTGGCATAACTTTATGCTCTGCCAGAGAGTCATTCCTGGTCCAAAGGCCTCAGTATGCCAACTACCCGTGGCCACACCCTGAAACATGCCCACAACACCGCCGGCATCATTTCAACATTGATGTTGTGCCAGCATCCACCCGCGGTGCCCATACTCCGGTGGCCACGACCGCCAGACCGCCACATGGGGCCTCTGACACGTATGCTGGCTTTGTGTCTTGTCTGCATCTAAAGCGCTTTTGCTCCTCCTAGAGGATTCCTCTGCCCGTCATTGTTTAATAATGAAATTGGTCTCTAATTTCTTGTCAAAGTCAAGTCTTGTCTTCTTTAGGTATCAGTGTTACATTAGCTTCTTTCCAAGTCTTGGGCATCTTTCCCCCATGTAATACAGAGACCCGCTCATGGATCACTGTCTTGTCATGGCAAGGGGGCTTGCAATATAGAGTTCGTTGTACTCTATGTGTCCTCTGGCAGATATTGTGAGGCGGTTTGGAGTGGGGTGCCATCAATATGCAGCTAACACCCAGCTCAACCTTGTATTTAAGGAGCGACCGGTAGTCAGAATTCCAGTCTTGGCCTCCTGCCTGGATGAAGTGGTGGAAGCTAAATCCATCTAAAACAGAGATTATGTGGCTGGGGAAGCCCAGACCATTGGAGTGACCACTTCTACTGACTCTTGATAGGGTCTGTCTTTCTACAGTCACCTCAGTCAGTCAGTTCTTTGCTCTCCAAGGACAAACATGTGTCCTTGGTCACAAAGACTGCATTTTAACATCTACATTAGGCCCCCCAACTGGCTTCCTATCTGTCTTTGGAGGACTGTGCCATGGTAATTCACTCAACAGTCATCTTGAGACTGGACTACTGTAACACACTCTATGCAAGGCTACTTTTGAAGATGCTTTGGAAGCTACAAGTGGTCCAGAACACAGCTGCCAGATTGCTGACAGGAGTGTTCTGGTCAGAGAAGAAGAAGAAGAAGAAGAAGAAGAAGAAGAAGAAGAAGAAGAAGAAGAAGAAGAAGAAGAAGAAGAAGAAGAAGAAGAAGAAGAAGAAGAAGAAGAGGAGATTGGATTTATACCCCGCCCTTCACTTGGAGTCTCAGAGCGGCTTACAAACTCCTTTCCCTTCCCCCTCCCCACAACAGACACCTTGTGAGGTGGGTGGGGCTGAGAGAACGCTGACGCAAACTGCTTTTTCAGGAACAGCTGTGCCAGAACTATGGCTTGCCCAAGGTCATCCAGCCAGGTGCAAGTGGAGGAGTGGGGAATCAAACCCGGTTCTCCCAGATTAGAGTCCGCGCACTTAACCACTACACCAAACTGGCTCTCCAACACCTATCCTACAGCAGCTGCACTGGCTCCCGATTAGTTTCCAGTGCCAATTCAAAGTTTTGGTACTTACTTTTAAAGCCCTAAATGGCCTGGGACCCTGATACCGTCAGGGCCACCTCTCCCAGCATGATCCTCCCCGTCTGGTCTGATCTTCATCTCGGAATTTATTGAAAGTCCCTGGTCCATGAACTGCCCGTCTGCTGACAACAAGGGCGAAGGCCTTCTCAGTAGTAGTCTGTGTGGAACCAGCTGCCTGAAGAGTTGCGTGCCTTGTGGAACCTCCCTCAGTTCCACAGAGCGCGCCAGGCCGCTCTTTCTTTTTTTCTTTTCTTTTTTTTAAAAGTAAATTTTATTAACATTTTTGTAACATACATCATCAACAGGAAAGTCATAAAACATTACGAATATTTAGTAAAGGCTTCATAGTTGGAATGAAATACAGCCATATAATATTGAGAAATTTGTTATGTAATATAAATTGGATGTAATACATTTTAATAAAAGAGTTAGGTGTTGGAATACATTGGACTATAAATCACTCTTACAGTATAAAAAGAAATACTAATTTTCGATAAAGCACAGCTTTGTTTAGTTATATAATAATAATTTAAATTTAACATCTCTAAGTGTTTCCCCATCAAATTTGTCTATATTGATTTTGTCTAGTATAGGATACCATATATTAAGTGGACTCATTATTTCGCATTCAGTTTGGTTTTCAGTATGGAAAATGTTGAAATTTTCTAGCATAAACAAATGCCATATTTTATGTAGCCAGTGTTATATACTTGGAGGATTTTTGTCTTTCTAATGTTTGGCGATCAAAATTTTCACTGCGGTGATCAAAATGTTTATTAGTTTACTATTAGATTCGGGAGGGGCATTGTTTGGCCATAGATTGAGTAGAATCAAAGCAAGATCTAATGGTAAGCTCTAGCCTATAAGTTGGTTGATTTTTCGAGAGACTTGTGGCCAGAATTTATTGATATGTTTACAGGTCCACCAATTGTGAAGGTAAGTGGCTCTTCCTCTGCATCCTTTCCAACATAATGGTGAGAGTTGAGGGAGCATATGTGTTAGCTTGACAGGTGTCAGGTACCAACGTAATAGGACTTTCATGTTTGCTTCATAAATATATAGTGATTTTGACATTTTTATTTGTGTTTTCCAAATTTGGTCCAATTGTTGATGTGATATTTGTTTTTGGAGATCTGCCATCCACGCTTGTTGGTAGCTTAGTGCCAGGCCGCTCTTTTTCAGGCAGCCTTTGGGCAATCGGGGTCTGTCCTCACCATCTAGGCATCCCACCCTGCTTGATAGTGGACAGATTTCAACAGGGATAGATTTTAAACCATTTTATATTTTAAAGATTATTTATTGTAACTTTGTATTGTTTTTATTGGTGTGTTTTAAATGCTGTTAGCTGCCCTGAGTTCCATTTGGGGGAGAGGGAGCAGGATATACATTTGATTTAAATTTTTTTAAAAATAAACAAATGTTTATGAAACTTTAAGGGAACAGGGAGAGAGAAGTTGAAGGGCATGTAGAGATGCATCTGGGGAAACCAGGGACATAAAGTCAGCACAAAGGCACTTAGAAGCCTAGAATGATATTTGTAAAATAGTCATTAAGTTAGCGGCAGCTTTCAAAGAGAGAGTCCCCTCTGTTAGAAATATGAGTATGTGTTTTTCACATACAGTGCATGCCTCTGTGATAACCTGTGCATTTTCCTTGTGTGCGTCCACATGGATTTTGTTGCTTAGTCAAGTCCCATGAAATTTCTACTGAAGTCCTAAGCAAAGCTGCACCCTTCTAAGCCCATTGACTTTAACAGATTTCAAAGGACATAACTATTTAAAACTTCATTCGCAAGTGGGAGAAAAGCCACAGAGCTGGGAATTTAACAACATTGATGCAGAAAACTTGAACTTTTGAACTGCACAAACGTTCTTTTAGAACTGCAGACATTCTTACTGAACAATTATTTTACGTCTGATCATCTCTTTAAAAAGAAACCAAAAAACCAACCGGGATCTAAGACAGGGATCTAGCTAGTGAGCGTCTAATGGATTCTCAGAGACTATTTTAGTCGATGAAGGGAACAGAAGAATGCAACACGGTCATCTGTGATTGGCTGATGGTAGGAGGTTTATGGATTGGCCAGGGTATAAATGCTAGGAGCCTGGTGCCCTACTTTCTCCGTTGCATCTCAGGACTTGCATTTTCTAGCTTCCAGTTTATGATATCACCTACTGACGTCATAGATCCTAGTCTAGAGAACATACCCATCAAGAGCCAGGCATAGTTGCTCAACAGTGGAACCTAGGCTGGCCCTTCACCCACCCATGTTGAGTAATCCCTCACCCTGAGCTCTAATCATTTGAAAAGCGGGAGAAAAAATTTGCTGGAAAATGGCCGTTATAGGAACGTTCCGGGAATTTCCCCATGTCTCTATGTTCTTTATCACAGAGCTTAGGGGAAATTCCTAGAGCAACACTTGGAAGCGGTGCCACGTCCTCCTCGCACTCAGCCTTCTCCAGGCCTCACCCTCAAAATCTCACAACATTTTCGGTAGTACTGGCAACCCTATTAGAACCAAACGGTTTGGCCTCCATTTAGTTTTGTGGATTGGGTTTTTTGTTTTTTTTTAGGGGGTAATGTTTCCTTGCATAGCCTCTAGGAAACAAATGGAGTTTGCACAGAAGCCATGATGGGTGGATTGCACCCTACATTTATCTTATCACAATCTGCAGTGTGTTTAAATGCCTTTGATCTTATCTAATAATAGATAAATGGCTTAAATAATCACCATTTAAATATATTAGGTTGTTTGACATAGGTACTACACAGAAGGAAAATCAATAATGATTATACAATCAGGAGATACAATGTAAACGGCATACCACAAATGCCTTTGCGGGGTTAGATAACATCACAGATCTGCTAATGAAAGTCAATAGCTATTTGTTTTCAGGAGCAGCACTTGAACTTTGGGGGCTATTCTTTTGCACAATAACTAATCCAACCATGGGCGCAGGATTCTAAAACAAATGAATATCAAAGAAAGAATGACAAGTAGACTCAACAAGCTGGAGTGCCAGGGAAACAGAGTTCAGTTCTCTTTTGGAAAAAAAACAAATACATGTGATCGTTTTCACAGATACTTTATATGAAGCATACCAGTTAGATGGGCTTTTTTCACATTTTTCCCTTTAAGAAATATCTCAGGGCATGATCCATCTGACGTGAAATACTTTTAAATCCCACCGATGACAACGGGATGGATTTAAGCGCAAGTCTTCCATTATAATCAATGAGTCTTAAAAAATCACTTTGGGTGGACTGTGCTTTCTGCTATTTTTGCAATAAGAAAAAAGCAAGAGTCCAGTAGCAACTTGTTTTTTTTTAAGTACCCGTAGGCACACTTTTATTATTTTTGTATTATACACAAACATACATACAACACATCACCAACACCCACTTACAAACAAAAAACATACAATGAGATCAGTATATTTTCTTCTAACTCTATTACCATATTAAAAAATTCCTTACAGTTTGCTTAAGTTTCTGTGTACTCCTTTTTACCATAGTTTTTATTTAACTAAAAGAGATTAATCCTACCAAAAGTTTCATTACTTCATTACTTTAAACTATGCATTTATATTGTACCAGTCATACAGTTTTTTCCACGTCTTTTGGAATGTTGGGTCTGTTGTCCCTCTCATTAACGATGACAGTTTATCATTTTCCGCCGTCTCCAACAGTTTATTCACATACTCTTGCTTCTTTGGTGCTTCCATTTGTTTCCAATATTTTGCATATAATATTTTTGCTGCCGTAGATAGATGCACTATCAAATATCTATCGCCTTATCCAGTAGCAACTTGTTGTTGTTCAGCCGCACAGTCAAGTCTGACTCTTCACAACCCCATGGACCAGATCACGCCAGACCTTCCTGTCTTCCACCGTCCTCCGAAGTTTGCTCAATTTCATGTTTGTTGCCTCGATAACACTGTCTAACCATCTCATCCTTTGCTGCCCCCTTCTTCTTTGACCTTCAATCTTTCCCAGCATCAGGGTCTTCTCCAGTGAGTGCTCCCTTCTCATTAAAGACTAAAAAAAAATGTGTCAGGGTATGAGTGAGCATTAATGATCTACAACCCATGCTGGATAGTGACACATCCCTCACACATGCACTGGGGGGTGGGGGTGGCGGCCTTCTCTTGCTTACATACAGAAAGCCTGCTAACCTAAAACAACTTCTCACCCACAATGACAAACTACTTAACTGTAGCATGGACCAACACGCCAATCCTAGCAACTCTGGCAATGAGGCTGACGACTCGATGGTAAGTACTTGGGAAGTCTGGTGGCCCTTCAGTTGATGGGCCTTCCAAACAAATACATACATCATAACATTCAAGGGGGGGAAATAGCCTTGATTTCACAAGTTAGTTCTAGGAGCCATCCAGAATTCACATTATATAAGTGCAGTGAGCATTCAAAGGTACAAAGTTGGTGAAGGAGTGGGGGTTGGAAAGTAAATTTGCAAAAAAAAATACTCTGCTCATTTTTTTTTTCCTGCTCCCTTAGAAATTTAAGTGTTTTTGAAGGAATAAAACCAACACTCTCTGTCCTTTATCTTCCAGCCTTTCCAACATGGCTGTCAAATTTACTGTTTACATTTTTCTTTGTAATCACACTATTATGCACTTCATCACTTTCCCCACCCCCATCATTCGACCTAATGGTTTTAAAGGGGAAGGAAATTACTTGTCTTCTCTGGCATCGCTAGACACTTTTATGGGTCATTTGTAATGAAGCCATTCTTTGGTTTTAATGGAGACCTTGATTTGGATTGGTGTGAATAATTGTCAAAAGGTGATTAATTAAATAATAAACTGCCACCTGGTTAAAATGGATCAACATATTACATTACGCTGAACCAAAAGTTAGTTTATTTCTGCACTCGACTTCAAATTCTATGCATTTAAACAAGCCTTAAACTCAGCAGCATAATTTACTACACATTAATTATACATTGCACATTGCCAAAGAAAGTGTTTTACATCTTTTTTTTTTAATCTCAGTAAAGTATGCTGTCATGACGTTTAATAAAGGAAAGGCAACTACTTGTGAAAAAATAATATACCTGACCATTAAGCAGAGTAATTTGAAAATTAAACAAAATTCTGTTCGATTTAATTTCAAGGAGTGCCATTGTGCTTTAGAGACACAAGGCTTTGGCTCCTGGAGAAATCAAGTATATGCCGAAAACAATCTCTTACTGTTTAGTTATGTGGCTGAAGAGACCCAGAAGATGAATAGTTCAGGGGTTAGTCAGACATGAGAGAAATTAATAAGTGGTACAGAATTATCAAGTATGGTTTTTTAATTCAGTGAATATTCCATATGTAGTCAACAAGAGCTGCTTTGTGTTTTTTTTTGTCACAAATCAAACATCTATAACACAAATATGAAAACACCATCCAGTAAGTTCCTATAAAGAGTTTAAATACTGAGTAAATAAATGGACAGTTTTCTTATCAAAGCAATTATTATTTTTCTTTACACAGGAAACATTTGCCATCTTAAGCAGGGTCGCATTCCTTCTAAGTTAATTGAAATCAATGGACTTAGAAGGGTGTCATTTTGTTTAGGACTGTATTTGAAGGTGAGTCCACTCAAGGATGCCTGGGGAACTTGGCACTGTTGTTATGTTGAAGCACAGTAATAAAAATAGTAGTGGTGGTAGTAGTTAGTATTTAACATCTATATGCGCCCCCTTGCACAGTTGGTCCAGAGGTTTAGGCTGGGTTGTCACCAGTATGCTGATGACACCCAGCTCTATCTGTTGATGGATTGATGGATAGACATTAGCCTTTAAAGCTCTGTGCGGTCTGGGACCAACATATCAGCTGGACCGTCTCTCCCAATATGTCCCCGAAGAGCCTTACACTAGTCAGATCAACAGCTGCTGGTGATCCGAGGCCCACCGGTGTAAGTATACCAACCCCCTGTCTATCAGGAGGGGTCATTTCCATCATCAGTGGCCCCCACAGGGATATGCCAGGGGTACATATATCAGCCAACTTGACATAGGTATACACAAAGATGGAAGCCAGGACTGGCAGGCCATATAATTATGCCTAGGACATGACCCTGGAAAGGACACAAGATCTTGCTCTAACAGCTGTGAGTCTTCCCCCCCCCCACCGACATCTGCATACTTCGGACAATGGGCCTGCTTTACACCAGAGTAACGTCTTTCAATCTCAGTCACTAATCCTATCAATTTAATCTCATCTTTCCTTCCCGCATTTCCTTGATAATGACAAGTCCTGACTTCTCCTTCTTCCCACACCGCAAGACCAGGTAGTTCATCAAGCAGTATTGTTTCCATTTTTGATTAGTTTAAATTAGCAATCCATTAGTCTTCCAACAACTAGAGAACTTTATTAGTTGCTGTAGATTTTCTGGGCTGTATGGCCGTGGTCTTGGCATTGTTGTACCTGATGTTTCACCAGCAGCTACAATGCCAAGTACTACAGTGCCAAGACCATGACCATACAGACCAGAATATCTACAACAACTAATGAACTCTGGCCATGAAAGCCTTCAACAATACAACAAACTGGAGAACTAATCCGGAACCCAGCCCAACGTGTACTTTGCATCTAGAAGAGAACCTGTGGCCTCTTTTGACCAGTCTTGGGAACTTTTTACCATGTTTCCAAAGCTACATCGTCTTGCCCCTGAGGAATCCCATCATAGCCCTGATTAATCCTGTCAATTCTTTGTTCTGAGGGAACCCTCACGTTAGCATGCCCTCTGGACACATTTTTGGGTATAACTAGCCCAGCACAACTCCAGTACATTTTTTGTGTTACCTCGGGCATCCATTAACACCCCCCCCCCAGTGTACTGGGTCCTTCCTCTGAGTGATGCGCTGGTCATTTTGCCATCTCTCCTTCTTCACGGACATCTCCAGGAAAGGAAGTTATCGCCTCAACCCCTGCTATTATCCCAATACTCTCTTTATTTCCATATATCTTTTATGTGTGCATGTTTCATGTGTGCTGCTTGTATGTTAAAATCCTTAAACATTCTGTAATAGAACACTTGCAAGTCAAAATCTTGGGGGCATTATTAATCTGTGCCAGACTGCCATCTGGTGTGCTCTTATTTATTGTATAGTTTTAATATTGGAATGTTGATTTAATTGCTTTAATTGTTTTATCTGTTAGTTGTAACCCACCCTGAACCCTGTGGTGCAGGGGAGGGCGTGACAGAAATCCAATAAATAAATAAATAAATAGTAGGAGTAATCCAGTAGGAGCTGCGGTGACTCAAGTGGTTAAGATGCTGAACTGCAGGCTGTGGAAGGTCAGTAGTTCAGCAGTTCAAGACCCAGGGTGCCGCGAGATGGAGTGAGCTCCCGTCTCTAGTTCCAGCTCCTGCCAACCTAGCAGTTCGAAAGGAAGAAATTGCAAGTAGATAAATAGGTACCACTTTGGTGGGAAGGTAACAGCGTTCCGTGCACCTTGGTGTTTAGTCATGCTGGCCACATGACCACGGAAACGTCTTCGGACAGCGTTGGCTCTTCGGCTTTGAAAAGGAGATGAGCACCGCGACCCTAGAGTTGGACTCGACTGGCTTTCAAGCAAGGGAAACCTTTACCTTTTTTTAGGAGTAATCCACACTGCTCAAAATATCCCAGTTGCTGTTTGTGCTTTGCTGGATCTTTTCTGTGCTTGAGACCCCATGCAACCTTGTGCTTTCACCTGCAGGAGATGGCTTCCTACCATTTAAGGATACGGCTTTTGGGACCCCTCCCCCCACTCTAGCAATTGCAAGACTGGTCAGATCAGTAGCAAAGTCTCTCCATAGGTCAGCATCGGTCAGGTGCTCTACACTGACCTCTACAAAGGTTTCCCAGTCAAGCTTCCAGGATTACCTGAGCAACCAAGAGGCTGCCACTGCCTTCCTAAGCAGAGTTGACACCCTGCCGAGCTGACTGAAGGCTGCAACTCTGCTTAGGAGACACTGCACATGTACTGCTCCCTGTGAGGGCTTGGGCCAGCTCTGTCTCCTCTCCCAAATCGCCAAGCAGAGGAGCAGCACATAGGGACAAGCCAGCCAGTTTTAAGCACTTGCGGTTTGAAATCCGTTTCCAAGGACGAGAGTCCAGCATTTGTCCTTTCAAAACCGGTGAGATGTTCCCCTCTTCACCTAGATCATGCTCAGGACATCACGTTTATTTGCCCAGTTTCATTTTTAAAATAAAATTGTTTTTTAAAATAAAGCTAGAGGGCAACTTTCAAAAGTATTGAGTACTTTTCTGAAAATCAAATGTTTTTAAAAAGTTTGCAAATGCTGAAAATGTGGAGACTCCCATCAACAGCAATTATTTTAAAAACCATGGGGGGGCTTTAGGGATTGTTTTTGGATAACGTTTCAGCACATGTTTCTGTCTACAAACTACTTCAGTAGATTGACAAGAGGCCCCCATTTCAGACAAACCTTAAATATCTCCAATGTGTTAAGTGATGATGACAGAAAAGCCAGAACTTCACAGGGAAAGGCGGGTGTCTGCTGTACTCCAAAGGCAAACAGCTGTTTTGAACTGTGAAAACTATTTAAAGGTTTAGTGTACACCTTGGATTCCTGCTGTCTACATAAGTACTGAGACCTAAATCCACTGCAGACTGGGACTAAGTGATCAAAGCAGTAGTTAAATCTATCCATGGAAAATCTAAGTAGTCTTTGGAGGTGACTCTTTGAATGCGGATTAGTGATTTCATTGAAGTAGTCAATCAACTGTATGGGTTGTCCCCCCCCCTTCCTTCTGGCTGTTAAAATGTCATTGAATTTACAGAATAGATAAAGAAGGGAAAAGATGAGCGCCCCCCCCCCAACAAAAATTCAACTTGAACGAACTTGCTATTTGTAAGACTGGATCACATGAATCTGTTTGAGACTCAAGATCATTTCAGAGGTAGCTGCAGTCCCACAAAGGGACCAGGGTTAATCATCCAATCCCAGACTGTATTGATTTTGGAACTACTTGCAATGACTATATAAATAAGCCATTTCTTTGCAACTGTATCTGCAGTCGGTCATGAACCCAAAAACCTTCACAACCTGGTCCAAAGTGAATTATGCCCTGCAGAAATAAATTAATAAAACTAACACAGCTAGGCTTCTCGACCAACTTCTTTTCACGTTTCAAGAGCTTAAAAATATAAAATCAATAATCATTTAGTCATAAGGGTAAATGAAGCGACAGAACATCAAAGTATACCCTTTAGCTATTCAAGTCATTCTTGGTAATTTATCTCATCAAAAGGCAGGGGTAATAATCCTTTCCACTCTGAGACAAGCCGCCACACAGCTGTGGTATTATCCCAGAGTAAACAAGTTTGGAGAAAATATTAAAAATCGATATCTGTTTCCTTCTATCAGGCCAGATGGCATCCATCATAAATCTGGTTTTTTAAAGAGTTCTTTAGCTTGAGCAGGCAGACTGTGAAAGACAACTGCATTAACGAGAGACGCTCAGCTCCGTTTAATGGGAATTGACAGCTGGATTTCCTTAAACTTACAATTTGGAAGCAGTGGACAATTTTCTGAAAATTAAACAGACATGCAAAAAGCAATCCGTTACATTCACAGAGCAGAAATGCTGGAAGTTCGAGGTAAAGACTTTGAGGACTCGGAATAGCAGTAGTTGTGCAAAATGCACAGGAATGCACACAGGAAACAATTGCATATTGATCATGTTTGCAGTTCTTTGCATTGCTAAAAAAAACCCTGAAACAAAACTCAAGATCACTACTGAGTTTTTTTTACACAGAAGTCATATGGGCTAGGTGGTGGAGAATTGAAGGTTTGGTCTACCCAAAGAGTCCGCAAGGCTAGTAAATCTGTTCCTGGACACCCACTCACAAGGAAAACACTGCACAGATGATGTGCCAGGGCAGGGTAGTGGTCAGATGTCAGAGTAGGATCTGCGAGACCCAGGTTCAAATCCCGTCTCTGCCATGGAAGCTTGCTGGGGGACCTTGGGCCAGTCACGCTCAGCCTAACCTACCTCACAGAGAAGTTGTGAGAGGAGAACAACATAAGCCACTTGTGAAGAAAGGGAGTAAATAAAATAAAATAAAATAAATAAGGAAGGAATCAACCCTGACTGTTCCCTGGAAGGCCAGATAATGAAACTGAAGCTCAAATACTTTGGCCACCCAATGAGAAGGGAGCACTCACTGGAGAAGACCCTGATGCTGGGAAAGATCAAAGGTCGAAGAAGACGGTCAAAGCAATGGTATTCCCAGTAGTCATGTATGGCTGCGAGAGTTCGACTATAAGGAAGGCCGAGCGCCGAAGAATAGATTCTTCTAAACTATGGTGCTGGAGAAGACTCTTGAGAGTCCCTTGGACTGCAAGGAGATCAAATCAGTCAATCCTAAAAGAAATCAACCCTGACTGTTCCCTGGAAGGCCAGATAATGAAACTGAAGCTCAAATACTTTGGCCACCCAATGAGAAGGGAGCACTCACTGGAGAAGACCCTGATGCTGGGAAAGATTGAAGGTCAAAGAAGACGGGGACGGGAAAGGATGAGATGGTTAGACAGTGTCATAGATGCAACGAACATGAAGTTGAGCCAACTTCAGAGGACGGCGGAAGACCGGAAGGCCTGGCGTGATCTGGGCCATGGGGTCGCAAAGAGTTGGACTCGACCATGTGACTGAACAACAACAAATATCTGGGGAAGTGCTGGGAAAGAACTCTTCTCCATCACAATCACAGTCAAAGTTGCTTCACTCTACAGCCTATGATCTCCACTTAAGATTGTTACAGTCAAGGGATTTTTTTTTTAATATGTGGAAACATTAAGAAATGCAACTTTCCCCAACTGAAGTCTGAAGCGCAGAGCTGCTCAGGAGGGGCACCTGGTGCAACAGCACTGGCCCTGGCCCTTCCACATGGCACACCAGAATTCCCGTGTCTTTTTAAAAGCACCAGAGGACACTGAACCATAACATGCTGTTGTGAAAAGAGAGGACTGTGCCAAAACTGCTGAAGTAAACCCATGCACATTGTCAGTTTAAGGAAATCCAGTTGATCGTTCCCATTCAATGGAGTTTCTGGTTTAAGTCTAGTTCTTTTTCACAATCTGCCTGTTCAAGATGAAGAACTCTTTCACAATTGCACACACATATGCAAGAGGGCCGATGGAGTCAACGAGTGTTCAAGTGGGAGGGGCACTGGAGTGCTCTTTGCCCCCAAGGCCTCCCAGTACCTATAACCAGCCTTATCCGTTCATGTATGCCAGTTGGACCAGGAACCACAGACCTGCTTAGGTTCATACAAGGGCCTTGCTCTCACTAGGGCTGCCACGCTGCAGGTGGGCCCTGGAGTTCTCTCAGAATGACAATAGATCCCCAGATCACAGGGACCCATTACTCTTGAGGAAATGGCAGCTTGAAGGTTCTCCGTAGCATCAGATCCCCACAGACTCTCCCCTCCTGAGGTTCTATGTCAAAATCTCCTGGAATTTCCCAACCCACAGATGGCAAACTGAACATAATGGAGTTCTGGGTGAGGGTTTTTTTCCTTTTCTTTTTACTAAAAAGATTAGACACACCCCTGCATCTTTATCTTATTAGGAAAAATGGATTTTGAAAGACTCCTCCATTTCAAAAGCTCTTTGCCAGGTGAAAATAAATAAATAAATAAAACAAGCCAAAGCACCCTTGGGATCAGGCTCATGGAACAAATTTAGATCTTTCCTCTCCTTCTCACATTTCCTCCAAATGGTACGTCTAAGGGAATCTGGCTGAAAATTCCATGAATTGGCCTATTCATGTATTTAATTTAGATGTTTCTTTCCTGTTTTTCAATTAAAATTTCCAAGGCAAAGTCCAATCATTCAATGCCCAAATGGCAACCAAATCACCAAGTGTACCTAAATCACTACTTTAACAGCACTGAAACATGACATCAGTAGCAATTTCGAAGCAGTGAAAGGGACTTAAGAACATAAGAACATAAGAGAAGCCAGTGTTTGATCATGCCAGTGGCCCATCCAGTCCAACACTCTGTCACACAGTGGCCAAAAATACCAGGGGCCATCAGGAGGTCCAGCAGTGGGGCCAGGACACTAGAAGCCCCCCCACTGTTGCCCCCCCCAAGCACCAAGAATACAGTGCATCACCTGCCCCAGAGTTCCTATCTATACCTTGTGGCTAATAGCCACTGATGGACTTCTGCTCCATATGCTTATCTAATTCCCTCTTGAAGATGTCCATGCTTGTAGTCACCACCACCACCTCCTGTGGCAGTCAATTCCATGTGTTAATCACTCTTTGGTAAAGAAGTACTTCCTTTTATCTGTTCTAACCTGACCGCTCAGCAATTTCATGGAGTGCCCATGAGTTCTTGTATTGTGAGAAAGGGAGAAAAGGACTTCTTTCTCCACCTGCTCTATCCCATGCATAATCTTGTAAACCTCAATCATGTCACCCCTCAGCCATCATTTCTCCAAGCTAAAGAGCCCCAAGCATTTTAACCTTTCTTCATAGGGAAAGTGTTCTAACCCGTTTATCATTCTAGTTCCCCTTTTCTGCACTTTTTCCAATCCTATAATATCCTTTTTGAGGTGTGGTAACCAGAACTGTACACAGTACTCCAAATGAGGTTGCACCATTGATTTATACAAGGGCATTATGATACCAGCTGATTTGTTTTTGAATCCCTTCCTAATAATCCCCAGCATAGCGTTGGCCTTTTTTTATTGCAGTAGCACACTGTCTTGACATTTTCATTGACTTATCTACTACGACTCCAAGATCTCTCTCTTGGTCTGTTTCTGCCAGTTCAGACCCCATCAATGTGTATTTATAGTTAGGATTTTTGGCTAACTATACAAAGTGCATCACTTTGCACTTGGTCACATTAAACCCCATTTGCCATGTTGACGCCCACTCACCCATCCTCAACAGAGTGCCTCACAATCCTCCCTCATTCTCACCACCCTGAACAACTTTGTGTCATCTGCAAATTTAGCCACTTCACTGCTTACTCCCAACTCCAAATCATTAATAAACAAGTTAAAAAGCATCGGACCGAGTACTGATCCCTGTGGTACCCCACTGCTTACCACCCTCCACTGAGAAAATTTCCCATTTATACCCACTCTCTGTTTCCTATTAATAAGCCAGTTTTTGATCCACAAGAGGACTTGCCCTTTTATCCCGTGACTATTGAGCTTACTTAGGAGCCTTTCATGAGGAACTTTATCAAAAGCTTTCTGGAAGTCAAGGTAAACAACAGACTTCAACAGAATTGAGCCACTCAATAAGTTAAAAGCTCAGACATATAAAATGGTACCAGATGAATAGTTCTGGGGAGGGTTTTCTATAAATTGGTGCCCCCCAACTAATCTCAGAAGACAGGGGCATTCTGAACAGGGCATCATGGGATGATCTGGAAGCACAACAAGGAAAACATGGGAGCAGGTGATCATTTAGATACCTTTTCCTAAACCACAAAGGGCTTTATAGTTCAAAACCAGTACTTGTGTTTTGAAATTGAGTGAAAATCAGCTGAGAAATATTATGGTACCAGCAAAAGTATGTTCAGAGAGGCCAGCTGGCTCCTTCATTCTGAATTTGCTGAAGTCTGAGTAGTCTTCGAAGCAACCTCACCTGTAAGGTACTCCGCTCAAAGTTAATCTGTGTTTTCTACTTCTGTTTACTCATCTGTACACCTGGGAAGCTCCTGGACCAGCAATCGTCTTGATTTCTCCTTCCTGGTGGTGGTATTTCTTTCTCAGTGGTGAACCTTTTTCTTTGCCTTCCCTCCCCTTCCAACTTTCCTTCCCATGATATTCTTCGAGGGCAACAGAGCACATGCATCTAACAATGAGGAAAAGTCTATCATTTCTTGCTACTCTTAGACAAAGGTGCCATTCATGCTTATTTTCAGCAGCTTTGGAGCAACATCACTATGCTACAGGTTAGGATGGCCGCAAACCACATTTTTTTTTAATATTTGGTTTGTGGCTACACCACAAACTGAACCACCCATAAGAACTGGGAGGTTGGTTTGCAAACCCACCCTGTTCATATTGGATCATGAGCCATTTGGAGTTTAAACCTCTGCTTCCTGCTCCCTACATTTTCACAGGGAGCAGAAAGTAAGGTATTCCAAACAGCTGAGCGGCAGAGACCAGCACTCAACTGTTTGGTTTAAATGGCTCCAACCCTGCTTTCTGTTTCCCGTGATTTCTAGTCTTCACGAACCACCATGAACTGCATCAAAATTTATGGAAGTTCATGGCTGTTCTTCAGTTGGCAAACGTCACTTCAGGAACCATGAAGCAGCCAAAATTCATGACAAACTTCACTTTGTCAGCCGGTTTGTGCCCGTCCCTATTGCAAGTATATGTGACTACAATAAACACTTACTGGCCAATCTCATAGGGCCCTTATGCAATATTATCATCTAGCCAGGTGGGAAGGACAGCAATGACTGAATAGGAAGAACCCATGGAATCTGCCCCACACTTTCAGTTCTGGTATTCCGGGCATAAGTGGATGTTACAAATGGCACATGGCTACTGCCCAAATTCTCAGCTGTGTGTCTGCCTCTGTCTGCTGAGTCCTTCTGCCCCCCCCAATGCTGCCCTCCACAGGATCCACCCCCCAAATCTCCAGGTATTTCCCTACTTAGAGCTGGCAACCCTCCTTTCCCCTCAATGCCTGTTGGTAGGCAATCAAGCTTGGTCCTGTCACCTATTTTGGCCTTTGGGAGAAAACTCATTGGGGCCAGTCCTGATAGGTTTGCCAACTCCAGGTGGGGGCTGGAGATCAATCAGAATTACAACTGCTCTGCAGGAGGGAGGACAAAAGTCAGCTGAAGTCAGAGGGGCAGATAACGGTAGGTTGATGGTTAGCTGGGAAGGAGATGGGGTTGCCAACTCCAGGTTGGAAAATTCCTGGGAATTTGAGGGGTGGAGCCTGGAGAGGGTGGGGTTTGAGGAGGGGTTGGACCTCAGACAGGTAGAATGCCATAGACTCCACTCTCCAAACCAGCCATTTCTTCCTGGGTAACAATTGTTGCCAATCTCCAGCTGAGGGCTGGAGATCACTCAAAATTACAACTGCTCTTCAGGTAGCAGAGATCAGTTCCTCTGGAGAAAACAGTGTCATTGTACCCTGCTGAGGTCGCCAAAACCAGGGCACTCTCCCATAGCCTCTTTCTAGAGCTCATTGTATTTATTTCCACAACGGGCCTTATTCCTAGTA
Organism: Gekko japonicus; assembly: GCF_001447785.1. Lineage (NCBI taxonomy): Eukaryota > Metazoa > Chordata > Lepidosauria > Squamata > Gekkonidae > Gekko > Gekko japonicus. The sequence continues at coordinate 1,370,773 of NW_015167528.1, read as the reverse complement.
TGAAATTAAACACACTCGGATGAGTGGCCCATGCTGCATCTTACGAATATTTATTCTTACTTACTCCACGAGTGAACTTCTCTGTGTGAGTAAGGTCCACACAGTATTTGACAATTGTTTGTTTTTAGGTCCATTTTGTACATGATGAGTTTTAAATATATTGACATGTAATTTACAGAGTCCTCAGTGTAGATTACCACTGAGGAATTATGAAAAGGGGCAGAATCACATTCAAACTGAACTGAAAATTCTGCTCCATATTTTGCTTGCTATATTCATCAAGGTCCATCAGTGGCCCCCTAGTGATGGTGATTAAAGGAAACCTCCATTTTCAGAAGCAGTAGAACTCTGGATATCAGTGCCAAGAGGAAATATCAAGGGAAGGCCTTGGCCTCTGTGCCCTGTTGTTGGCCCTTCAGAGTAACTACTAGTCTGCTGTATGAAACAGCATACTGCACTAGAAGAACCACTGGTCTGATCCAGCAGGTCTCTAAAGTTCTTATGTTGCAACACACACAGCCAGCAATCCTTTGCCAGGTAACTGAAGACAACGAATCACTTGGACACATTCTCTGTGTGTTTTCTTATAATCTTCTACAAGCCAATACTCTCTAAATAGTTCACTTTAGAGAATGCCAAAGCTGTACTTAATAATTCAGCAGAAAAGTTTAAAATTCAGTCCTTGCATATGGTATAAAGTGCACATACAACAGAGTTGTGCCTTTAAAATGGCAAATTAAAAATTCATATGAAATCATCAGAAGAAAACAAGGCTTGCTATTTTTATTTTTATTTTTTTTAAAAAAAATACCTTCATGAATGCAGACCCTTTTCTCCTTTGATAAGTGCCATAAAAATTTAACGCTACTAATTTCTGCCTGCAGTGATTCTTCTCATATTAGACATTTATTTACACAAATTACTGGCACTAAATTGAATTATCGTCTTTGCCACTCCATCTACCAAAGACTTTCAGTGTTTAATCGAAACACATCCGCTTCTCACTTTACATTATAACGCCAGCATTTATAAATAACATGGTGTTGGATTAATTTGGTTCAAGCAGCCAGAGTAACAATTCTCTGTTTACCTCTGGTACAACAGTTCAGCCCCTCTCTTCAGCACGGTGATGATGCAGGCAATAGGGTGCTGTCTTAAACTGTTTTCGCCAGTGTCACAAATGGATATGTGCATATCTCACATCTGTAATTCATATTAAAAATCCCCCTTGGCTAGGACGGCACACCTGATTTAAACACAAGACATGATCCTCCCACTAAGGAGTTGACTAAAAATGTTAACTTCTGTCAATGCTGCCCCATAGGTAGGCATGAGGATGAGCCAAATGTTAGGAGACACAGTAGTCTGTATCCTAAGATCCCAGTTAACCAAGTGGGAAGCCTTCCTCCAGCCTAAACAGACTTCTTCTATCTTAAGTCGCTCTTGATCTTAGGATACCAACCAGTTATGTTGCTCAGGTTAACTCCCACCCTGATCCAGAAGTCTTTGTACAGGGGTGCCAAACATAAGGCCCGGGGGCCAGAACCCGGCTCATCTAGGGCTCTTACCTGGCCCACAAGCAGCTGGTATGTATGGAACTATAAGATACTCCCCTTTTTATAGTATCCCTTGGGGAAAAACCTAATCTTGCATGTGATTAAATACATTTATTGGGTCTTTTGTGGGTTCCCCAGTGAAACAATTGCTAGGGATCAATTGCTTTTGTTTGTATTTTGAGTAAAAAATAATATTGTTAATTGGGTTTGCCTGTGTCTTTTATAAAGTTCATATATTTGGTACCTGGCTTTACATTTTATGGCATGCATGGCCCAGCCCAACAAAGTGACATATATGTCAGATCCAGCCCTCATAACAAATGAGTTTGACACCTCTGTCTTTGTAGCTCTTCCTGGTCTAGAAACTCTTTAGTTCCCAGTAAACACTCTGGCCCACAATGGGGGGCAGGAGTCAATGGAACAATGGCTTCCCAGTTTCAGTGGCTCCTGGTACCTAGTGCACCTTAAAGCATTTCCCTCTCTTTCATTAGCTAGGAACCTGTTGATTTTGGATGTATCCTTTTATTACCTGAAATGGAGGACATATACCTGTCACCCCAGTGGCTCCACTCCTCCCCAGGGCCCCGTGTGCAACCTGTTCTCACTCAAAGAATGGCTGTGAGGAGTTGTAGGAAGGTATACCCCATGGAAGTTATATTCAGGCATCCCATTACAGCTAAGGGCATGGCAGACTAGAACTCTATGCTCCTGGTCAATGGGGGGGAAGGCTTGAGAATATCTTATGGAGGTCTCATGTTTCTCAGATGTGACTTTCAGCCCAGGGGAGGGAATGGATTATGCTGAGAACCCTCTTCTCTTTTCTTTGCCAGATCAATAATGTTTACAAATGATGTATCCCAAGCTAAGACAATATGCCATGGGGTCTATGTTTCAGACACACTGAACTCATAACCCACCAAGTTGCACACCTTCCAACCATGAATGGTGCTTGGCCAAGTTTTTAGCACCTCCCCAATCCAATTTTTCTCCCAATCCATAGCAGGAGCAAATTTGGGGGTCCCTGGTGGGCTGCTATAGATAAAAGGGAACAGAATTTGTCTTGGAGAGAAATATGAGTAGTTCAGGTTTGAGCAGAGATGTGTGTATGATTATACCTAACCCTGCTGGCCCCTGTACAAACAGCAAAATCTGAACTAAGTTGCTTGCCATGACAATTGAGGAGGGTTCTTCCAGATTTGTAGACAAATGTAAATAATTGGGTCTTCCCAACTTTCTAGTGACATCTGTGCATGTGCAGGTTAAAAAACAATGGCCAGTATTTGGCCATTTGGATTTTCTGTAGAAGAAGAGAAGAAGAGATTGAATTTATACCCCACCCTTCACTACCCAAAGGAGTCTCAGAGCGACTTACAATCTCCTTTCCTTCCCCCACAACAGACACCCTGTGAGGTAGGTAGGGCTGAAAGAACTCTGTCAAGAACTGCTCTTGAGAGACCAGCTCTGAAACAACTTGTGACTGACCCAAGGTCACACCAGCAGCTGCATGTGGAGTAGTGGGGAATCAAACCTGTTTCTCCCAGATTACATTCCACACTCCTAACCCCTACACCAAACTGTAGCAAACCACAATGTACCCAGAGGCACCAGTCTTGAAATTCAGCCCAGGGCAGGAAGAGGGTATAGAGGAGACAGGAAAGGGGAGGTAAGGCAAGGAGTGATTACATTGTTCAGCTTTGCTCAAGTAATTTCAGACCTTAAAAAAATAAGTGACCCATTTGAACTTTTGGAACTGAGAAGAGGTCCAGATGAACTTGTACACACTTCGTGTGTTTGGTGGAGCTCTGGAACCCACATGGACTGAAGACCGCTAAACAAGAGACTAAATTCATGACACAAAATACAATAGTAAAAGTTACACTAAGTTGAAATCTCTGAGCAAGAAGATGGAAAAACTTCAAACACAACCAAGGCAACTTCATTTCCATATAGATTTTAATGGAAGACAAGTACTTGCCTGAAGCCCTCTGACTTGAAGGGCTTAACTGGGCTTGGATGGCATCTAATGGGGTGGATCCGACCCTGTCCGGCCACTCGACGGAGCAAAGCATGAAGCCTTCTGGCAGCCTAAGGAGCCCTCCTCTTCCACTGCAGGAAGAACCACTTCAGTTGGCAGGAGTCTCAAGCTGGAAGGAAGGCCCTTGGAGTACGGTTGGATCTACTTCAGTGTTTCTAAATGATAATTTAATTTTTTATTCACTTTGCAGACAGTGTCATCTTAGCCAAAACTATTCAGCTTGAAATATGCGTCGACAATAGCATTTATGTCATGAAATGGAGAGGAACATTTTCTGAAATATGTCTGAATAGGGATGGGCACAAACTGGGAAAACGTGGTTCTATCAGTGGTTCGTGAGGTGCACAGTTTGCAAACCACGGACCATCATGAACATTTTTATGCTAGATGAACCGATTCAGTTTGTGAGGTTCATGATGCAGTAGAACGCCCCCCCCCAGCATGTTCGAGACACCAAACTTGCAAGGAGTCTCCAGCTTACTGTCCTCTTTCTTCCTTCCAAGTATGGTAAGGATTGGATTTGCAGGGTCTGAATTACGGCCCCGCAAAGAAGTGCCTCTCCAAAACAGACATCCTGGTTTAATCCTGGTGATGTCTTCAGAGGCTACAGAGAAAAATTTGTTGAGGTAAACCAGGATATGAATTATTGTTGTCAATGCTACTGTCTGTGTCCAGGGGCTCCTGGGCAGATCCTGGGGCAGCAATGTTGTCAGAGTCCCACAGCACTCAGGCTCAACAACGTTCCTTAGAAGGATCCAGTTTATTGAGTTCAGTAGTAGCAGGTCATCTGTACATACATCCTGTGCAAAAGCTAACCCACCAGGCAGGAGGGGAAAATATATACTATGTTCGAAGTGAGGTCTTCTGACGGAGTTAGGCCAATCAGAGGTGCTAGCCTTATGCACACAAAGAAACAACTACAGGTTCCCAGGGAAGGAGAGAGCGCGAAGCATCAAGGTCAGGAAACCAGATAAGAGCCAGCAAGCGAAGGATGAAAACAAAGTGGAATTACTCAACTCTCACTTTGTGTCAGTCTTTAACCGTAAGGCGAGCTATATGCAAACTGAAGAATGCAGGGCATATGAAGGAAGGAGAAACTGCCAGTCCGGAGTAAGTAAGGAAATGGTTAGAGACATCTAGCTGCCTTAAATACTTTCAGATCTCCAGGGCTGGATGGCTTGCATCCCAGGGTGCTAAAAGAAATTGCAGATATTATTTCAGAGCCTCTGGCTCTAATCTTTGAGATGTCTTGGAGTACTGGTGTTGTGCCCGAAGACTGGAAAAGAGCATATGTTGTCCCAATCTTCAAGAAGGGAAAAAAGACAGACCCAGGAAATTACAGGTCTATCAGCTTGACATCAATACCTGGGAAAGTTCTAGAGCAGATTATTAATTGGCTCTGCGTCTATGTGGAGGGAATTCTTGAGTGGAGTGCCACAGGGATTCGTCCTAGGCCCGGTGTTATTCAATGTTTTCATAAATGACCTGGAGGAAGACATAGAGGGGATGCTTATCAAATCTGCAGATGACACGAAGTTAGGTAGGATTGCTAATTCTGAAGAAGACAGAGTCAGGATTCAAAATGATCTAGATAGGCTGGAACAGTGGGCTGAGACAAATAAAATGAATTTCAATAGAGATAAATGCAAAGTCCTACACTTAGGTACAAAAAATCAAAGGCATAGATATAGAATGGGAGGGAGTTGGCTTGACAGCAGCACATGTGAAAGGGATCTAGGTGTTCTGGTTGATCACAAGCTAAACATGAGCCTGCAGTGCAATGTGACTGCAAAGAAAGCTAATGCAATCTTGAGGAAAGGCTGAAAGAGTTGGGTATGTTTAGCCTGGGAAAGAGAAGGCTTAGAGGGGACATGATTGCAGTCTTCAAGTATTTGAAGGGCTGTCATGTAGAAGATGGAGCAGATTTATTCTCTCTTGCTCCGGATTGCAAGACCAGATCTAATGGGTGGAAATTACAAGGGAGTCATTACCGGCTAAATATCAGGAGAAACTTCCAAACTTTAAGAGTGGTTGAGCAGTAGAACAGTCTGCCTCGCTAGGAGGTGGATGCTCTTTTGCTGGACGTTTCCAAGTGGAGGCTGGACGACCATCTTTTGGGTATGTTGTAGGTATGTATGGCTATCTTTCAGCTATGCTCCTGCAGAGTGCAGGGGGTTAAACTAGATGACCTGCAAGATCCCTTCCAACTCTAACATTCTACGATTCTATGATTCATCCATCTTTCTAGATATTTACATGTCGGATCATTCAAAGCCCCAACAACATCCTTTAGCTACAGCTCAGCAACAGCTACCCTAAATTACTGGAAAGAGATGCCAGGGCAGGCTGTTTTTTGTACCAAGAGAATTTTGTAAATGATGTAAGGCTTAATGTTATTGAGGAATAATTAAGGAGCAGGAGTGCAGTTGTTTATGCTCGCTGTTCTTGGTCACTGCTGTACATGCAATTGTTTGTTAAATGGCAACATTTATTGACTTGGCAAATTCCATCCCACATTGTATATTTCTATCCCATCGGCATTTCTCTGTGTGGTTCAGCATTTTTAAATGTCAACAGCAAAGTATTATCGATCTGTAATTAAAAAGTGCTGAAGAAAAATTAGCATAGTAGAAGTTAAGGTCATTAGTACAAGTACCGTTAGACAATTGTTTGGCTTGTTTTAACATTTATTTCCTTCCCAGGTATCGACACCTGGTGCAGTTCCCACGGAAACATCTTCGTCTCGATAAGGAGGCAAATTTAGCAATTGGTACTCGCTGGCAATACAACCCATTTCTGATATTTGACTTTCAAGCTGAATTGGCAGTTCTTATCTCATCTGATGGATTTTTTTTAAAGTATAAAGTGATGTGATGTTTTAGTGTACAACAGAGATGCCCAAGAACCAAACTGGCATTGTGCAGCTGTGATCATACGCACAATTAGACCCGGCATAGGTGTGAATGCCGGGCTGATTTAAAGGGTGCAATCAGACAACAACATCTGGGAGGGGCCCCGCAGCCGTCAGCAACCCGTTCTGCTCTGCTGCAGAAGTGGAGTTAAAAGACACCAGGGGGGAAAAAAGGTAAAGGTAAAGGTTCCCTTGCTTGAAAGCCAGTCGAGTCCGACTGTAGGGTTGCGGTGCTCATCTCCGTTTCAAAGCTGAAGAGCCAGCGCTGTCCGAAGACGTTTCCATGGTCATGTGGCCGGCATGACTAAATACCAAGGCGCCCGGAATGCTGTTACCTTCCCACCGAAGTGGTCCCTATTTATCTACTTGCCATGTCTTGCTTTCGAACTGCTAGGTTGGCAGGAGCTGGAACTAGAGACGGGAGTTCACTCCATCATGCGGCACACTCGGGTCTCGAACTGCTGAACTACCAACCTTCCACAGCCTGCAGTTCAGCGGCTGATGGCTCCAGTGCACTCTCATGGCATTGAGATGGTCTGATCAGGCCATCCCGACTCCGTGCCATTGTTCCCCCCCTCTTCGCAGTATGCGCATCATCACAAACTCCATAGGGAGCCCTCAGTGCAGAGGTGCGATTCATCGATCCCTCATTTAAGCGCATGGGAAACACACAGCAAAAAAACCCTGACTCACCTGCAGTTGCATCTGATCACAAACTGACAGACTGCACCCGCAGCTTCAAAGGGAGGTGTGAACGTGCAGCTGCGGATCAAATTCCTCCGGAGGAAATAGCCTCACTTCTCCCCCCATTTTTTTCTGGCACATGTGACCGCAACCTGTGTGTGTTATGGGCCATCAAGTCACTTCTCACTGTTCGGAACATAAACGACAGAACTGCTGCAGCCGCTCGCCCATGGGCAGCGCCCATCCCTCCACCGCCTGGCTCACCTCCTTTCCTCTCCCTGCCCTCCTGCATTTCTTTAGTGTGGGACTGGCTCCGGTGGGGTGCACTCCCCACCACCGCAGCAGCAAGAAGCCCCTTGGTGGCTCCTGGCGCTGGCGGTTGAGCGCACAGAAGAAGCTGGGATCCTGGTGGCTACCCGCTTTGTTCCCTGGCCGCGTTGGAGCTTGGGCGGGTGGCCTGGCTTTGTTTTAAATGGGAGGGCAGATCTGGGTTCATTTCTATATTTAAAGTGACAGGGCACCAGGAAAACAATGCAGTAGCCCATTCAGAGACCGGCTTGGTCTTCTCACCATTCTGCCCTGTGAAATACTGGGCGTAGGGTTGCCAGGTCCCCCCTGGCCACCGGAAGGGGATGGGGGAGTAGGGTTGCCAACTTCAGGTTGGGAAACTCCTGGAGATTTGGGGATGGAGCCTGGGCTGGACAGGGACCTGAGGGAGGCACAATGCCATAGAGTCCCCTCTCCAAAGCATTCACTCTCTCCAGGGGAACTGATATCTGTAGTCAAGATGAGGTGTAATCCCAAGAGGTCCCCAGGTCCCATCTGGAGGGTGGCATCCCTAATGGGGGTGGAGGTGGTGTTATGCAGACATTTGCTCTCTGTGGGAAGAAGTCAGAAGACTTTCAGAAGGGGGCCTCCTGACAGTTCTGGCTGTTTCTCACCAAAAGAAACCCCTTCTGTGTATGCCGGTGGGTGACTTCTCTGTGTATAAGAGAAGCAGGCGGACTGGGAAGTCTAAATGGCCCAGGAACAAGCCCAGTTCAACAGCCTCTCTGATGCTCAAGTCAGGGCCCAGCCATCCAGCCTCCAAGTATTATACATCTTTATTCAGACTTGGAGTCTCAGAGCAGTTTACAATCTCCTTTCCTTCCTCTTCCCACAACAGACACCCTGTGGGACTGAGAGGCCTCTGAGGGTACTGCTGTGACAGAGCTGTGACTGGCCCAAGGCCACCCAGCTGGATGCATACGGAGGAGTGGGGAATTAAACCCAGTTCTCAGATTAGAGTCCACCACTCTTAACCACTGCAGCAAACTGGCTTAGAAGGAGAGGATTTAGAAGCACACACCAGTGAGGTGGGGAAAAATCAGAGATTGTATTACTTGTTCTCGCAATTAAAGGAAAAAAAATAAATTAGCAATTTCAAATTTTGTGTTTTTCATTCTTAATAGTTTGAAAATTGGTGGGCGCACGGGTGTGTGTGTGTGCCAGAAGGTAGCCTCGCCTAGTGCACAAAAAAACCTGGGACCAGCCCTGGCTGAAGCACCCAGGTTGGTATCCATGCAGGACCGCAGGCCATGGGCAAGTTTCTCCCTCCTCCAAGTCAATCTTGGATATAGTATATATGTTATGTCTGCAGTGTTCCCTCTAAGCTGAGTCAGTGTGAGCTAGCTCACAGTGTTTTAGCCTCCGGCTCACACATTTTGTCTTCGCTCAGGAAGGGATGGCTCCAGAGCAAACTCATTTATGCAGCGGCCAAATCGCTCACTCACCACTTTCATGCCAGTCGCTCACAAAGAAGAATTTTTGCTCATTTTGCTTAGAGGGAGCATTGTATGTCTGTATGTTTTGTATGCTTGTACGCTGAAATATATATTATTTTAAATGTTGGCCTGCTCACAGTTTTAAAGCTAGCACCACTTCTGGCTCACAGAGTAAAATTTCTGCTCATGAGATTGCATGCCTTAGAGGGAACATTGATTGGGACTGTGGTCTACACTGCTGTGTGTAGCTTATTGTAAATAGGGTCCTTTTATGTAATTTCTGTAATGCATAATGTGAAGGGTTTTTTTCCTATCACTGAAGGGAAGGCGGCACTACTCCAGAGAGGTTTAAAGCAGAGGTGGCACACTCCCTTCACTGAACTTTCCCTTCCTTGCCCAGCAGAGGGATTCCCCAAATGGGTGCTGAATATACGCATCCATTTGGGGAGTCCCTGTTCGGCCAGCCGAATCAGATTCTCTAATGCTTTCGGCAGGCCCGAATAATGCCGAATAGGCATTATTCGTTTTGTTTTTCAGTTCTCCCGTACCCGAATGCACATTCCTAGTAGGGACCACAGCAGGGTACAATGCCACAGAATCCACCCTCTAAAGCAACAATTTTCTCTAGGGGAACTGAGCTGTGTAGTCTGGAGAGCAGGTGGAATTCTGGGAGATCTCCAGGCCCCACCTGGAGGTTGGCAACCCAGTTTACTGAAGCAATGCCACAGGGAGTTAATGGCTACTTCCTTTCCAACTTTCCATCCGTTCCCTCTGTTTTCTCTGCACTGCTGACATTTACTAAGCAGAGTTACACTTTTCTAAACCTACTGACTTCAATGGACTTAAAAGGGCGTAGCTTTGATTCAGATGTCACTGTTAAATTGTAAGCACCTTCAGAGATGAACAGTTTTCCCTTGAAAATCTTCAGAGAGGCATGCATGCTGATTTAAAGTTTGAATTCAACAGCACGTTTTCAGACAAATTTTTAATATTTAACAGGTCACAAACTATTTTTCTTTTCTGCAAAAAAGTGTCTTTTGTTGCCTTTGCTTGTTCCCGTTTTGCTGCTGTAGAAGTAGTTTGTAATCTTCAAGTGCCTGTGTTAGAATTTTTTTAAAAAATGTGTCCAAAAATATAATCCTCAATTAAATCCTGTAGAAACACTGGCATCCTAAAGATAATGAAAGATTTAATGTTGTTATTGCTGTTCTTCCTGATTTTGGCTCTTGGGTGTAAGAAAACCTGTCATGGTGATAGCAGATGTGTCCGCTCCCCACAGATACCGTTGTATTTGGGGCTTTATTTCCTTTTAATGTGCAAGGTTGTCACCGCTCCGTTTCTGCACCCATGTTAAACATGCCACTCACCCCTTTTGAACCGCAGCCTGTTGCTTTAGTGAAACTCATAAATACACCGGCACATACACATATACACAAATGTCATCACAGGCCCTTCCACTGTAAGAGTAACCTTTACACAGACTTTCCAACTTGTCTGGTCTTCCTTGAAGGTCGATTGGGTTTTTCAACTCTGTTATCTGCTAGGTGTTTGATGGAGTGGTCCAGATAACAGAGGAGAGAGCAAAGGAAAGAAGGTTTTTTGAAGATCAAAAGCAGCTGTTCATTTTGTTATCTGACCCTATCTGTAGTCATAGTAACAGGTTTCTTTTAACCTCTGCCATCAGATGATTTGTCTCTATCTGTTATGAATTCTACTTTGACTGAGTGGCTGGCGATAAAATACAAAGTGAGCCCTGTGTGCCTGTGTTTCTTCCCCCCCAACCCCTTCAGTTTCCTACTGCAATATTAAATACTGGGAGATAGAAGATAGAAGTCAATTTCCCCATTAGAGGATTTAAATGTTACCTTTACATCACTGCAACCACACTGCTAATTTAGCAAATTAGATCAGCCTTTCCAGATACGGATAAAGGAATTCAGACTGGCTAGATTAGAAGAAACAACATGAGATTCATGGACCAAATATCAGTAGGACCTACAAGGCTTACCGAAAGTAAGTGACAGGTCGCTGCCTGCACCATTAGGAAGCTGAAGAACTTTGTGCAACTCTTTGTGCACATATGCATTTTTATCACTTGGTTAGTGTAGATTCTCCTGGTGACTTGCAGGTATGACTTTGGTTCATGTACCAATGAGAGCCATCACCGATCTAACACCACCAAGTAAGCTGCCATGCCACTTCACAGCCAGTGCTTCTCGAAGGCATCTGCATGCATCAGACATGCACAAGCATGTATGTGTGAAGCAGACACAAGCAACTAGAGCTGGAGTGGATTTTACAACTAAATACACTGTAGGATGCCAGGCTGGCTGCAACCAGGGCCAGGGCCTTCTCGGTGGTGGCTCCATACTGGTGACATGAGCTCCAGGAAGAGATCAGGGTCCTGTGGGAACTTTTATAGGCTTTTGACGGAGGAGCTGCAGTACACACCGAGGGGTGCCCCTGTGCCCTGGCCTCACCATCTTTCATCTTCAGCCTGTGCTCACTGCATAATAAGTCGAACGAACTGAGTTGGCATGAATACTATTGGAACACACGGCCACCTTAAACTGTATTATAAATAACATTTGCTCTCATTTTTATCAGACTATGTTCCATATGTGTATATGTTACGGTCTTAATTGTAATTTATATGAAACTCTGTGTAAGCTGCCCTGAGCCTGCCTCACCAGGGAGGGCGGGGTATAAACTGAATTAAATCAGTGAATAAATGATATGCTGGCCCTGCATGTGGTGAGGAATAGGAGGTGGTGGAGCTGACACACTTCCCCGTACACCCAGTGTACCACCCCTGCTTCCACTGCCAGGAGACATACATGTATTGCCAAATTTCCTGAGTTCGTGCAAACAGACTCCATAGGCACGGTTGGACTCCTACGTATAATCCAGAATTTGGCCACTGTGTGAGAATATTCATTCATTCATGCATGCATGCATTCATTCATTCATTCATATTTATAGCCCACCCTTCCCACAAGTAGGCTCAGGGCAGGTAACAACATATCATCAGTACAGTAAAAACAATATTTCATTAATACAACAAATAATTAAAATATCAAGACACTGTCATAGATATTAAAATGGTGGTCACAACCCTACAGTAGAAAATTAATGGTGGGGAGAAGTCCTGGCCCATGGTAAGATGTAAATAATGGCCAGCAGTTGTCAAATGGGTGACGGGAGCATCAGGGAGGCCATACACTGGATGTCCGCTGCTTCAGACAAAGGCCTGGTGGAACAGCCCCATCTTACAGGCCCTGTGGAATTGAAAAAGATCCCACAGGGCCCCGATCTCAGAGGGGAGAATGTTCCATCAGGCATGGGCCAGGGTGGAAAAAGGCCCAGCCCTGGTTGAGGCAAGACGGACATCTTTCAGGCCAGGGACCACCAGGAGATGTTGATCCATGGAGTGCGGCACTCTTTGGGCGCATATACAGGAAGAGGCGGACCCTCAAGTATGTTGGACCCAGGCCTTTTAAGGCTTTAAAGGTTATTACTAACACCTTGAAGCGGATCCGGAATTCAACCGGTAACCAGTGCAATTGGCGGAGCACCTGCAGAATATGAGCCCACACAGGTGTTGCTGTTAGCAGGCATGCCACCACATTTTGCACCAGCTGTAATTTCTGGTTCATCCTCAAGAGTAAGCCTGCATGGACTGAATTGCAGTTAATCAAGCCTGAAAGTAACCATTGCATGGGTCACTGTAGCCAAGTCTTGGGGGGAGACATAACGTCCTAGTAACCTAATCTGCCAAAGATGGAAGAAGGCAGACTGGGCAACTGTTGTAAACTTGGCCTCCATGGAAAGAGAGACATCCAGTGTTACTACCAGGCTCCTCACTTTCCGAGATGGTACCAGAGGTGCCTCTTCCAGCATGGGGAGCCTAATACCTGTATCCCCTCCCCTTCAACTCAAGTCCAGGACCTCAATCTTCAATGGATTAAGCTTCAATCGACTCTGCTGCAACCATCCAACCACAGCCTCCAGACCCTTGGCCAGATTATCAGAGGTGGAGGATGGATGGCCATCCAGTAACAGAGCTGGGTGTCATCAGCATATTGGTGACAACCCAGCCCATAACTCCAGACTAACTGGGCGATGGGGCTCATATAGATGTTAAACAACATTGGAGAGATGATGGCCCCCCCAGTGGGTATTGTGGGGAGATCCTCTCGCCCAGCACCACCCTCTGTCCCTGACCATGAAGAAAGAAGGAAAACCATTGCAAGGCAGTCCCCTGAACTCCTACATCGGCAAGGCGGTGGGTCAATAGATCATAAACAACCATGTCAAACACTGCTGTCAGATCTAGTAATAACAGCAGCACTGACCTGTCCCAGTCCAGATGTCTACAGAGGTCATCTGTAAGGGCGACCAGAGCTGTCTCCATCCGGTGGTCGGGGCAGAAGCCAGACTGGAAAGTATCGACGGAAGTGTCATCCAGGAAAACTTGGCATTGTTCAGCTCTCTCAACGACCTTACCCAGGAATGGTAAGTTTGATGTTTGATGTAGCCTACTATTTGATCCTTTTGACTGAAGATGCCGGGGATTGGATCCAGGACTTTCTGCAGATGCTTGACGACCGAGCCACAGCCCTTTCCCTGGTGGAAATAATGCAGGCCCTTGTTCCCCAAGCACTTAAATAATGGGTTCCATCTTTTTAAAGGCTGTTTTATGGCCTGCTCCAAGCCTGAGGACCATTTTATCAATATTGTTTTAAGCAGTTTTGTTTGGTTTATGCACTTCCTCCCTGGCATGTTTCATTGACCTGTTTTTTATGGGCTTGAATAGTTTCTCATTGTTTTTATTGGTTTGGCGTGTTTTCATTGACTTGTTGATATTGTTTGATTGCTGTAGTTGTGAGCCGCCTGGAGCAGTTTCAAATTCAAATACCTTTTATTGGCATACAATATTAGAAGCATTTCCCAATAATACAATCCAAAAGAAATTATAAAATAGATAGTCGTGGCTATGTCAGGCCTAACTCGTCACAAGCTAGATTTGACCATACAAAAGATGAGTTTCTGGAGAGTTCTAAATAAATCAATGATAAATAGCTAAATCCTAGAAATGGGTAAATGCTAGGTACTATTGCATGCCATCAGACACTAACACCACTGCATGCCAAAACTGCAAATATTATTAATTCCTGTGTATCATCTGTCAAAATGTGAAGCACCACTGCATGCCAGCTGTGAATTGTAGCCAAATACCAAATACAGAAATGAAATGTTATTGGACATCAAATATTCAGTGCATATTCAGAAGTTAGTTTATGGATATTTTGATATAGAAACTCAGAGAGGTGAATTTGGGGAGAAATGTTATTTCTCCTTCAAGACTTGTTTCCCCTTTTCTTCTGATAGTTTCTTCTATAGCCTTAAGGACTAGCTACCTGTACATGCTGCAATGGGAGGTGGGCCTTTTGTGAGAAAGTCCTAATGAAAAAATTCTTTGTTTTATTTTTAAAAGGCTCTTCTTTGTTTATCACACAGACAAATTTGGGAAACCAACCAGAAATCAGCTCCCGAACAAAATCCGCGCTCTGCGGGATCTCCACAAATTCCGCAGAGCGGTAAAGACTGAGCTATTCCGCCAAGCGTTTAACAGCCCAGATCAAACACTCTAGCACTTTATATGGACGGCCGCCATGTGCAAACTGTAATGCTCTGATTGTAATTTTATTGTTAATAAGTTATATTGGCTGTTTTATTGATTATTTTTAGATGTACTGCATTAATCTTTACTGGTTTTTAATTGTTGTAAGCCGCCCTGAGCCGCTTCGGCGGGAGGGCAGGATAAAAATCTAATAAATAAATAAATAAATAAATAAATAAATGAGCAGGGGTTATGTAGTGTCAGATTACTCGTGCCAGATTAATTTTTTTTTCACTATGGTTCTTTCAGCACTTTCATACATCTGTAGTGTAAATGACTAGTCAGAGATCAGATTCAGATCTGAGGAAGTGTGTGCGCACACGAAATCTCATACCTTGGATAAAACTTTCTTGGTCTTAAGAGCGCCACTGGACTAAAACTTTGTTCTCACCAGAGATCAGGCAGTGAAGCCTCCAATTAATCCATCATTTTTCTATTTGCTTTACATTAGGTATCCCAAGCACACAGACCTGGGAACTGTTTGTGTGCCATAAACTATACACAGAGAGAGAGAGAGAGAGAGAGAGAGAGAGAGAGAGAGAGAGAGAGAGAAACCCATGATGCCTGTGGAGGAACTGAGCAATAGAGGAAAGGAACCATCTTCTATTTAGGGCACGGCAACATACGATATTCCCTTTACAGCCATGTCTAAAGAGTCACTTCCTACAACTTTTGTTGATTTTTTTTTTACACCCCTTTCACCTTTTGAATTTTTATGGATATATATTCCTTTTTTATTGGGGGCATTTTTCTAGAGAGAATTTTAAATGAGCCTTTCAAAAGCGAGGCAGAGTCGGCTTCCTCTCTTTAGGGCAGAAGCGGGTGGGTCTGGTTCCCTCAGATCTGTAAACTGGGGGAATCTACAGGCAGGTCAGATCTCAGGAGAGAAGTTTGTCATATGGAAATGCTTAACGGTCCGGCTTACATTCTGTAGAATATTGCTTTTATCTCTTCAGGGTTTGAACATGATCCTTTCAAAGCTAGATAACCCTGGGAGGAAAAAAAAACCCCTCACTCCTGCCTTGCTTGCTACCCATTTCCTATAACCACATTCCTCAAGGAATAGGTTACTATGACAATATTGTTGCAAATAGTTTGGCTGCCTGTCCCCTGCCCCCAATGCCGTAGACTTTCCCGGGTCCTGCAAAATGATACTTTCTGAAGTCTTCCACACACGACAGTCAAATGAGATGAGAACCCGGCTTTACAATTCGGTACATTCACCAATCTTCCGACAATTCGGTACATTCACCAATCTTCCGATGACGTTCAGTTTCACTTATCTTAAACCCCAGATCCAAAACGAAATGCCTGGAAGTGAATACAGAATGAGATGTTATGGCCAACGTCGGGCTGCTGCCCAAATCCTCTTCTCCTCTCTCACCTATAACATTTGGTAATGCTAGACACATGTTGTGATGTCATCACTGACCGAGTGTCCTCTGTTCTTACTTTCATCGGCTGTCGCTGCCACAGATAAGGAAACTTGCAATGCGATGGCATTTCCTCCTGACTGACAAAAGGGGCAATGAGAAGGGAAGGAACCACAAGCTGGCCCATCACAAATCCAGAAGGATTATCCTAGCAGAGGGACCTGTTTCCACTCTGTGCAGCCTTTGGCATTTCAGGTGAAAACGTGAAGCTGCTTTACACGGAGCCATAATCAACCTCAGTCATGTCTACTCTGACTGGTAGCAACTCTCTGGGGTTTCTGGGTCTTTCTTGTCACATGCTTCCTGATCCTTTTAACTGGAGAGGCTGGGTATTGAACCTGGGACCTACAGTGTGTGAAGGAAATGCTCTATCACTGAGCCATGGCCCTGCTTGTAAGAAGTTAGATTTGTGGTATCTAGGAGGGATTTTCCACAGTGGTCTGTGAGCTTTGGAGCCACTTCCTGTAGGTGTGGGAAGGATTCAGTTTCTGCCACTTTCCTGTAAGCTCTGTTTATTTATTTACAGACTGCCTTTCAACTAAAAAAAGGTCCCAAGACAGTTTATAAAACCAAAAAAACCCCAGAAAAATACAATTTTTCCTCAAATTAGACCTCAAAAAAGTCAATATGGGTGTATTCTGGGCCTCAGCCATTTAGGGTTTTGATGGTCAGAACTAGGGATGGGCATAAACCAGCTGACAAACTAAAGTTTGTAATGATTTTGGCCTATTCAGGGTTCATAAACCAAAGTTCATGAACGCAAGAACCAGGATGAACTACCACTAATTTTGGCAGAATTTGTGGTACCCCTGCTTTCTCTCCACTGCTCAACTGTTTGGTTCAAGTGGCTCACAGCCATTTAAACCATGCTTTCAGCTCCCTATGGCTTTTCACTGGAGCAGAAAACAGTGTTTAAATGGTTTCCTGCTCCCAGCAGCTTTCCATCAGGAGCTGCAAACAGGGGTTTTAAAGGCCCTGCTTTCTGCTCCCTGTGAAAAGCTGCAGGGAGCAGAAAACAGGGTTTAAATGGCTCCCATCTCACTGCTGCCAGCAGAAGGTTGGGAGGGAAATCCCTTACCGGGAGATCCCCCCTTTCTGCTGGCCAGAGCTTGCTGCAGCCATCAGAAAGGCTGAAGTCCCTTCCTGGGGGATCTCCCCCTCCTTTCCGTTGGAAATATGTGAGTTGAAAGGTCTAAATTCCAGTCATTATAGGGTTAATCTGTATTCCTTGTGTGCTATTGTTTAGCCTGGCCTGGAAGGAAACCTGGCTCAGAGACAAGGCAAACAAAGCCCAGGAAACTGAAGTCTGTTTACAAACATCATTGGTTACTGTAATCAGGTGATTTCCTTCTAGGGGTCAAGAAGAAGAAGAATCTCCATTGTTGTGTTGTTGTTGTTTTGAGATCGTGTGGTCAGTCAGTTGTAGCTCTGAAGATGTAACCTTAGTCTGCTATTTTGTAGGTTTCCTGTGTACCCTACCTTTAGAAATAAAGATTTTTACATAGAAAGAAATGCCTCCTCTCCAGTGAAGCAAAGATCCATTGCAAACCTACAAGTATCTAAGTATTTTTGCCTATTTTCCCAACACTTTCTGCTGGCTGCTTTTTTTGTGCTGAAACAGCTGAGCCACGGGGAGCAAGCTCCTCCCCACCACTCCGCTGTTTTTCAGGTTTTCTGCAAACCTCGTTTAAAAGGACTGTGGTTCCTTTCAATGAAGTTTGTGGGGCCACAAACTGCACAAACTGTTTGATTCATAAATGAGCCTCCTGGTTTGGGGTTGAGCCATGAACCACAAACAGAACCTCATTTCCCCAGTTCGTACCCATCCCTAGTCAAAACCAGCTGTTATGTATGGAAGTTCAACCGCGTGCGAGGCCGGGCTCACTTGATGCTCACTTGATAAAGTTGAAACTATTGAACATACAATTATGGAGTGTCCTCTATTTAATGAGCTGAGTGCCAGTTTAATTACTTCTTTATTCCAAACTAGGGTGGGTGGGCCACGGAGAGACAGACAGACAGAGGGGTTTGTGAGAGAGAGAGAGAGGAAGGTAGGAGGGGGTGGAGACAGAGACAGACAGTCAGAAAGACAGACAGACAGGCAGAGAAGGAGGGAGGGAGGATTTGGGGGGGAAGTAAAAACGTTGGGGAGGTAGGGAGAAAGAGTGAGGGAGGGAAAGAATGAAAGGACATAGGGAGAAATGTAGAGAGCGAGGGGGTAGTGCGGAAAATGTGGGGGAGGTGGATGGTCCAGTGCGTTCACTCTGACCCGCTCCCCCCAAAAGTCTGTGATGAAGGAGGGCTCCAGAGCAAACTCATTTATACAGTAGCCAAATGGCTCGCTCACAACTTTAATGTCAGTAGCTCACAAAGTAGAAATTTTCGCTCACAAGGCTCCACAGCTTAGAAGGAGCATTGGTCACCAGACATCCATTCCAGGTTTTGATGACTCACTTCTCATGGAATCACCCAGCACAAAGGGACCATAGAGTAGCTGCACCAAGATTCCTGTCACAATCAAGGTCAATGGGTCAATACGTGGAGGTACATAGTGAAATGCAATTGCGTTAAAGGTATTCAAGAAAAGTACAGAGATCATTCACAAGAGTGGTGATTAGTAACTTTGCTAAGCTAGTTGACTCCTGTAGTAGCTGA
The DNA here is from genome assembly GCF_001447785.1 of Gekko japonicus. Taxonomy (NCBI): domain Eukaryota; kingdom Metazoa; phylum Chordata; class Lepidosauria; order Squamata; family Gekkonidae; genus Gekko; species Gekko japonicus. Next base: position 1,352,053 of record NW_015167528.1, on the reverse strand, counting down.
GGATTCCTTCTAGGTCTCCCTGAACGAGAAGCACATTTATTTATTTATTTATTTATTTATTTATTTATTTATTTTGGCATTTTTACCCCGCCCTCCCCGCAAGCGGGCTCAGGGCGGCTTACAAGGGGCACAGGCCCGTACATAAAATCCAGTAAAACAATAAAATCATAACCAATACATTACTATCAACAATAAAGTGCTTGCATTATCAAGATGGTCTTAAGTTGTTATAATGATATCTTCCAGCAGCCCCATTGGGGTACCACTGTCCAGTAGGTGGTTCGAGCCAGTCCACTGCACTCATTGCCGCGTAGTTCTCATTGCCGCTAAGCTACCAAGGGCAATTCCCGATCTCGATGGTATTGCCACCGTTGATGGTAGTGGTGGCAGCGGCGGCCCCTATGTGAAATCCTGGTGGAAGAGCTCCGTCTTACAGGCCCTGCGGAACTGCATAAGTTGTGACTGAGAATCACATGCAGAGGGTCCCGGAAAGTGGTAGACCCTCTCCAGGCTAGGGCAGCTCTCCAGCCCCAAACTTTTGCCTTTGAACTGAAGCAACACCTTCCTCTGCTGTCTACAGATGCCACTGTAGATAACTGGCCATTCAGTCTGTCGTGCACCAGCATCTTTGTTTTTCTATCCACCTGTTTGAAGTTTGGGAAGGTGGGGCATAGGATCTGACCCAAAAGATAACAGGAGCACGGCTTGCACTCAAGGGAAAATACCTTGCTCTCATAGAAGGCTCATAAAGGGAAGAAAAAAGGTCTATTCAACTATCCTTTAGTTAGAAAAAGTGATCCCCCCCCCCGTAGCAATCATCTCTTTATCATCTTCGTGCCACAAGCCCAGCACCCTGGTGGGTTAACTCTTAAAGAAACCATCATCTAAAGTGGCAGCTTTTGTGTTGTCCTTCTGACATCTGTACCTAGGCCCCTAAAGGGGGGGGGAGTTAAAAAAAACAGAAATAAGGGAAAGGAAAGGAAACAACAGAGTCTGGAAATAGTCTTTTTCTGTTTCATTCCAACTTTCGAGAAAAGGCAATGTTAAGAGCTTTTTTTAAAAAAAATAGAGAAATATCCAGGTTTTTTTTATTAATCAATCAATCTTTACTACATTACCAAAAAAAGGGGGCAGACACAACATAAAGTAGAATGGAAAGGTCCAGCAAAATAAAATTTGAAAAACAATAAAATAATAAAGAATTTTACATTTACTAATAGAAAGTATTAAAATACAGAGTCATCATTAAAAATATGTCTAATACGGAAGGGGAAGCATACAATTCAGAGACAAATCCCAAGAGTGACCCAGAAGGGAGCTCTTATAACTCCAGCTTGGGACTGATGGGCCAGTTTAGCTGACTGGCCATCAGGATATGCACAAATGTCCATCCTTGTACACATCATCGAATGACTATGTTGGGTGTTTTTGAGGAGGAAGGATGATGGGAACCAAGTATACATTAAAAAGGTAAAGGTTTCCTTGCTCGAAAGCCAGTCGAATCCGACTCTAGGGTTGCGGTGCTCATCTCCGTTTCAAAGCCGAAGAGCCATCGCTGTCCGAAGACGTTTCCGTGGTCATGTGGCCGGCATGACTAAACACCAAGGTGCACGGAACGCTGTTACCTTCCCACTGAAGCGGTCCCTATTTATCTACTTGCAATTTCTTGCTTTCGAACTGCTAGGTTGGCAGGAGCTGGAACTAGAGATGGGAGCTCACTCCGTCATGTGGCACACTCGGGTCTCGAACTGCTGAACTACCGACCTTCCACAGCCTGCAGTTCAGCGTCTTAACCACTTGAGCCACCGCAGCTCCAAGTATACATTGAGCATGCGCAAACTTAAGATATCTATGACCCATATGAAGAAGTGGGCTGTGACTCATGAAAATAAATACTGTTAGCCTTTAAAGTGCCACTGGACTTGTTTTATTTTGCTGTGACAGATTAACATGGCTACCCCTTTGCAGCTATGTTTGTGATGCGTCTGTCCCATTCATTCTGCAACTGCCTGTGCAAGAACATGTACTCTGGCCTGTATCCAAGGTAAGGAGTCTTCCCTCAACCTAAAGTAGGACACTATCCACCATGGATGGTCCAGACTACCTCATACATCACTCTGTATGCAGGGCTATTTTTGGGCAGGAACGCACAGGAACGGAGTTCCGGCTGGCTCCTGAGTTGGCCACGCCCAGCAGGAACTCATTAGCATAATAGGCCACACCCAATAGCAGAAACCCATTAGGATTGGCTACATTAGGGGTGTGTAGCCTAACATGCAAAGGAGTTCCTGCTACAAAAAAAGCCCTGGTTTGACAACAAACAAGGTAAGCAGAATAAGAAGCAAAAGGTGGATGTGGCTGGATGACCACACTTCTGGTAACATGGGGGTGTGGCCTAATGTGCTAATGAGCTGTGCTGTCAGGGGTGTGGCCTAATAGGCTAATGAGTTTCTGCAGTTGGGTGTGGCCTATTATGCTAATGAGTTCCTGCTGGGCTTTTTCTACAAAAAGAGCCCTGTAAGACTGTATGTATGCATTTTCTATCACTAGTGAGAGCTCTTTCCAAACTACAAAGCCCTGACCACTATTTAAAGGGGGGGGGGGGAAGAGCTGAAACCTTGAGGAATTTAAGACAGGCGATATATTCCAGTTCAGAAACGGTTCCCAACTGGTTTCTGGTCTGACATTTCAGACAGAACCATTTTAGAACCGGTTCCCTACTGGAATATATTTGTACTTTCATACACAAACGCTTCTGTCCCATTCAGGAAACGGGGCTGAACCGTTTTACCTGTAAACCACTTCCAAGGGTCAGTTTTCCTGGAGGAAAAGTCAGTTTTATAGGCGTCTCGTCATGAGAGCCAGCATGGTGCAGTGGTTAAGAGCGGTGGACTTTAATCTGGAGAACTGGGTTGGATTCCCCACTCCTCCTCCACATGAAGCCTGCTGGGTGGCCTTGGGCCAGTCACAGATCTCTCAGAACTCCCTCAGCCCCACCAGGAGAATGATTGTTGTGGGGAGAGGAAGGGAAGACAATTGTAAGCCACTTTGAGACTCCTTAGGGTAGACCAAAGCAGGGTGTGATACCCAGGTCTTCTTCTCATCTCCACTGAGTTCCCTCCCTAGACTCCACACTCCACACAGAGATTTCCCAAGCCAGATGGCTACCTGTAATGATAGGACCTAAAAGTCAATAAAATATTCATAAAACACATCCTAGTAATTGAAAAAAATGTGATCATGAGTGGCTGGAGTGGACTGTTAGATGTGCAGACAACTGAACTCCCAGGTATGCTTTTGCATCATGTGTGTCTTGTGGGGTCCCATGAAACAGCATTCGGCAGACTTGTGTTTTCTCTGTGGTCTCATGTCATCATGAGGTACACATGTAATGTCCACAGTTCAAGACAATGTAGAGGAACTGTGTAATCAATCGGTTTAAGAAAACTTAGCTCTGTCTTGGATGATGACCAGGTATGACGTTCCTTTCAAAGATCCTGCTTTCATTTGTACTATGGAGTTATTGGTCTGAATTTAATGTAGAAATGAAGTGATAGATTTTTCCTCTCCAAAAGCCTTTTGGGTTCACAGTTTTTATTTTTTTAATTTTTTTTTTAAAAAAAGAGCTGTCCTGATTTACTGCTCTGAAAGAATCTTAAATGTCATCGTCTCCAGCCAGAGCTAACGAATCCTTAGCATTTAATGATTTCAGAGAACACGAGCCAACCTGGCAAATGACCATTGAGGCAAATTCCAACAGCCCAATGAATACTTCTCGGGGAGGAAAAGAAATGTCTGTATTTTTCTGAAAGGTGTTTGAATTATTGATATTTTTTTGCAGAAAAAGACCATGAGCACAGAACTAAGGAATGATCGGAAAGTCCTTTTACTAGCCATCCCAAGAAGACTACCTTTGCTTAATTGGGAAAAAAGTTAAATAACGTCTAGTGTGTGGGTTGTTCACTCAACAGCTACCTTTGCTTATGGATTGTGGTTTTACAGAGTAATTCCAAGAACATCTGCTTCGATTCTGCTGAGATGTTTTTTCTTGCCAGTTTTGACCCATAGACAGTTCTCTCCAAATATTCCCTCAGTCCTTCGGCTCATTTATTCTTCTGACTACCTTAATTTTTTTTTTTTGTAGGGAAAACAGAAGTACAAACAAATGGAGAAACGGCAATTAATACCAAACCACAGGGTATGATATTTATCCACATAGGCTCAGGGCGGCTAACATAAGAGGCAAATGCCACACATAAAACAATTTAAAACCAATAAATAACCATTACAATTAAAATCGGTGCTCAACAGTAAACTATAACAATTCCAAGATGGGGATTCCGATGATACGCTCCAGGGAATGCTGACGTCTCTTCTGGTTAGTACTCCACTTGGTCAGTTCTTCCATCCCAGGGCCGGCGCACCTTGTAAAAAGATTCCACCAATAAAGATGACAACACGGTGGTGGTACAGTGGCGGCGGCGGCTCCTACTCGAAAGCCTGGCGGAAGAGCTCCGTCTTACAGGCCCTGCAGAACTGTGCTGGGTCCCGCAAGGCCCTGATCTCTTCCGAGAGCTCATTCCACCAGGTAGGAGCCGCCACCGAAAAAGCCCTGGCCCTGGTAGCAGCATATTTAACAACCTTTGGGGCTGGGATAACCAACAGGTGTTGTGCCCCCGACCGTAGTGCCCTAGGGGAAGCATATGGGGAAAGGCAGTCCCTCAGGTAAGCCGGGCCCTGGCCAGGTAGGGCTTTATAGGTAAGAACCAGCACTTTGAAGTGGATCCGGTACGCTATTGGCAGCCAGTGCAGCACCTTCAGCACAGGCTGGATATGGTTCTGCCTAGTAAGACCCATCAACAACCTGGCTGCTGCATTCTGCACTAGCTGCAGCTTCCAATTCAACCAATTCAATAAGAGATATGCAATACAAACAATTACCTTTTAAAAAGCTGTTTTGGGCTCCGGTCACATGGGCCGGATATCGCGGGGGGGAGGCGTGGCTGTTTGTCCCAGAGCGAACTACCGCGCGGCTGCTGGATCAAATGTTCCACTGACGTCCCGTGGTTCGGGGGGAGGTGCCGATCATACGTCAATCCTGTGGCGCAGCAAAGAAGCGGCGGGGTGGGGCTTGTGGGTTTTTTTAACCGAAGTCTGCGCATGCGCCATTGGGTGCTTGTGCGCATCCATTTTCATGACGGGACATGGGCAGGCGCCGCGTGCCACGAGCTACCACTGGAAACATGATCAGGCGCCCGCCATTGCACCGCGGTTTCCAGAAACTAGTACCTCGGAGGTACTAGTTTTTTACGGCACATCTTCGGTGGGAAGCCTCGGGTTAGCCACGGGAGCCCTACGCTTCCCAGATGTTGCAGTTTGATCACGCCCGGAAAATCCGCCTATCTTCCGTCTCTGTAGCATGGCTAATGCTCCGTGTGACCGCAGCCTCAGAATGTTTAATTTTGGTGGAATTCTGCCCTTATGCTTTAATATAGCAAGCAATGTGCACAGTCCTACAAAACAAGAGGCACAAAGGAATTTGTAGATATGGATATTCCCCACCTTCCCCCTCCACTAAGAGACTTTTGACCCTTGAAAAGCTGGTGGTTGAGGCTGGGAGGGCTTCCTGAGTGTTTTTTTTTTTAAAGAGCATTGGGGAGAAGAAATTGGGAAAGTTTCCCCCACCTTCCTTTTCTGCCAAGGGAGATCCCACTAGGACAAGACACCACCGGCAGAAGAAGAGGGAGATGGGAGAAATTTTATCTTCCTCAATGCAGCCAGCCATGGCCTGAGCTATTTTGAACACTAGTCTCCAGCACCTGCTTTTTGAGGCCCACATGTGCTGCTGGGGTAGACAGAAAAGATCTGCTTATTACCCTTTAACAGAGGAATCTGTGGAAATAGGCAGCTGAAGCTTTTCATGGCACAAAGGTAAGTATCACCTGACAAATAACTCCCCTGTCGAAGGTGCAGGACATTTTCCTCCAGGTTGTTGGAAACCCTACTTTCTGTAGAAGCTGTGTGGGATGAGCTGGTCGCTTTGGAGCCAAGCAAGAAAATTTTGGGTTTTCCGCTCTCTTACTGGCCATGAGAGATTCTTTTTTTCCTTTGGTTCCTCATGCTGGGAGTGGGTTAAGAAGTTAAATTAGCCTTGTTTGTAGTGGTTGGGCCCTAGTTAGGGATAGGCAGACAAGTGTTTAGAGCCCTTCCAGCAGGCCCAGCATACGTATGCCCTGAGGGTGAGTAGCTGCCAGATCTCATAGCCTCTGGAGGGGCCCATTGCCGCTGACCTGTGCACCTTCCTGCCCCCCATCCATTTGCCCGTGCTATACCACCCATGCTCCCAGATTCCTAGTACTGATGTGGAATTACATGTGAATCAACACGACAGAACTACTGCAAAATGTGCAAAATGTACATACTCCAATTTGTGTTTATAACATCAATAATAGCAATACAATACAATACAATGTTTTCACAGAAGATAAGAACGTCTCAAGAATGATGAAGACGTCTCACAGATGAGCAGATCGACGAACTCCCCCGGAGTTAATATTCATTTCGGGCGTCTTTTTCACACATAAACAACTCTGATGGTGTTGCCTCCAATTTTCAGGGGTGTTCCTATAGTTGCTTTCAGGATATAATCCCTCATGTGACTCTTTGAGAATCTAACCACTATCTCCCCAGACAGATTATTTTTCTTGATGTAAACAGAATAGGCCCTATAGACCACATCCAATTCGCTTATAAGGTATTCCACTTTTAAATCTGTAACTGGAGCTAATGCATCACTCAAAAGTTGTTTTAGATTCTCATCTTTTACTTCAGGAACCCCTTGGAACTGGAGGACCAGGTTAGCTTTCTCCATTTAAGAACATAAGAACATAAGAGATGCCAATGTTGGATCAGGCCAAAGGCCCATCCAGTCCAACACTCTGTATCACACAGTGGCCAGAAATACCAGTGCCATCAGGAGATCCACCAGTGGGGCCAGGATATTAGAAGCCCTCCCACTGTTGCCCCCCCCAAGCACCAAGAACAGAGCATCACTTGCCCCAGAGCCCCTATCTATACCTTGTGGCTAATAGCAATGGATGGACCTCCGCGCCATATGCTTATCTAATTCCCTTTTGAAGCTGTCCATGCTTGTAGCCGCCACCACTTCCTGTGGCAGTGAATTCCAAGTGTTAATCACTCTTTGGGTGAAGAAGTACTTCATTTTATCCATTCTAACCCGACCTCTCAGCAATTTCATGGAGTGCCCACGAGTTCTTGTATTGTGAGAAAGGGAGAAAAGTACCTCTTTCTCTACCTGCTCTTTCCCATGCATAATCTTATAAACCTCAATCATGTCACCCCTCAGTCGTCGTTTCTCCAAGCTAAAGAGCCCTAAGTGCCTTAACCTTTCCTCATGCAGTTGTAAAAGTTGAGATTCATCCAAAGCTTGCTTCCTTTCCAGCATTTGCACCTTTTTCTTGACTTTTTTAGAGTTGGCATCTATTTCCTTTACTTTCTCAGCTGTTTGTTCCATCTTTTTTGTAGTTTAAGACAGTTGGAGCTGCTGAGTTGTAAAGTTCTGATTTAGAGTTGTCAGCTGCTGATTGATGCTAGTCATCCTGTCCAGTAGAGGGTGCAAAGAGTCCACCAAAAGTTTAGAGAACACAGTGATCTCTTCCGGTCGTGGGCTCATGCTCCCTGGTGGTTTCACTTTTGGCTGTTTATCTCTCTCTCCATTTTTTTCCACGCCATTTTTATGGATTATTTACTTTTGTCAAAACTTGCTAAAGTCTCTGAAATTCACCCAATGCCTATCTGTGCTCTGGTAAGGTTCTTAAAACAGATTTCAATGCTTTTAATTCCACCCCCCCTTGCTAAATTGCTTTTTAGTTCATGGGTATGGGAGGAACCCCTCCCCCGCTCGCTTTTCTCGCCGTTCTTAGGGGGCGACTTTCTTTTTAAGTTTCCGGTATTTCTCTTTCACTCGACTCACTGTTTGTTGTTCATCATAAGACCTCGCTCAAAATGCATTTTAAACACTTGATCTCCAACGCTTGTCCCAGTCAGTGGCTCTAGTTCCATTCGGACGCATAGCGGCAGGACCATCGGGGTGGAAGAGCACCTCAATTCCCCAGCATCGCGCTGGTGAAGAGGCCACCCTTCAAAAGCCCCATGGCTAAGAGCCTTTCACAAAGGCTCCCGGGGGGGGGGGGGTAACAAACAATCGCCTCCCCTCCTAACTGCTAGTGCACAGATCAAACCCCCGGGAGGTCCGGGAGGTGCGTCTGCCAGCGTGTCACCATAAACCAGAAGTCAGTTATGTGTCTTCTTTTGAAAGCAGTCTTTTCTGAAGTGAAATTTTAAGCTGATCATAGAATGCAACTGGGGGGACTGATGGGTCATCAATTCTATTTTTTCTATACAATGGGACAACCTTAAATTGGAGGTTTTCTGTTGCCTCTAGTGCTTTCTTATAATAAGGACCTGGAACAGGGCTTCTCTTCTTAGTTCTGACAGTTCTTGCAAAGCATCACAAATAAATATGAGATCCAAAATAAATTCCCCTGATGTAACCTTTCTATGAAGATTTTCATATGTGCACTTCCCCTTTCTGTCTGGACCATTTGCTGATTTAACTTTCGCAAAATGAAGCACTAGAGCTTCATAATCCTGTCAAACAGCCCAAACAGATCTGTAGCTAGATGCAACCCATCTTGTAGATAGAATCCTTCCAGTTTTAAAAATCTCCATCTCCAAAATAGCTGCACAAGACTTGAGCTGCCTTGCATTTTTTTTTAAAGAGATGAATGATGCATGACATACAACTTGTCCAAAAAAACTCTTAAATTTATTGACACCAGAAATGTCTTTTACAGCATCATGTGATCCAAGCCATACTTGCCTGGGAGTCAGCGCATGGAGGTGGAGAAGCCTCTGTTGGGTAGGCTGCAGTTGATTTTCTCTCTCCTGGCCAAACCCATCCCAGACTGTCCCCGGGCTTGCTGCAACAAATCCCCTGCCCGTTTGGCTGCTTCCCCACCTGCCCACAACCACTACTGGACATCCCCTCATTTAAAACTTATTTTTTAAATTTTATTTTCATATTTATGTGATGTCACAAGTGCTATCATGCTCTCCTGGTGTCCCTTATGCACGTTAAAACATTTTAAAAGAATTTTGCTTCTATGATGAGGTTCCAGAACTCTGTTCCCCCAGAATAAAAGCCCTGAAGTGCACCAATCCGAACTATGAGACACATTGGGCCTGCCCAAACACTGGAAACTTGTTGAGAAGCCACCTAGAGTGCTTGCACTGATAAGTGTATTTGTTTTATTTCTTTACCTCATTTATATCTTTTGTTACTCCCCAACGGGGACCAAAATTGGCTTATATCACTCTTTTCTCCACCATTTTAAATAAATCTGATGTTATACTTAATTCCCCCCCCCCAGTTCAGCTTAAATTTTATACAACTTTATCTTAACCCAGAGCATCATCTGGGGTCTTCATCTGGGGATGTGCTTGAAATGGCTGATGCTCCATAGACCAAATGGAGGGATGATGGGCTCATTGTGGTGTTCCCTCCAGAGATGGGGGCTCATTTGCACAGAGCAGGGATTGTTCCCTTAGACCAGTGATGGCGAACCTTTTAGAGACCGAGTGCCCAAACTGCGACCCAAAACCCACTTATTTATCGCAAAGTGCCAACACGGCAGTTTAACCTGAATACTGAGGTTTTACTTTAGAAAAAACAACTCACACATTAACTTAAGATGATCCAAACAAAGTAAGGAAAGCAATCCCAAATGCTTTCATTTACTTAAAATTATTTGGCAGAGAATTTGACACTTTAATGATGGTCTGGGCCTGGCTGGGGCGATGGCATGCGTGCCCGCAGAGAGGGCTCTGAGTGCCACCTCTGGAACCCATGCCATAGGTTCGCCACCACTGCCTTAGACTGTAAGCCCCTCAAGGCAGGGATTTGGGAAGGGGACTTCATTTGTGTGGTGTTATAAAACTCCATGCACAATGATGACAATATAGTTATCATGCTGTTACGTTAAAACATTTACACAGAGCTTGCCTCCAATTGCTTAAAATAAAAGTTGCTGGTAGGAAACGCTATAGCATTTTGTTCTATTGGAAAAATAAAGAAGTCTGGGCATTGTGAAGAGATGCTATCTGAAAGCATATTAATGCAACTCCAGGATGTCTGATATTTCATTTAAAAGGAATATAATAAACTATGTTCTTTCTATTGATTGAAGAAATATAGTGCTTATTTTTCCCCTGCTTTCCCCCCGGTCATGATTCGGGGGGGGGGGGGGGGGGGGGGGATGAGGGGGTGAAAGGGCAAGACCATCTGTTTCTTAACAGGACAGTTGGTGTTAGATTTGCAAGTCCTACAGGTACCTTTAAGCATGGATAAATATGCACTCAAGGGTTCAGCCGGATAGTTTTTCACCACCAAAGGATGATTATGTTGTGTGCCTTGAGACATTGGCAATAATATATTTCCTGTCCTTTTATTGCATTTTGGAATCATAAACAATGACTGTTTGGCTCAAAGCCATTTATTCAGCCCAAAAAGACATTATTTGCACAACAAAAATCAATAAAAATGTTACTAGGTCTGGCTGGATACTTTGCTTAACTGTGATATTTGTTTGTCAGGGATGGCATGCCATCTCTCGTCAGAGACTGGGGCCAAAACACAACTATTGATCCAGTCATCAGTGATGGATACTGGCATTTGGGAATGGGCTGCTGCAGAGAATCTCGATTAAAAAAATATTTTGACGTTTTGCCTGCAGCGTAGGCAAGATAGCCTGAACAAGGAGATTTTCTCTTTTATATTGGGTTTCTCCCTCTTGTGGTTGTTAAATGTTGTGGACCAAAGTTCATTATTGAAAGAATTAAGTCTATCTATGTTTTGCCAAAGGCTTTGACATCATATCAGATTCTTCTGATTTAGACACGATCGAGTTGTCCTTTTCATCACCTTAAAAGCAGAGAGGAAGCCTTTTATACACATTGGCCAGAGTCAGGAATGCACTGTCAGGACGCTTCCTGCCACCTTCCTGACACTGGGTGGTTGTTGTTGTTGGTTTTTTGTTTTTGTTTTGGTACAACAGAAAACTAGATCTAACAAAAAAAACAAGGCAAAATTGATTCTCAGAAAACATAACCATGAGGGCTGCTGCAATACTCTTCAAAGTTTATTGTATTTAGCAACGCAGAGCAGGGCTGAAGTTATTCACAACTTATTTACATTGTTTTTGTAGTGCTTTGCCTGCTTTTTGTCCAAGTTTTTTTTTAATATACTTTTTATTGGGTTTTCACAAAATGCATATTTCACCAACAATTATAAATACTAATTACAATAAAAAAAATTTTGTACTGTCCAAGTTTTTTTTGTCAATGTTCCCTGGGAAAATGTTCACAGAGGCTGCCATCCCACAGGTACTTTCATGAAAGTAAGCCCCAATGCATAGCATGAGATCAAACCCGCTTTAGCTTGTTCTCGTACATTTACGTTGCTCTCATTCTTAGGAACTGTGTGCAAATTTAGTGCCAAAAAAACTAACTTTCGGTTTCTTCACTGAAACTGGATTGCAACCTTCTGACAGTTTAGTTCCTAGTAGTTAGAATATTCATCAACATCCCATGCCTGAATCTCAGCCAGTGACAGCAGCTTCACAGCCAACACAATAGAGTTTGCTTAGGGTTCCTCCCTGGGCAGCCCATTCCACTGTTGCACAGCTCTTACTGTAAAAAAGTTTTCCCTAATATCCAGCCGGTATCTTCTGGTCCTTAATTTAAACCCATTATTGCAAGTCTTATTCTCTGCTGCCGATAGGAACAGCTCTCTGCCCTCCTTTAAGTGACAGCCCTTCAAATACTTCAAGAGAGCCATCATGTCCCCCCTCAACCTCCTCTTCTCCAGACTAAACATTCCTGAGTCCCCCAGCCTTTCCTCATAGGGCTTGGTCTCCAGGCTCCCGATCATCCTTGTTGCTCTTCTGTGCACGCACTTTATTCTGTCCACATTCTTTTTGAAGTGAGGTCTCCAGAACTGCACACAGAACTGCACATCTAGTTTTTGAATAGTGTTTTTTCCCTTTCTAGAAATTCAAGATGGAGAACTGAAATACTTTTCTTTCCCAGTTCTATTTTTTTTAAGTGGTAGTTATTTTAATTTGAACTTTATTTGGAAAACATTCTACCTGGAATGAATAATAATATAACATTTTTGTTATATCTGAGAATCTAATAATCTAAATTTGTCCAAAATAATCAAAAGTGTGTGTTTATATATATATTTTAAGTATCCAGAAATGTATTTGGTTTAATCTCATTCAGGCCTCAAAAGCTTAAATCAGACTGTCCTGAGAGGTATTGACAGGAGCCTTTAATGTGATCACCAGATGGATGCCAGACTGAGATGTTTGGTTTTCACAGGGAGTATGTCAAATTGTGCGCGTTACTTTAGAATTTATTGTATCGATATTTCATTCTCATTGCACAGCCGTCTTCCTTCTCACAACTACTGAGGTAGATGTATATTTCCCAAAGTGGCAGAGGCTGGTGAACTAGAGGATAACTAACACAGGCCTCTCTTTCACAAGAACCTACTCAAAATATTATACCCCCCCCATTGTATCAAATGCAGAATATGGGAATTCACTAGAAGTAAATTTTTTGCATGGCCTGGACTGCAGAATAAGGAGATTTATGACTGAATTTCTGATCTGTATCAACTGCGATTGCTGAAATTTGTGGCCCCAAACCATGGCTGCCTAAGGATTAATATAGGACCTTGCATGAGATTTTTTTTTAAAAAAAAAAAAAACATAAGAAGAGCCTTGCTGGATCAGACCAGTGATTCACCTAGTCCAACATCCTGTCTCACATAGTGACCAACCAGTTCCTCTGGAGAGTCAACAACAGGTCATAGAGGCTGAAGCCTTACCTGATGTTGCCTCCTGGTACTGGAATTCAGAGGTTGACTGCCTCTGAATGTGGAGGTTCCCCTCAGTCACCATGGCTAGTAGCCACTGATAGACTTATACTCCATGAATCTATCTTATTCCATTTTAAAGCTGTTTATTCCTGTGGCCATCACTACATCCTCTGGCAGCAAATTCCACATTTTAATAACTCAGTATGTGTCAAGCTTGGGCCTCACTTGCCAAATATTTCCTATTTCTTACACTCATGTTCTGTTTCATTATTCCATTGGTTGTGTTATGGATTCACATGCATTCTTATACAGTTCCTGTGTTATACGCAACCTTACTCTTTCGCTTTGCTGTTTAGCATCTCTGCTGGGAACTGGGGGGTGGGTGGATGTGTTTGGCTGTCTGCTTTGCTTGGTTAGTGTTGGCTCATAACAGATCTCATGCAGGGGCCTCCCAAGGGAAGTATATGATCTCATTGTGCTGTGTGACCTTGTAGTCTGGGGAGCTAATGTAACAGTTAGTGTGCAGGTGTGGGGGTGGTTAACTTTCCCCCTTTATAACAATTCTATTTCCCTCATAGAATTCAATTGAACATTAGATCTCCTCAGCAATCGTTCACTCAGAGTTTTCTTTCCTCCCAGGATTTTCTATCATTTGGGACAAGTCCTTCACCTCAGAATGTTTTATATCCCTTGAGTCTTTTCCCTTCCTCAGAATGTTTTATATCCCACCGCTGCCACCATGTGTCACAGTACCTCTCTTTTTTTGTGTGTGGTTAGGTGTGATGTAGTTTTAAATTGCTTGTTGTTTCTTTCTCCCACTCAAAGTATCTATCACTGCCACCAGGAGTCTAATTCCAGTCTTTAATTAACCTTTCCCAGAGTATTGGGCCCAAGCTCTAAGGCTCCTTCGTTGGATTAAGTGGTTCTGAGGATAAGATAAATAAAACTTTATTGGTAAAAGAAGGATATTGGTTACAAAATGTTTTGTTAAGTTCCTCAGTAAAATCTTTCCCTTTTTACTCAGGTCTCAGTCAGCTTTTTCTCTCATACTCTTAAAATACTCTGTATTAGATTTTGCCTAATATGCCCCCCTTAAGTATATTTTCTACCTCCTTTAGAATCTAAATGCCTTTCACAGCAGTTTTATATGATTATAATTAGAAGACTACTTCTCAGACCCTGTGTAGATTGACCACAACTGACAGCTGCTGACTTCTGACTTCAGACTTCAAACTGAACACTCTGCCTTCTTTCTCTCTACACACACACATTTCCAGCTCTGCCCTCTCTCTCTACACACACACATTTTCTAGCTCTGCCCACACACTTTCAGTCAACCAATCACCTCACTCACCCATCTCCCTCTTTCAACCCCTTGTTCTTCTGACACTTACCAACCATTTAAAGAAACACACACATACAACTTGAAATCATTACAGCCTGTCTCCTTTTAAATGGGGGAATTAGCAGGGAGACAGTGTTAGCAAAATGGGTGTAACAGACAAGATCATACACCTATGAATACCAGGGTCAGTTACAAAGAGAGAAACTCTCAAAAAATTGGGACTGAGTACTTTCACATCGCAGTGGGATGGTGACTGATTAAGTTGGTGATGCACCAGAAAGATTCCTTTTGTGTCTGTAAAACAGGACCAAAAATGAGACATGCCATGCCTTCAGGGGGAGGGACTAGTGTCCGTACTAGGGTTGCCAAATGGGCCCAGGGGGCAGGGAATCCCCCGCTTTGGAGGGCCAATTTCCGATGCAATGGAATTCAGCCCCGGGGGGAACTCCGCCCCCCAAAGCTGCATCACCAGAGGTGATGCATGTCGTAGGGCACGTTGGGGGTGTGGCCCAGATCATCGGGGGGGAACCATATGGTTTCCCCCCAACAATCTTGGCCATGCCCCCAACGTGCTACGTCGTGCATCACTTCTGGTGACATTCCGGCGGCGCGCGCGCACACACGCCCAGCCAGCTCCCGGAGTGAGAAGACGCTCCCCCGCCGGTAAGTGGATTAAATTTGGCAACCCTAGTCCATACCTATTGACTTTGTGACCACGATGAGAGATGGCTTTGAGCTTCAGGGCAGAGGTGGAATTCAATGTGGATGAACAAGCATAGAAATTGAAACACCCATTCCTTCGCTTCCACTTTGATTAGGGAAATCCATCCATCTCTGCCTGGTCTTCCTGTTGGGTAAGCCGGCACTACTCCAAGCAGTAAAAAAAAAAAATTAAAAGGGCAGAGAGACCTTTCTGCATTTTCATTTTCATCGTTTATGTGTTCCTGTTTTTTTGGGGGGGGGCACTTTCTGTTCTGATGGTATCTTGCTCCCTCTAGTGGTCAATTTGATATTACTTCACTATGTCTGGCATAAAAAACCTGTAGTTTAAATTTGCAGGAAGATATGCTGGACATTCAGCCATGTAATACTGAATCAACCACTACAGGGAGCAAAATAACTGTGGAACAGAACCCCCTCCCCTGAGCAAAAGGAACACAAAAGCAAGTGAGAATGCAGTTAAGCCCACAGTATGACGAAAAGAGCCAGCTGGGATTGGTTGTGCTGATTGTAAATTTAGCAGTGCAAGAGCACAGATTTGCATCACTGGCATGAAATATCTGTTCCCTGATGGCCTCAAAACAGATAAGGATTTGACTGAGAAGAACAAAATATTAGCCATCAGCCAGATTAGTTTATAATGCATCTGGTTTTTTCCTATAATGCATGTTTACAATGCATCCCCCCCCCGTTTCACCTCAGTGCCCTGGTGGTTGCAATATTTAGGACATAACATTTATAATCTTAATTTTCTAGTTGCTTTAGTCTAAGCACTGGGGTTGGGTATTTAATATTAGGGTTGCTCTATTTTTTCTTATCTCCCCCTGCACAGTCCAAAAAAAATGCCAACAAGTGTAACACTGACAATCAGATCATACTATACATATTTCTTTTTTAAACAATCGATTTTTAAAAAATAATCGGAGGGTTTTTTATTATGCCTTCATATTTTCTGGAGGGTCTACTGGTTAAGTGTGCAGACTCTAATCTGGGAGAACCGGGTTTGATTCCCCACTCCTCCACTTGCACCTGGCTGGATGACCTTGGGCAAGCCATAACTCTGGCACAGCTGTTCTTGAAAAAGAGCAGTTTCTGTCAAGAGTTCTCTCAGCCCCACCTACCTCACAGGGTGTCTGTTTTGGGGAGGGGAAGGAAAAGGAGTTTGTAAGCTGCTCTGAGACACCTTTGGGTAGTGAAGGGCGGGGTATAAATCCAATCTCTTCTTCTTCTTCTTATGTACTTATGTATGAATGTACTTCCCCCTCCCCCCCATGTACCTTGTTGCTAGCCTTCTAAAGGTGCATGCACACACAGTGAAATGTCACCATAGGGAATGTGAGGAGATTTTGCTAGCAGATATCTGAACTGAGGCAAACTGCTCCTGATCCAAGTATAGTTTTCTTGTTCACTGTGTACAATTTAGGTGGAAATGAATAAGATACTAAGTGTGAAAAAACACAACTTAAAATGGAAGAACGGGAGAACACAAAACATAAGGAGCAAGCAGTGTTTCAGTATTGCTTGCAAGCCATTGCAGCTAACACTTTGGTTGGTTCCTGAGACAATTTTTTTTAAATGGCAGTTGTCTATTGGTGTCTGTTTTTTTGCCTCCAATGTAAAACGAATGTGAAAGAGTCATGTATGTAATTCAGGCCTATATCTTTAAGCAGGTACATAATTCAGCAGTATAAAATAGTTGAATTAGACTTATCTCCCACCAAATGGTTTCACAGCTTGGGATTCTTCTAGTAAAATAATGAGACTTCCAATGACAATGGCTTTTTCTTAAAGACAAATGATGTCTTCAGGGAGGAAACCAATATCTACCACTCAGGCAGCTTATAACACTCCCATTGATAGCTCTAAAAACAATAAAATCACTGATAAGAAAATTAGCCAATGACACAAATTTGAAAAACTTGTTTTTAGAAATGTATTCACATTCCTGGTTATTTGCAGGCAATTAAAATATTTCAAGCAGGTGTAACATCCTGATGATACTTCAGGAATCTAAATAGGGATTGTAGCACATGGTAAAGATTTAGTAAATACTTTTTTAGTCCAAAATCAATGCCATTGATTGCCATTAAAGCAGCAAGCTAAAACAATGAAGAGCCTTCTCATGTTCGAGTTCCTCCTGGAACTGGCTCAATCTTGGCCTCCTCCTCCCAGTTAAGAGCATCATTAAATGGGAAGAGCAAACGGCGCATTGAGAGGCCAAGTGTTTTATTAATTCATCATCAGAATTATCTCAGTGCATTAATATTAATAGCTTCAAATTGGATTTCATTTAGAAGGTGAAATAAATACGCTGATAGTAAAAGCTTGCCGACCCACTGCACCTTAAGGAATGGGCACTTAATACAGGGCAGGCTCAAAAATAGATTTGATAAGTCAGGCTGGTTTCCTTTTGCAGAGGGACAGCTTATGGATAGAGTTTCAGGCTGCTCTGAAGATCACAGGAAATTTTAACTTTCAAGGAAGGGGCCCTGCTGGAGGGAGAGGCTAGCCAAATGAAAGGCACCGATCACGTTGCCCACCTTTGCTATACAGATACACAGGGCTCGGGTCGTTGCTAGGTTTTGGAGCTGGTTGATAAAGTGTTCATTATGTTAGCAAAATAGCTGTCATTACAAGGGTGGTGGTGGTGGTGGTGGTGGTGTGTGTGTGTGTGTGTGTGTGTGTGTGTGTGTGTGTGTGTGTGTGAACTTGCCATTTGCCCACCCTCGGGCCCAATCTCCCACCATTGAGGAATGCAGGATTAAAAAATGGCTGGACAATGACCTCCATAACAACACTGTAGGAATATCCCTGTGTTTCTGTCGTCTTTACCACAGTGATTAGGGGAGATTCCTACTGGGTCACTCGAAAGTGCCGTCAGTTCCTCCCTCGACTCTACCACCCTGAAGTTCCACCCTCAACATTTCCAGCCTCCAGGTGGAGCCTGGAAGTCTCTTTGGAATTACAGCTGATCGCAAGACTTCACAGATCAGTTCCCCTGGGGGGGAAAATGGCAGCTTTGGAGGATGGACATTATAGCATCGTATGTTGGCTGATTTCCCTTCCTTACACCCTCCACAAGCACAATGGGGAACACTGACCACAACAGAACCAGCTTATGTCCCTTAGCTCTGCCTCTTCATCTATATGTGTCCTCTCCGGATTCCATTCCTTAGAGGCTATCTCAGGAGCTCTGAGCCTCTGACTTCTCTACGTCCTCTATCCACAACCATCTCTTCCATGGTGAAAATGGACACAATGTAAGTTGTGTCTTTCTGCTTGTAGCACAGTTGCCACCAGACACCACTTCTCATTAGCCCCTTCCCCAATGAGAGATTGCATAAGCTGCCCAAAGATATGGGAGACCTTCTATTTTGAAGTGGGTAGGAGCCTGCTCTCTCTAAGCTGTGGAGTCTCGTGAGCAAAAATTCTACTTTGTGAGCGACTGGCATTAAAGCTGTGAGTGAGTGATTTGGCTGCTCCATAAATCAGTTTGGTCTGGAGCCGTCCTTCCTGAGCAAAGACAAAAATGTGTGAGCCGGAGGCTACAAAACTGTGAGCTAGCTCAAACTAACTTGGCTTAGAGGGAACACTGGGGACTGTATAGTAAAAATCAAAACACATTTCCCAGAAAACAAGAGCTGTTTCTTGACATTCCTTGCTGGGAGCCCAGAAGGCCTGGAAAATTATAATTCCCAGAGATCTTTGTGCTGAGAGCTTCCTGTCGGAAAAGTGTTAGATGAATACCCAGGAAACTGACCTCCCCTTTATGCCCCTCTATAGCCACCCGGCTGTGGGAAAGTAAGATTTGGGTGAGGGGAAAACATGGAAAGAACAGTTGAGAGAGATCCAAACTGAGAGGTCAAGGGCCTTCTGTTTCAGATTGCAACGTGCTTGGTGTTTCGGAAGGACTTGTCCACCCCTACTCCATGTGACATTCAGTCAAGGGAGCCAGGGTTTCCCAGCACTCCATTGGGCTGGCTGCTCCCACAGTAGGGTTGACAGCCTCCAGGTGGGGCGTGGGGACCCCCCACTTTGACAACTGAACACCGCCATCATCTATGAATGTACTAGCACTTTAAGATATGTTTTATTATTGTATTGTGCTTTTATTAAATTCTGTGTTTTTAGCTGTTTTAACGTATTGTGTGTAAGCCACCCTGAGCCTGCCTCAGGAGGGAGGGCGGGATAAAAATCAAATAAATAAATACATAATAAAAAATAAATAAACTGCTCTCCAGCTGACAGAGATCGGCTCCTCTGGGGAAAATGGCTGCTTTGAAGGGCGAACTCTGTGGCACCGTACCACGCCGAGGTCCCTCCCCTCCCCAAACCCCACCCTCTCCTGGATCCACCCCCAAAGTCTCCAGGTATTTTCTAACCCAGACCTGGCAACCCTATCCCATGACAATAAGAAGCAGCTATAGGGTGCCTGTTTCAGTCTTTTCAGTCACGACAAGGGCTATTTTGGGGCAGGAACGCACAGGAACGGAGTTCCGGCTGGCTCCCGAGCTGGCCACGCCCAGCAGGAACTCATTAGCATAATAGGCCACACCCAACAGCAGAAACTCATTAGGATTGGCTACATTAGGGGTGTGTGGCCTAACATGCAAAGGAGTTCCTGCTACAAAAAAAGCCCTGGGTTTTGACAACAAACAAGGTAAACAGAATAAGAAGCAAAAGGTGGGTGTGGCTGGATGACCACACTTCTGGTAACATGGGGGTGCGGCCTAATATGCTCATGAGCTGTGCTGTCAGGGGTGTGTCCTAATAAGCAAATGAATTTCTGCTGTTGGGTGTGGCCTATTATGCTAATGAGTTCCTGCTGGGCTTTTTCTACAAAAAAAAGCCCTGGTCACGACACTCAACAATGTTCCTTTAGAAGTTTCAGTTTATTGAGAGCTAGTACTCAGGATGCCAGGAACACGTGTGTCAGGAATGGAGGGCTAATGATTTGGACCTTTAGATATACCCCCTTCATACATGACCCCTGATACAGTAAAGCCAATAGGCAAGCACCTGAAGACACGGGCAAAAAGCAAGGGTCACATTCCCAGCGGGAAGCTAGGAGCATGCAGAGTAAAACCTTCAAGGACACTGGACAGATAACAGCGTGCAGATGAGCGGAGAAGGGGGAAAGGGAGGAGGGAGACAAGGAGAGCAACCCACACATTCCATACCATGGCAGCCTTAGCCGACATTCTGTGTACCAGCTGGACACTGGATCAATGTGGCAAGTACCTGACGCAGCAGTGTAGCATGCCTGGTGTGAAGCAGATCTGGGTGGGAGCAGCGCAGTTGCAAACCGTTCTGTGAGGAGCACTTCTGCATTCTGGCATCTTGAAGCAGGAAGGGCTGGACTGGGCTCATGAGACATGAAAAGTATTCTTGGTTGATAGATGCAAAAAACTGGCCCCAAAAGGCCAGACAGGCAATTTTCATGTGCAGGAGAGGACATGATTGGTAGTTTTTTTAAATAGAGAATAATTTACACAAATATAAAAATGGAAAAGAAACTGATACAGGGCAGGGATATGAACGGGGATGGAGCCCCTCCTGCTGCCACTGCTCTGCTGGCATCTCTTCTGGCATAACCAGAAGTGACATTTCAGCATGTTGCTGCCAACGCTCCAGCAGCAATTAGTCTAAACCGAATGTTTATGCCACAGAGTTTTGGCTAATGCCACAGTACTGCCAACAATGTGCTGAGGTCACTTTCATTCACGACTAGGGCTAGTTTGTTGTAGTGGTTCAGTGTGCGGACTCTAATCTGGGAGAACCGGGTTTGATTCCCCACTTCTCCATTTGCAGCTGCTGGGTGACTGTCCCAACGTGGGACTGGACACCACTGCCACCACCTCCCAGATCTGAGAACCCCGAACTCCAAGTGCCCCAGAGGTGGAGAACAGACCCCCAGGGGGCACAAGCGGTCGCATGAGGGAAGTCTGAACAGCAGCTCACCCATCACTCCAAGGCAGCTCACCTCGAGGAAGCCCTAGGGGAGCAGCATGGAGGGAGGAACAGGCTCACCACCCAGGAGTCTCCAGGGAGGCACCGGAGATGAAGAAGAAGAGGGTGTCACTCAAACATGGCCCACACCTACCTGCTGGCTCCCAGTCAACAACGGTGCTGCCCGAACACATCTGGCTGTTTGGGGTAATGCACGGACCCATGCCGCAACAGGCCTGCATGCCCGTGCTGAAGAGGGAGCAGCCCAGATGCACTCAGCTACAGGAAAGGAGACCCTGGCATCAGGCAGCCGGCGCGACTCAGGGGAAGTCCCAGCTGGGCAAACAGGGGATGCCAGCGAGCATGGAATACTTGTTGCACACAATGAAGCGGGTGGACCATGCCTTGGAGGCTCAGAGTCACCCGGGGGAAGCAGGACTGAAGGAGCCAAGTCCATGGAACCAATGGCATGAGTCAAAACCCAAAGGATCAGCCACAGAAACCTATTGGGATGGGGGGGCGGTTGGGAGGAGCACGAGATGGGTGTTGGAAATAAAAGGGGAAATGAGCAAGGCCGAGGAGGATTGGGTGCATGAACAGAGGGAAGGCGATGGTTGGGGAGCTTTTGAGAGAAAGAGAGAAGCCCGGCGTCTCCACAGCCTGAACTCACCGGTGGCTCTGTCTCCTGCAATGGGGTGCTGCAACTCCAAAGGAACAGGCCCGTGTCTGAGGAGACAGAATCACGTTCCTCCCAAAGTCAGGGCCGTTCGGCCAGGGGGGACGGGAGCCCTGGGCATGACAATGACCTTGGGCAAGCCATAGTTCTGTCTGAGTTGTCCTTGAAAATGCAGTTCTCAAAAGAGCTCTCTCAGCCTCACCTACCTCACAGGGTGTCTGTTGTGGGGAGGGGAAGGGAAAGGAATTTGTAAGCTGCTCTGAGACTCCGAGTGAAGGGTGAGATCCTCCCAGTGAAATCCAATCTCCTCCTCCTCCTCCTCCTCCTCTTCTTCTTCTGACATCAGAGTATCGCTGCTGACATCATCATATGGCCAGCAAGGACCAACTTCAGCAGGGGAGTCTCCCACTGGTGGCCAGCCTCATGCAGGGAACTCTGATTCTGTGGCATCACGTCCCTTCCGAGGCCCCTCCCCAAACCCCACCTTCCCCAAGTCCCACTCCCAAATCTTCAGGGGTCTCCTAACCATATCCGTGTGGAAAGGATAGGCTGAGCAAAGCCAGATTCTCAGGGTGATTTTTAAAATTCCCCTTTGGGAGAAAGATTCAGAGGAGCCCTGAGAGGAGGTGGAAGAGAAGGCTTCAGGGGGGAGGGGCTCCCCAAAGACAGGTGAACGGGCTGCTCGCTGGCAGATAATATCCCTAGCAAAAGGTAATGCCCATTTGAAATAATCATTTGAACTAATCTCATGCTTTGGTAGGTTCTAAATTAAGTGTAACGACTCTGGGAAAAAGCTCCAGGCATAATTGGATAACTCAATGAAAACAGGAGGCAGCCAAAGCAAACAGCCTGGCCGGGCTTTCAGGAAGGTGGGGGGGGGGGGGGGGAAAGAGAGGGTTGACAGAAGGACAGAAACAAAGAGTTTTGGGGGAATGCCTGGGGGGAAAGTGGACCCCAAACAACAACACGTGGGTTGACTTGAGTCATGTTAGAATGTTGGGCGCTGTAAAAAGGCAAGAGATGCCCAGTGCAGAGGTGGTAGATGGTCTCAGGAAGAACGTTCTAGAACCCAGGTGCCACTGAAAACTCATATCTGAAGAACCAGATAAAAATAACACAAAGCAAAAGAATCAACGCCTACTCTGGTGTCTGGTCATCATTCATTTCCTAGAATCATTCATAGCTCATTGGCTTTTACTGAGGGAATGTGTCCAGTCTGAGGTTTTATCAAACATGGCAGACCTGAATCTGGGGTTCAAACAACCTCTGGGCCCATTGTCAGACAAGAGCATTTCCCCACCTCCATTGGCTTAATTTGTAAAATATTTCTAATCTGGGAGACCCAGAATCCCCACTCAGGCCATGGCCGCTCACCAGGTGACCTCGGGGGTCAATCAGTCTCTTTCAGCCTCACCTTCCTCACAGGATTGTTGTAAGGATAAAATGGAGGACAGACAAACAACATAAGCTGCTTTGGGTCCCCATTGGAGAGAAATGTGGTGTATAAATTAAATAAATACTTCCAAAAACATTTCTTTTGCATGTGTGTATGATGGACACGCATACACACTGCTCCCAAAAGATGGCATATCCATACACTGTGCGGACAAAGTTAAATTTAACCTGGTTGCCACTGGCTGCTGCCTCATCCTCTGACTGCTGGTGTCTGTGTGTCATTTGTGTGCATGGAAGAAGACATCTGATTCTACATATTACGTGAGCCTTGCTCTCGGGACAAGAAAGTGGAAGAGAGTTTCTGGAAACTGTCTGTGGTATACATATGGTGGGTGTGTATGAGGAAAGCCCGATACAGAGGTTACAGCGACTATACATACAATGTGCTTACAATTTGTCTACAGTAGACACAATTTTTCTTTATACATGTTTTCTGTGTGTGCAGCCAAATGTGCAATTTTAACACTGCAATTTATCCGGGATCAGTTGCCTGGGTTTAATTTTAAAGTGAATAGGTGCTGGGTGTTCCTTATAAGCAAATGTGTGCATGTGCATTCAAGATATATGTATATTCGTGGTAAAGGTAAAGGTTTCCCTTGCTCGAAAGCAAGTAAAATATGACTCTAGGGAGCAGTGTATCAGCTAGCTAATCAATGGCGCCCGGAACCGGCAAGCCCCCCCCCCCATCCTGGCGGAGGGTGAAGAACATTACGAGATCTCAGACGTTCTGGACTCTAAAATGAAATGTGGACGATTGTATTATCTGGTGGAGTGGGTGCATTGGGGTCCCCAACATCGGGAATGGGTGGAGGGAAAGGATGTTCGGGCCCCTGACCTTTTGCGAAAATTCCACGGCTATTTCTCAGAGAAACTGGGAGGTCTCCCAGCCATTCCGGGAGGAGGTTGATGTATTTTTGAGGGGGCAAGATGTCAGCTAGCTGCCATATTTCATATGTGTGTGTACTTTCCTGACTGTGGCGCTATGGCGCATGCTTGCTCGCTTTCTTTGCTCGCTTGCTGTAAACAGCAATAGGGAGGCGCTCCTGAGACCATGCGAACCGGCGCTGCCAGACTGGGTTATCTGACTAACCTTGAGGAAGAGGTAGGGCTTGCGTTCCACCGTTGGTGTGAATCTTTCTGCTCTCATGAGGCACGGAGACTCTCCCATTCATTATGTAACCTCCTGCCGGGAGAATTCCCTCACGGGCAACTTAGATTTAATTTGCTTAGCTGTTTGCAGCATCACACTATATGAAGGGATGCATCCACCCCATTGTCATTCCTAACAATATCCCTGTAGATCATGGCAGCGGACCTGTAATCTAATAAAGCATAATGTTCCCTTGGAATCGTGTGTGGAGCTTTACTTGCTGTTGAACCTGACACAGTGCTCATCTCCCTTTCCAAGCTGAAGAGCCAGCACTGTCTGAAGATGTTTCTGTGGTCATGTGGCCAGCATGACTAAACGCTGAAGCACACCAAAGTGGTACCTATTTATCTACTTGCAATTACTTGCTTTCGAACTGCTAGGTTGGCAGGAGCTGGGACCAGGGATGGGAGCTAAGTTTTGAGTTTTCACTCTGTAAAAATGGTACATTTCTTTAATGTTTTCTACATGCTTAAATCCTTGACCAAAATATATCTGGGTGATTCATTTGTAAGGTCTGACTCTTTGCTGAGTTGGTTGGCAATTTCCTACTTTTAGTGGCATAGTTGTGGTTTGGATTGTATTGCTGATCAATGGGTGCACAGTAAGATGTATATGGTAAGGAGAGAGAAGGGTAAGAACACACAATAGAGGACCTGAATTTTTCCCCACCTTTTCCTGACCCTGGACTCACTTCCATGCTTGTCAGGGCTTGTCCTACCTATGCACTTTTTTTTTAAGTTTAGTTTAAAATCTGGCAACCGGAGTCAGCACATCTGCTGATCCCGCAAGCAGAAAGGAACCCACAGGCCATATATGGCAACCTCCCAGAAGTTCAATAAATCTCCAGGCTACGGTGATCAAGTCTTCTGGAGAAAATGGCTGCTTTGAACAGTAGACATCATGGCATTATACCTCCCGCCAAACCCCACCCTCCCAGCATGGGGCTCAGTGGAGCCCCCTACCTCCTTCCCTGACCAGCACAGGAATCTCTGGGCGGCTCTGGGGTGTTGGGGTACCCTGGTTGCCTTAATGGCCCATGTGCCTCATTTACACTGTTTCACTTTTTTTCCTGGGGAGGCATATCTGTGGTCATGAGAACTTACCGGAAGGAAAAAACAAAACAAACAACAACCCCCCCACACAGTTTTTAAATATCGTTGAGTGAGGACTGGGGGGGGGGGTGTACGGCTTGGGGCTGGTTTCAGTGTCCCCTGCCCTGTCACACTGTGTAGTCGATTTAAACTGTCTCTCACCCTTCCACTTTCTAGGCATTCTGCAGCAGATCCGATCCCGCTACCGTGTGGCCCTCAAGCAACCTTAACCACACCCTGGATTGTCGAGATGTCTGTTTTTCCAACCCAGTCCCCAGCTCCCACCCATCATGTCTCCATGATTATAGGGACAAAGCCCAGCGTAACCTGACAGAGAACTTGAAACCAAAGGAAACACAGTAAATTGGCTCCAGAGATGGAGCTCCTCCTTCATGATCTCTCCAAAGATGCTCTGAAGACCTCTCTGCCTTGTAGGGTTTAGCTGTGAGATGCACACTCAGATCTGCTCCTGCAACGTCCCAGCATTTGAACTCTGTCTTTCCCTGGGCACTGCAAAGAACCTTTTGCTCCTTTTACTCTGGAAATAAAACGCAGTGTTCTTTATGAATTTTTAACACCATAACACTCCCCCCCCTCCCTTCCCTGCCAAAGCTTTCAGGCGAGTCACGTCAGCGTCTGGACACTTGCAGGGGAAGAGCCGTGGCCGACTGCCTCCATTTGTAAACAAGCAACAACAACATGAGCACATTAGTGTCACTTCCCAGCAAATTCAGTGTTAAGAAATTACAAATGTACGTTCCATGGAACAGTTTGACGACGCTGTATTGGAATGCATTATTCATAGCCATCTTGCTCAAAACCTGACATTTTGGAAAGTTTTTCACTTTGTGCATCACAGAATTGTGATGTGGGTTGTGAATGTGGTGTGTATGAGGATGTGGGGCAGGAGGGGGGAAGTGAGAGTACAAATACAAATACAGTACCTTTATTGGCATAAAGGAAGTGAGAGTAGGTAAAAAGAAATCGCTGGACCCTACTTGGTCTCAGGCTTTGTTCGTTCGAAAGGTGTTTTCCCACCCGTGGAGAGAGATTTATTTTGCATTGTTGGTGCAAAACAGAAAAGCAGCTCGTTTTCTTCTTTGATTGCAAAGTTCCCAGTTGATATCAGTGTGTGTGGTCAGGGAGAAGGGAAAAGAGTCGACTGTGGCTTGTAAACTCCTTCCTCCGCCTCTTAACCTTAGCAGAGCCCTGAAAGCTGGAGAGAGTATGTGGATGTTGGCATTTATGGCCAAGTAGGAAATACGTGTGTGAAGAAATGTGTTTTTTCTCTGGAGGTATGGAATGAGCAAAACCTTCACTCTGAGTTTTAAATTTTTTCCCCCCATTTCCTCCGGGAAGAGAACAGGCAGAAGGGGGGGGGGAGTCAGTTCAACTGCTTTCCAGACATTCCTTAGCCCACCTTCATACAAATTCTAATAGGTCTAGACAATGGGATGGTCGAGCTCCCCCCTCTCTAAGTAGGGAACAGAGATTTGGAGGAATTAAATACTAGAGAGGTTTCAGGAAGGAAATTTCTGGAGATGCCAGGAAAAGCTTCCTTGATCTGGCCTTATTGGGTCAGTGGCAAGGGAAATTGAGAAGATAAAACTCCTGGAAACAAGGAGGAAGCTCTCTTTTATGCTGGGTCCATCAGAGCAGACAAAACTCTTAGCTGAGGTCTGGAGAAGGCAGCTATTGACCATGTGGTGGTCTAGACAGGTGAAGAATGCTTCAAGGAATTGGACACTCTGTAGAGATCTGTAACTTCCTAAAGCAAACATCTAACATCTGATAGGGCGTGTATAGAGAGAGGGACAGAGGATTTGTGTTTTAACCATTTCTTTTGAATCCCTTGCTCAATCTGGTGCTTGTCTAAAGTATGCCTATGAACATCCTTTTTAATAAATACTTTATAACTTTGGATGCTGCTGCTGGTTTTCTGTACCTCTATGACCTCCACCATATCAGACATGCTATTTTAAAAGGGGCACCAGGGGAAGGCAGGCAGTTTGCAAGCGGCTAGTCCTCCAAGGGCGCACATGGCAGTAAACTGTCCCCGTGGTGACCAGGCACTGGGCAGTGGGAGACACAGAGGCAAGGCCTCAGAACTTGGAAGGGAAGCTGGGAATCCTGACCCTCCCAGTGGGCAATTCCTACAAAGGTCAAGTGGTAGTAGTGGGCTACCCAACAGAGAAAGAAAAGCCTCTCCAGAGCAGGCCAAGAAAACCCCATGGACAGTAACAAAAGACTAAAAGATATGATGCCAGAAGATAAGCCCCTCAGGTCAGAAGGTGTCCAATATGCTACTGGGGAAGAGCAGAGGGCAAGTACAAGTAACCCCAGAAAGAGTGAAGCGGCTGGGCCAAAGCCAGAAGGATGCTCAGCTGTGGATGTGTCTGATGGTGAAAGGAAAGTCCAATGCTGCAAAAAACAATACTGCATAGGAACCTGGAATGTAAAATCTATGAATCAAGGTAAGCTTGACATGGTCAAAATGAGATGGCAAGACTGAACATCAACATATTGGGATAAAGTGGACAGGAATGGGTAAATTTAACTCAGAAGACTATTATATCTACAACTGTGGCCAACAATCTTGTAGAAAAAATGGTATGGCCTTTATAGTCAACAAGAGAGTGTGAAAGGCAGTAATGGGATACAATCTCAAAAACGACAGAATGATCTCCGTCCAAATCCAAGGCAAACCATTCAACATCACAGTAATCCAAGTCTATGACCCAACCACTGATGCAGAAGAGGCTGAAGTGGACCGGTTCTATGAAGACCTACAACACTTCCCAGAACTAACACCAAAAGAAGATGTCCTCCTCATCATAGGGGACTGGAATGCTAAAGTAGGAAGTCAAAAGGTAACCGGAATAACAGACAAGTTTGACCTTGGAGAACAAAATGAAGCAGGGCAAAGGCTAACAGAGTTTTGACAAGAGAACTTGCTGGTCATAGCGAACACCCTTTTCCAACAACCTAAGAGGTGACTCTACATCTTCTACATGACAGCCCATCAAATACTTGAAGACTGCAATCATGTCCCCTGTAAACCTTCTCTTTCCCAGGCTAAACAGACCCAACTCTTTCAGCCTTTCCTCATAAGACTTGGATTCCAACCCTCTCATCATCCTGGTTGCCCTCTTCTGGACACACTCGAGCTTGTCAACATCCTTCCTAAAATGTGGTGCCCAAAACTAAACACACTAGGTGAGGCCTGACCATAGCAGAATAGAGCGGAACTACCACCTCCCGTGATCTAGACACAATGCTTCTGTTAATACATCCTAAGTGTCAGACTCCCAGTAAAACCACTCTTCAGCCAATATCGCTTAAAAGGTTTATTGGAAAGATTTGGTTAACCGTAGAGATGAACATCCTTGTTAGGACTGGCAAGTCCAGGGCGGGAGATGGAAAGTAAAGGTGAGCGCCTACATTCCATGCATACGTCATACACACCAGCCCACTAACGGTTCTGATAGTTACACAACCGACTAGCCATTCCCAAAGTCTTATCTTTGCCCAAGGTCACTCCCATGAGAAAACCCAGTTGCTCCTTGGGGGCTGTTGCTTCAAGAAGAATTACAATCATAGCACAGTCCTAAACTACAACAATCATTCTTTCACACTTTCTCCCCCCCTCCCATGGAATCTCATGTCAGAGAGGGCATAAGATAGCAAAGAAAGACAGTAGGCAGATGTCCTGAGCAAGCAAGGTTACAAAAGCAAAACTGGCATTAGTAATACATCAGCAATAAACTCCCCTTTATGCCCGGGTCTGACATACCGCCCCCCCCTAGGGCCCCCCTCCATCCGGTTTACCAGGGTAGAGGCAATGGAATTTCTGAAGTAAATGGGGGGCTTGGACATGTTTAGCAGCCACCCATTCATTCTCCTCAGGACACAATGCTTCTGTTGATGCATCCTAAGATTGCATTAGCTTTCTTCACAGCCACATCACACTGCAGGCTCATGTTTAGCTTGTGATCAACCAGAACACCTAGATCCCTTTCACATGTGCTGCTGTCAAGCCAAGTCCCTCCCATTCTATATCTGTGCCTTTGGTTTTTTGTACCTAAGTGTAAGACTTTGCACTTCTCTTTACTGAAATTCATTTTATTTGTCTCAGCCCACTGTTCCAGCCTATCTAGATCATTTTGAATCCTGACTCTGTCTTCTTCAGAATTAGCAATCCCACCCAGCTTCATGTCATCTGCAAATTTGATAAGCACCCCCTCTATGTCTTCCTCCAGGTCATTTATGAAAACATTGAACAACACCAGGTCTAGGACCGATCCCTGCAGCACTCCACTCGAGACTTCCCTCCACGTAGACCCAGAGCCATTTACGAGCACTCACTGGGTACGATTTTTCAACCAACCATGAATCCATCCAACGGTTGCACCATCCAGCCCCCACTTAACCAGCTTATCCTCAAGGATATCATGAGAAACTTTGTCAAATGCTTTACTGAAATCTAGATACACAATATCCACAGCATTGCCAGAGTCAACCATTTTAGTAACTCTGTCAAAAAAGGAGATAAGGTTGGTCTGGCATGACTTATTCTTGATAAACCCATGCTGGATGTTATCCTGATGTTATCCTGATTTTACTGAATTTTCCTCTGCCTTTGTCATTCCACTTGATACACTGTTTATACTGTCCCTTGCTTTAGGCAGTTTTAGGGTTGCCAGCTGGTTGTCAGGTTCCTGGTTAAATCAGTTCGCAACACCAGCCAGTTTGTAGAAAGCTAACTTTATTGAGACAGTTGATAGATACCAACCTAGACATATCTATTGTTAGGACTGAAGTTAAATGCACGAAGGTTACAGATATAGGGAATTCAAGTAAAAGCACTAAAGATCAGGACCCAATCACCCCCTAGCATTTGCCCGCCAGAACTAACCATCAGCTTCCCCCCTTCCCCCCATAAGCATGTAGCCTTTACATAGTAAGGAACCAAGAGCACAGACATTTGAGAAGCCAGGACATTCGGCATCGCCAAGGTGACAAGCCCCAGTCGCTTCAAAGAGCGGGAGAGAGAGGAGCCTCCTCTCTCAATGACAGCTGTAAACTGCAAAATGCAGAGAGCCTGAAACTGGTAGAGCTGGTGGAATGGGAGCATTTGCACGATGATCTAGGAATCCCCTCGATCTTTATGGTAAAAGCCATAGAAATTAGGGGAATCCCTAGAGCATTGTACAATGTTGTGACACCATGTGGAAGAGACATCAAGGTCTCCCATGACACCCCCCCGCTATTTTGCTCCCCCCACAAGCATGACGCAAAGGCTGGGGCTGGGTAATTCCTCACACAAACACACCCTGGAGCTTGGCCACCCTACCCTGAATGTAAGTCAATCCCTCTTAAAATGTTACACAAAAAAGTCTATCAACCTTCTTACCTGCAAAGTGTACGTGGATTTAAAATGACTCCTCATTTTCTTGCTGTTGCACATGGGGTGGGGGAAACAAAACAATTTTGTGCTATTTTCAGCGAAATATACTATTTGCTTGGAATACTGTGATACAAGATTGAGAGGGCCTCCAAGCAGAGGGACAAGATTCCAGGGGTCCTGGATGACCTCACAAAGCTACAAATTCCCCCATCGGACTTGGCTGGATTGAAAGAACGGTGATTGCATGACAACAACAAAAATAATCCAGTCTGTTGTGTAATGGGATAGACACTTCCTGTCCCCAAGAGTTAAGAAAGAAGATTATTACAGTGAAAATAAAATGCCAGTAGTACGACTGAATTTTGGGCATAAGATCCACAATCTTTTCATTGTATTTAGTGGGAGCTATTTAAACAAGTGTCCCTGGAGACATTCAGTTCATGAGTATCACTTGTGGGCGCTAATTGTCCGTTTTAACTATGAGTTGCAAATAGGGAGTTCTCGCACCCTTGGTTCATGGCTTAGTTCTAGTACAAGATTATTTCTAAGGGGGAGCCATGTTAATTTGCATAACCCCCCCCCAACAACAAAAGTAACCAAAAAATAACAACAACAAAGAACCTTGTGGAATTGTGAAGGCTAAAAACCTGTTATGTCACAAGCAGATGCACATTATTGGACCTTACAGATATGAGTTTTGTTTAAATGCTTGTCTATGTAATCTATCTACAACTTACCCTTCTCTAAGGCTTAGGGTGTCTTAAAGTTTCTGACCTCGCACTTATTTTTTTTAAGAAGACTGTGATATTATTTGTGACAAAGCTCTGTATTTTCATCCATTTTGATTCAGCCTTGTCTCCAAAGAGCTCTGGAACGATAAAATATTTCTCCCTCCCATTTTGTTTTCATAGCTACCCTGTAACATAGTTTGGACTGACAGAGAGTGATCGTCCATAAGTTCACCTGGCCCCACTGGTGGACCTCCTGATGGCCCCTGGTATTTCTGGCCACTGTATGATACAGAGTGTTGGACTGGATGGGCCTTTGGCCTGATACAACATTGGCATCTCTTATGTTCTTATGTTCACCAAGTGAGCTTCTTGGCTGAGTGAGAATTTGAACCCAGGACTCCAAGGTACTAGTCTGACACTCTATTACACCATACTGGCTCTCCTTTGTCCTTGAAACTCATCTTCTTCATGAGCTCTTTGCTATCCTCTGTAATTACATTTAGTCTTTTTTCTCTCTTCCTGTTGGAGTGAGTGACTCGGCATGCCTTGGCATTGGGGGGTGCTACATCACTCTGAGTGTGTATAAGTGTTATCTCCATGAATGGGATGTCTCTCTGTCTTAGCCTGGGAGCTGCCGTCTGACCCCTCCCCTCTCTGTGTGTCTCCTTTGTTCTCGGCAGGACTCTGCATGGAGTCACATGTCTATACATGTTTTCCTCTGTAGAAACAATGCCCCCTCATACTTCCATGCACATGATGTCGGATTTGGCTGGTGGCAGTGCAGACTCAAGATAGCAAGGAGCAAAGTGAGCCCCACCATCAGCACTCTCTTCATCATGCCACCTCTAACTCAGGCTTGGCCAAAGACTGGCTCTTGACCAGGAAAATGCCCCCAAGAAGCTCGGAAGCAGAGCACAGTAGGGCATGCAGCTCATTGCTGAGCCCCTGCTCCTGTTGAAGAGGGTTTTTTTTTACTGGCTGAGTTCATCATTCCAGTTTGGTGTAGTGGTTAGGAACACAGACTCTGATCTGGGAGAACTGGGTTTGATTCCCCACTCCTCCACATGCAGCTGCTGGCGTGACCTCGGGTCAGTCACAAGTTCTTTCAGAGCTGTTCTCTCAAGGGCAGTCCTCGAAAGAACTCTCTCAGCCCCACTTACCTCACAGGGTGTCTGTTGTGGGGATGGGGAGGGAAAGGAGATTGTAAGTCGCTTGCAGAAACTCAAGTCAGCTTACAATATAAATAAAACAATTATATAAAAACCCAATAAAACAAGGTCTGCCAATGAGATCTGCCAATAAATAAAATATAAATCAGTTAAATGCAGTCCAAAAGTGAACTATCTTTAACAACATCACTGCTCCTTTGGACTTTTAACAATCTTACCATGCCTCCTCCCTTTGGCAGAAGGAGGAGGAGGAGGGCTGGTTTTATACCCCACACTACCCAAATGAGTCTCGGAGTGGCTTACAATCGTCTTTCCTTCCTCTCTCCACATCAGACACGCTGTGAGGTGGGGGGGGGCTGAAAGAGTTCTGAAAGAACTAAGACTGTCCCAAGGTCACCCAACTGGCTTCATGTGGAGGAGGAGAGAGGAATCAAACCAGATTAGAGTCCATGACTCTTAGCCACTACACCACACTGGTTCTTAATCACTGCACTGTTCTTAACCACTACACCAAACTGGAGAGGTGGGCCCAGGATGGGAGGTATAGCAACCAGGAACTGTGCTTGAAAGATAGGTATAGGGGAGAGAATTACGGCCTATATGTCCTATGGGTCATAATCATACTCACATCAGCCCAGGCAGACACGGATTGACTACTTAGCTTCAAACTAGAAATGATTCCAGCTGTTCCCCCTTCTCTTGAGGGAATCTGCTTGTTCAAACAGGGTCTTGGTTCCTTTGTATGCAAGTGAGATAGTGACCCCGATCTAGCAGCAGATGGTATCTGCAAGCTAGGGGGAATTTTTAATTCCTGAGCCCTCTTGGTTTGACCTGAAAACCCACATTTCAATTCTCCCTTGGTCAAATGGGATCTGTGATTTTATATTTCATGTTCCCTGACACTGAATTTTTCCCGGTAAAATGTACACCTTTTCCAACATTATTTGGATGTCAATAAATCAGCCTTATAAGTATATTAGACATATCAATGGTGTCCATTAGAGGTATAGATACCATATGAACATTAAAATCCTACAACGTGCATCTACGAGACAAATGGATCTACAAACTGAAGGTAAAATGAGGCAAACCGAAACAAGTGACAAAAATTCAGAGGTCGATTTGGGGGGGGATCGCAGTTCCCCCGGGTGAGGTGCGGGGGGCGGGGCACACGACAAAGCCCCGCCCCCTGCTTCTGGCTGCCCCACTTCCGTCCCTCATTCAGCCAGGAGGAGGCAGTAGAAGAGGGAGGGTAAGTTGCTTCCTCCCCGCCTCTCCCCACCCCTGCCTGCCTGGGGCCAAGGAGGGCCTTGGCGGGGCTTCCTCGCACTCCCGCCAGCCTTGCA
Organism: Gekko japonicus; assembly: GCF_001447785.1. Taxonomy (NCBI): domain Eukaryota; kingdom Metazoa; phylum Chordata; class Lepidosauria; order Squamata; family Gekkonidae; genus Gekko; species Gekko japonicus. The sequence continues at coordinate 1,318,050 of NW_015167528.1, read as the reverse complement.
GGTCCACCGCTGGGCCCCTGATGTCAGGGGGTGTGGCATATGCTAATGAGTTATGCTAATGAGTTCCCCTAGCTCTTTTTCTACAAAACGACCCCTGCAAAAATTCAAATGGGTATAAAAAGAAGTGAAGAAGGGAACGTTTGTTCGGCTTTCTAGCAGCCCCGAATGACACTTTTAAGGCCAGAAAGAAAGAAGGCCAGGCTTTGACATTATCTGAAAGGTTGTGAAAGCACCCCCTCCCCCGGGGGGATCTGGAGTAGGGTTGCCAACTCCGGGTTGGGAAATTCCTTGGCGTGGAGCCTGGGGAAGGTGGGGTTTGAGGAGGGGAAGGGCCTCAGTAGGGTATAAGGCCACAGAGTACACCCTCCCAAAGAGCCCATTTTCTCCAGGGGAGCTGATCTCTGTTGTCTGGAGATCAGTTGTAAACCTGTCAGTCTCCGGGCCCCACTTGAAGGCTGATGTTCCTGACTGAGAGCAACTGGCTGAATTACAGAAAAGCTGTTCACACATTACAGGGGGTCTCCCTTATAGTCAGGGGTCATTTCCTGCAGGAGCGCACAGGAGCGGAGCTCTGGAAGTAAAGAGCCCAGGGGGCAGGCACATGCAACAAGCCCCACCCCCTGCTCCCAGAAGCCCTCAGTCAGAGCAAGAAGCAGCCAGGTAAGTTGCAGAGGCCCCTCCCCCCAGTCCCCCAGTCCCAAAACAGTCCAGTGGCACCTTTAAGACCAGGATTTATTCAGGTACAAGCTCTCCCTCCTCTGCGAGGACAGATCTACACCCCCCCCCGATAGGTAGCAATCCAAAAGAGTCCAGTAGAGCCTGAGCAGTGGGTGATGTCGGGGGTGTGGCATATGCAAAATAAGTTATGCTAATGAGCTACGCTAATGAGCTCCTGCACCTCTTTTTCTACGAAATGACCCCTGCTTATAGTCTATGTATATTTATTTATTTATTTGCTTCATTCATTTTCTACTTTCCTCCTCATTGAGGGACCCGGGGTGGCTCACGTTGTTTCCCTCCCCTCCATTTCATAATCACAAGAACCCTGTGGGGGAGGGCAAGGCAGCTGAGAGGGTGTGACTGGCCCAAAGTCGCCCAGCCAGCTTCCATGGCAGAGCAGGGATCCACGCCTGGGTCTCCCAGGTCCTGGTCTACCACTCGAACCACCGCGCCACATTGGCTCTCTAGTAGACACTGGGATACCAGTCTATCTTAAATTCTAAAAGTCAAATATGGCCTGATCTGTGGACTGGGGGTGCACGGACACACACCAGATAGTTCTGCAGTCTTTGAGGACCCCCCCAGGTTTGCAGAAAAATCTGATTTTTTTTTTAAATTACATTGGAAGGTTTGAATCCTCCCCTAAAACAAAAGGATTGCCTGTGCGTGGCCGAAAGGGCCACTGTTGCGGTTGTTGGCGTGGCTGGGAGCCCTGGCAGGCCTGGCAGCATTGCCGATGGTGGTGGGGAGAAAGGAAGCAGGCCCAGTGGGAGCAGAGGGGAGGACTAGAGGGGAGACACACCCCCCATGGATATCATGCGTCCCCACTGGTACTGGATTTTTCCTTTGAATGTGCGCTGATTAATTCTCATTACATTCAATGTCTGTACAGCCAAACTTGTGATTAAAACCCTACATTTAACCAGGTACTGGTGGTTCCTTGATTCATTTGTAAAGTGAAGAAATGGACACACAGATTGGCAGGATGTACATATATTCACTGTAACATGAGCGGGGCTACTGAGAAAGAGGGTAAGACGCCACTGCTCCTGCACTGAGGCCATTCTTCTTCTTCTTCTTCTTCTTCTTCTTCTTCTTCTTCTTCTTCTTCTTCTTCTTCTTCTTCTTCTTCTTCTTCTTCTTCTTCTTCTTCTTCTTTCTCTGCACTTCCTCATCCAAGGAATCATCTACCTGGGAGCCCATGGAGCTAGGCAAGTCTGGTGATCCATTTTCACATATTTATTTATTTATTTATTTTATTTTTCACATTTGTATCCCGCCCTCCCCAGTGGGCTCAGGACGTCTAACAAGGGCAAGGTCAGTAGCCATGCCATAGGTAAAAACATATAAAAACATAGTAAAACATCCAAACACTAAAACCACAGTACTCAATCCATTACTAGTATCCTAAGTCCAAGATGGTATCACCACAGTTCCAGATGGTACTCCCATGGTGTACATGTCCAATGGTGAAAGCTTATCAGATCTTCTACAATTTCCAGGTTCTTCCTCGGGCCTTGTCGATGCATCCTTTAAGATACCTTGACGGTGGTGGTATAATGGTCCGGCAGCTCCTACTCAAAGGCCTGGCGGAAGAGCTCCGTCTTGCAGGCCATGCGGAACTGCTCAAGGTCCCGCAGGGCCCAGATCTCCCCCGGGAGCTCGTTCCACCAGGTATGAGCCGCCAACTGATGTCTATGTGATGTGGAGGGTCCAGGGGAATCTTTGTGTGGGGGTTCAAGAAAGGTCTTGGCAGCCCTTGGAGCAGTGGTGGAGAACAATAGAAAAGGTTGGCATAGTGTGTGTCACAGTGTCACTTCTAGGGGAAACTTGGAAGTGATGCTGAGTAGCTCTAAGAGTCGCCAGAAACTGAGCTGCCCAATGTCACTTCCGGGTTTTTCCTGGAATTGATGTTGTGGTGTACATGATGCCATGCCTGCCCCCAAAGGTTCCATCAGTTGCCTGGCAACCCTACTGTGTGGTTTGGAGGGCTTGGGGGATTTTTGTCTGGGGGGCTCATGGGAGTTCTTGGTAGCCCGGTACCCAGTTACTTGACTCTTCCAGGGGACTCCATCCTGGAAGGCGCTACATATCTAATCTCTGCCAGAAAGCTGATATCTGCTCAAAACTTTGCCTTCAGAATTAATTGATAGAAACCAATCTCAAAATACAAGATTTGAACCTCACACAAGAAATCAGACAAATACAGAGAAATGTTCCAAAAATTTGCATTGGTCTTCCGTTACTGCCAATGCAAATGTCATGAATGGAACGCAAACACAGAGAAGAAAATTAGCCGCAGACCAATTGGCTTGTTATGCATTTCCGATGTGGCCACCGAACTTATTATTCACCCTTAGATTAGTGAGCAACTAAGCTACATTCTCCCACTGAATGTGTTTCCTCAAAGGTTAAAGGGAGGAAGGCTGGATTGAAATGACTGCTGTTTGCTTTGGAGACAAGTACATTGAGGGAGGAAAGCAAGAGCATGAACGGGAGGTAGGATTTGTCATAGCTTCTCAGGACAAATCCAAGAGTGAGCAAAGAGGCTGGAAACACAAAATTAAACACTAATGAAGCAGCCACAAAAAAGCATTATATCCAGAGTCCTCAACCTGGTTGAACCTATGGGATTCTGAAAGCATGTCATGGGTGCACAAAATGTGAGAAGGCTTCAAGCATCATCCTGTGACGGAGGCTTCTTTGACTGTGCGCTCCATGAAGACACAGAGGCAATACCTCTGGTACTCTTTGTAAGAAACTCCTTCTGTGGAGAAAAACCACAACCGAGAGGTAGTGTGGTGTAGTGGTTAAGACTGGCTGTCTCTAATCTTTACAAGTGGCCTGGATTTCTCAATCCCCCACTCCTCCTCCACATCAAGCCTGCTGGGTGACCTTGGGCCAGTCACAGTTGTTCCAGAACTCTTTCAGCCCCACCCACCTCACAGGGTGTCTATTGTGGGGAGAGGGGAAGGGAAGGCAATTGTAAGCTGCTTTGAGACTCCTTAGGGTAGAGAAAACTGGAGTATAGAAACCAGCTCTTCTTCTTCTTCACTTTGGGGAAGAAAGAAACAGGAGTTAGGATCTAAAAGAGAGTAGTGAAAGGGCATTACCTACCGGACGATGCGCAGCAACAGCGGCTGTGGGATCGCCGATGCGAGGTTATCCTGTAATATGCATGGTAATGGCGAACTGCGCATGCACACAACTGCTGCGGCTGGCCCTCCTTGCCTTTCTTAGAGTCACTTCCCTTGCAGCATGTGATCGCGGCTGCCGGCAGAAGCGCAGAGCCTCAGGGGACCTGTATAATCCCGCTGCCGCGCTTCTGTTTGTTCCGGCTCTAAAAAGCCGCACTTCTGCCGCGGCTTTTCCCACCAGTATGATCGGGGCCTAAATGACTGATGCATCTTAGTATTTTCCCGTATTTCCATGATGTTTTGTGCTTTCATGCCAATAAAGGTTTTGTGTGTTTGTGTGTGTACGTGTTTTTTTGATATAATGAAACTTGTCATATTGCTAAATTCAGGCAGCCTGAACCTATGTATGTTTACTCAAAGTTAGTCCAACTGAGTTCCTGGGGTTTATTGCAATGTAACTGTGCACAGAACTGCAGCCTTAAATAGAAGTAGGGGAGGGTATTTTATTTAAATTCAGGAAAAATTGGTGTAGGGATTTGGGAGCAAGGGGCTTCATCCAGACATGTTTCCTAAAAGGAGACAATGGAAGTCTTCTTGCTGATAGTTTAAACTTCAATATGAAATATCAATGAAGCAGCAGAAGGAAAGGAAGGGAGGGATTGGGTTTGACTTCTGCAGAGAACGTTCTTAGCAGGCAAGAAATGATCCAAAGTTCTGAAAGGGATTTACACTTCCCAAGACTCCACAATCCATGACTGCATTGATTCTGCAAGTAGCCAGGTTTTAATGGTCTGTCATTTTTTTGTTGTTGTTCAGTTGCACAGTCGAGTCCGACTCTTTGCGACCCCATGGACCAGATCACACCAGGCCTTCTGGTCTTCCGCCGTCCTCTGAAGTTTGCTCAACTTCATGTTCGTTGCATCTATGACACTGTCTAACCATCTCATCCTTTGCCATCCCCGTCTTCTTCGACCTTCAGTCTTTCCCAGCATCAGGGTCTTCTCCAGTGAGTGCTCCCTTCTCATTTGGTGGCCAAAGTATTTGTGCTTCAGTTTCATTATCTGGCCTTCCAGGGAACAGTCAGGGTTGATTTCTTTTAGGCTTGACTGATTTGATCTTCTTGCAGTCCAAGGGACTCTCAAGAGTCTTCTCCAGCACCATAGTTCAAAAGAATCTATTTTTTAGCGCTCGGCCTTCCTTAAAGTCCAACTCTCGCAGCCATACATGACTATTGGGAATACCATTGCTTTGACCATGCGGACTTTTGTTGGCAGGGTGATGTCTCTACTTTTTATCATGCTGTTTAGGTTCGCCATCGCTTTCCTCCCAAGGAGCAGGCGTCTTTTAATTTCATGGCTGCTGTCACAGTCTGCGGTGATCTGGGATCCCTGGAATTCTGTTTCTTCTTTGACTCAGCCAAGTGACCCTTCTGAACCCAGTGAGCTAATCTCTTTTGTTACATTTTTCTTAGCATTATTTAAAAGGCCTTAGCATGTTCAAAGCTCAATAATGTTTGCAGCTGAACCATGGCAATAAAAGTGAGGCTTCTGAATGAAATCTCTAAGGCCGTGGCCACACTGGTGGCTTGGCACGATATACTGCCACTTCTAATTGAACCGGTTGAAAGTGTTGCGGGGCATATCAGCCACACAGCACACTCTGTTGCGGGTTACCCACGGAGACATCCTGTGGTAAAGCATCCACGTTATTGCATCAACTCAGCCACGGAGTGTGCTGCCAAGAAAATCTCAAAATTCATGCACGTGCATAAGTGTGCATGTTCACATGTGCGCGTGCACACACGTGTGCACATGCACATGTAGGCAATTTTTAATTTTTTATGGTGTTAAATTAGCAGCAGAATGGATCTGCAGGTTCAGACTGCCAAATCCATTCTGTGCACACTCCCCTGGGTTCAGACATCCAGCCATGTGCAATGACTGCACGGGGAACCAAAAAACCCACTTGTGATGTGGTGCCTTTTTAACCCAGCTCCAAGTCCTTCTATGATGGAATAAGTATGGCTGGGGAATGCCTGACAGATGTGGCTGTCTGACTGCACCCATTTGATCTGGAGGGGAGGAGTGCCTGGGTCGGGCCAAACCGCCCATGTGATCATGGCCATATGTGGTGCTTTTGGTTCTTTGTGCATTCATTGCATGTGGCCAGATGTCTGAACATGGGGGAGCACAAGCAGAACTGATTGGCAGTCTGAACCTGCAGAGTCGTTCCCACCACTAGGGCACACATGCAAGCACATGGTCACCTATGTGCATGCATGAGTGCATCTGCACTTATATGGTTTTAAAAACCAACTGGGCAGCATGCTCAATGGCTGAGGCACTGCAGTAATGTGGATGCTTGACCACAGGATGTCCACATGGGTAACCCACAGCAGGGTGTGCTGTCTGGATTATATGCCCCACAACATTGTAAACTGGTACAATTAAATATGTTTTATACTGGCTTGTGCCTCTTTGTAAGCCGCCCTAAGCTCACGTAGCGGGGAGGGCAGGGTATAAATTGAACTTATAAATAAATAAATAAATAAATAAGAGGTGGTGCCACCAGTCTGACCACAGCCTTTGAAGCCACCCCCCCCCAAATCAATTTCAATTCAAAATTTTACAGTTTTATCTGGAACTATTTGTTCCAGTCAAAGCTCATAATTTTCCATAATATCTGCCTCTGTCTGCATTTCGAGGAAAAATTAAAAGTTTGCCTTATAACCATAGCAATATTGCTGATTATTTCAGCTCCCTCCTAAATGAGAGAAAGACGGAATGTCTTACTTGGAAGCAACTTTGCTCTGAGTCTTGTGTAATCTTGCTTTTGAGTGTGGGGCTTGTGCAGATTTCAATATAACATCCCAATAGTTTGCCTAATAATGATATGGAGCACTGAAAATGCATCCATTATTTACCAAAGATAAGGGCCTTAACTGATTAGGTTCTCGGCATTTGATCAGGTGGGCCACATTTCACCACTTGCTTGGTAAAGTAAATATTTGTCTCAATTTTTTTAAATCAATCCAGGTAACTGTAGGAGGGCCTTGCAAACAGATTTCTCCTCTCCTTATGCTAACGTGGCCCCCAAGAGTTCCTCCCCCCCCTCCTTAGCTTAGTTTTAAATGCCGTGGTCCTAACTCATAAAATTAATTCCCATTTTGTGGAATTGTCAGAAATGAGGATTGTTCTGACCCCTGTTTGAACTCATCAGCTGAAATGAAGTTGTTCAGTGAGCTGCAGAAGACAAAGCGGAGTCCTTAGAAATTAATCAACACCATCAGCCTCCGCAATAGGCCTGGAAACGGCTCCACTCCAGCCTGACCCTGAGCAGCCCGAGATTCCCTTCGCAAATGAAAGTCATCATTCTTGGCAAGGAAGATACTAAATTATAGGCTTTTAAATTTAATTTTCGGTTTACTTGTGTTTTCGATTAGTGTGCCATGTTTCATAAAGACAGTAGTACCTTTAAGTAGTAAATGCCTTCATTTACTATACTGGGCCTGGTTGTGATAAAATGTAAATATGAGCAAAAAAAAAACAGGTAGGGAAAGAAAGGCTGCCGTTCCCACCCTCTCCCCTTCCTGAGTGACACCTTAAGGAACAATCCGAAATTATTTTTCTTCATACCAAAATCAATAACAGGCTTGGAAATAAAAAAGTAGGCCTGGTGTCACCTCAGGCCCCAGATTTTCATGACAGGCTACTAAAACTATCTTTTGGTTGCCCGAAGGCCTCACAGCTAATCATTCACTTTCCTTTCACTATTTGGTTGTTGGATACCTCTCCGGGCTAGTAAAACTTAAAAGCTATGTGACAAATTGTCTGCTAAAGCAACATTGTCCTTTTCCTTGCTTGCTTTCTTTTTTAATTCTGTGGAACCTTAATCTTTTGCCCGTAAACAAAGCTCACATTGCTTTTGCGAGCAAAGAATGATGGTAATATGAACTGCTTGGAAACTTCCAGAAGATATAGATGAGAAATTATTGGTCTGCCTCTAAACCTATTAGAGTCAATACTGAAACCTTTGCAGCTGTTCTGAGGTCAGGATAGAACCCTTGGAAAACATAAGACCATTAAAGTCACTTGCTCTCTCTTGCTCTCCTTTCCTGTCCCCCACACGCACTCCTTTTCCTTCTTCCCTCTTTCTCCAGCTTTAGACAACTTTTAAGAATATAGCCACATTTCATTTTAAAGTTTCAACACTTTACGAAAAGATATATCTCCTGCTTTTATGGTTTTTAATGATCTAACTTTATTAGCTCTGTTAAAATCTAAGCACTTTTGAGAAAGAGTATGTCTGTTACCCAGAAACAGATGGCTGAGCTTTTAAATTGATTTCTTCCCCCTACATATTAGCAAAACTACCTGAAAAAACATCTCTCCTGCAAGGGGCAGGAGATCACACACACTAAATAATCCACTTTCAATCCACTTTCAGTGCAGTTTCAATGCACTTTCCAACTGGTATTTACTGTGTGAACTGGCAAAATCTAGTTGGAATGTGCATTGAAAGTGGATTATTTATAGACTTTTCAGATTGCCGATGTATTCCGTTTCAATAACTGGTTACTAATGGTTTTTTCCTGTCATTTCAGACAGATCTGTTTTAGTAACTGGCTGCTAGTGGAATGTATTTACCTTTTCATACAGTCCTGTTTTTCCCTCATTGGTGAGGCGTGCCTGAGGCGTTGTTGATGAAAACTGCTTTCTTCTCCTTTTTAACCCTTCTTGCATTTCTGAATCGCTATGGTGTGCTGTATGAAAGGTAGGATCAAGAACCTAAAGAGGTAAGTCAAACACAGTAGAGGGCCAACAATTAAAACTTTATGTATATAATATAAAAATACATATATTTATTTGCAAAGTACTAAAAACATATAATGGTCCAATTCCATCTATATATATAAAAGAAAGTCCCCTCACCGGAAAATCAATGCCCAGGCCAAACCACTGGACCTAGAAACACCAAATTCAGAGAGAGTGCTCTTATCATGATGTAGATGCTCACTAAGAAGGGATTTATAGAAATTCAACCCCTAAGGGGGTCAAAGGGGGTAAAATGTGATCCCCTCATTGATTCCTATACGGCTTCCAGGCTGCTTCCTCCTTGCACCCCCCACACTCTGATTGGTCAGCTGCAGAGCTCAGCATTCTGAGGTTTTAAAAAAAAGGTACAGGGGACTGAAGAGAGCTAATGACAGTTGAGGAAATCAGGAGTGGCCAACTGCCTGTGAGGGGAAGCAAAGCTGCTGGCCCAGCCTCCCTACACTTCAAACATGCTCCCCCCTCCTATACCTGACAGGCAGTTGTCTATCAGGTGCAGCAGAGGTTGCAAGGTGCTTAAAGCCATGAGGGAGCCCACCCCAGCAGCTAACACCTGGATTTACAGAAATTAAATACCGTAGCGAAGCATGTGTATCAGGCTAGTCTCATATAAAAATACCAAAATCATACACACAAGGGCCAATGGACTTGACCTGATGCATTTTGGCCTGTATAGGCCTTCTTCAGAGGTCAATATATACAATTATACAACATGGATACAAAATGGACCAGTAGAGAATAGCTGTAAAAAATTTAAAAACATGTGAAATTAACTACGTATAATAAAATGAATAAATACAAAATGCCTATATTCTACTAAAAAACATATTGACTTACTTCCAAAGTGAAACCACTAAGCTTCCAAAGATGCAATCACATGCCAAATGATATTTCACTGCATGCCGTGAGACTGTTGTTATATTTACTCTAGACGATTACTTGTTATTGGATAACTATACATAATAGAAGATAAGACTCTGAGACATTCTGGGACTACCTTGGTTGCCGTGGTGAAAAGACACAAATTGCTGACAGCTAAAAGTGAAAGTACTTGATTTGAATATGTTCTCTCTCTATTTCTATCCTTTTGCATTTTGGATTTTATACTATAATGAGTATCAGAAAGAATCCTGACAGGAAAGGTTCATCAGATCAACCTGTCACATCAGATACAATGCAGAAATTACTTGAACAAATGAGACACAGAATAGAGAGTAAACCAGAGAATCTAGGGAGAAGATTTGGGAGAAGAATGAATGAGAGTCTTGGGAAATCTAAACAAGAACTGAAAGATGGTGTGAAGGAACATGAAGGAACAATAGGGCATATTACAGAAGAAGAGATTGGATTTGTAACCCGCCCTTCACTACCCAAAGGTGTCTCAGAGCATCTTACAAACTCCTTTCCCTTCCCCTCCCCACAACAAACACCCTGTGAGGGAGGTGGGGCTGAGAGAGCTCTTGACAGAAACTGCTCTTTTTCAAGAAAAGCTCTTATCAGAACTACGGCTTGCCCAAAGTCATCCAGCCAGGTGCAAGTGGAGGAGTGGGGAATCAAACCCGATTCTCCCAGATTAGAGTTCGCACACTTAACCACTACACCAAACTGGCTCTCAGAAATTAAGCAAATCAAGGATAAAGTGGTTGCTGTAGAAAATAAAACAGAAGAGATGGACAAACTTGAAAGGCATGTGAAATTCGCAACAGCCGGAAGGCGTAACTTCAAAGACCAGTGCCAGAGAGGATGCCGCCGGACTATCTCCCGCAAGAAAGACAACAACGAAGATCCGCTACAAAAAAAGGGGTGCCTGGTAGGCTTGTCACTTTCCCCATATATATGTGGCCCTAGGCTAGGATTTGTGTTAATTGAAACATGTAAGCCGCTCAGAGCCCTAAGGGGGTGAGCGAGATACAAACTGAATAAATAAATAAATAAATAAATAAATAAATTTCTTAAACATTAGGGACTTGAGAGAAAAGGAGGATTGTCTGAGACTGAGAGGTATCTACAAAGAAACTCACAAAAATTTACTTTTGGCCAATTTTCTACAAAGGGAAGAGGAACATATGGAATTGTAGAAGATTCTAAAGACTAAGATACAGCTGAAACCAGAGTCTTTTTGGTTAGGTTTAATGGACAATCAGTTGGAAAGAAGTTATGGAGTTTTGCTCCAATATTTGACTACAGCAGTGAAAATGATATACACATAGAATTGACACTGTCTAACCATCTCATCCTTTGCCGTCCCCGTCTTCTTTGACCTTCAATCTTTCCCAGCATCAGGGTCTTCTCCAGTGAGTGCTCCCTTCTCATTTGGTGGCCAAAGTATTTGAGCTTCAGTTTCATTATCTGGCCTTCCAGGGAACAGTCAGGGTTGATTTCTTTGAGGATTGACTGATTTGTTCTTCTTGCAGTCCAAGGGACTCTCAAGAGTCTTCTCCAGCACCATAGTTCAAAAGAATCTATTCTTCGGCGCTCGGCCTTCCTTATAGTCCAACTCTCACAGCCATACATGACTACTGGGAATACCATTGCTTTGACCATGCGGACTTTTGTTGGCAGGGTGATGTCTCTACTTTTTATCATGCTGTTTAGGTTCGCCATCGCTTTCCTCCCAAGGAGCAGGCGTCTTTTAATTTCATGGCTGCAGTCACAGTCTGTGGTGATCTGGGATCCCAGGAACGTGAAGTCTGTCACTACTTCCACGACTTCCCCTTCTATTTGCCAAGGAGTGATGGGGCCGGATGCCATGATCTTAGTTTTTTTGATGTTGAGCTTCAAGCCCACTTTTGCGCTCTCCTCTTTTACTCTGAGCAAGAGGCTCTTTAGATCCTCTTCACTTTCAGCCATTAGAGTGGTATCATCTGCATATCTGAGGTTGTTGATCTTTTCCCCAGCAATCTTAATTCCCGCTTGTGATTCATCCAGGCCAGCATTTCGCATGATGTACTCTGCATATATATTAAATAAGCAAGGCGACAATATACATCCTTGTCGTACTCCTTTTCCTATGCTGAACCAATCAGTTGTTCCATATCCGGTTCTAACTGTCGCTTCTTGGCCCTTATACAGGTTTCTCAAGAGACATGTAAGGTGGTCTGGTACTCCCATCTCTTTAAGGACCTGAACTTTGTAGCTATGGCTAAATTTATAGTATTGATTACGGGTTAAGATAATAACTTTACTTATTAGAGATTGGCTTTTGTATGAAAAAGATAAGAATGGCTTGATGATTTGTGGCTTTTCTGAATAAGAAATTTTGCTTAAGGGGAAATGAAAAAAGAGAAAGCCCTTGTTTTTATATATGAGCAAGGAAATTTTTGTAATCAAAATTATATTTATTGTAGAGAAAATTGGAAGCCGTTTATGTTCCCCTACATCTTTTTAAATTTTCCTTTGTTTTTCTTTTTCTCATTTAGGTTTGTTTTTCTTCATGTTTTTATTTTGTTGATGCTTGTGTATGGTTTAAATTTTTTCTATGTTTCACTGTTTTACTCCTTTAATAACAAAATTTGCATTAAAAGGATAAAGATTCAAAATATATTACACATATCCAAGGAACGTCCTGGACAAAAAGTGCATGCTGCAAGTGAGATATCTATTCTGTTTGTCTGTCTGTCTGTCTGTCATCTATCATCTATGTAAAAATACAAGCATGTTTACGTAAATGGTATTGTAAAATATGCTGTTTACACATACACAGAAATCCATCGTGCAACAGAATACAACCCACAGTATCTGGTTTTGAGATTTTAATCATCAGAACAATGCCGGTTAAACTGAGATGAATTTCCTACTGATACGTTTCCTGTTGAGTTAAAACAAACAAATGAAAAACACAACTCATTATGTGGAAGCTTACCTACTAGAGAGTGTCTACTCAAAGGAGCTGCAACAATATATTTTACTTCTAAAACACCAATTGAATGCATTTTTATTTCACAATGCATCTTTCAATACTATATGAAGGAATATATCCTTTATCCCGATTTAAAATAAATGGAAATGTCTCACCTGTCTCTGATAGTAATAAAAACTGCTACCAAATATACTGACAAAAATATCTAACACTTGAACTCTTTAGATGAAAAGTTAAAAACTAAGTTAACAATTGTACCTGCAACTTAAATACCTCTCAGATAATCTAATTAGTGACACACAGAGAGGGGTCGATTGGCCATTACAGGCACTGGGACTTCTCCTGGTGGACCAATGGGCTTTCCCCAGGCCAGCCCAGTGGTGAGAAGAGTCCACATGGGGGCGGTGTCAAGCAACTGGCCTTGTTTAGGCATTTCTCGTCCTTTCAAAAGTTCAGTTCAGTCTTTTGGGCCTAGTCAAGTTACTAATGGCTCCTCTCTGGGAAGTAAATGTCATGATGACTTGCATTTTCAGAGAGAGGGAGAGAGATAAAGGATGAGCTGGAGTCAGACACAAATGCAAGGGAGATCATGGGCCTGGGAGCTTCAAGGCCAGAGACCTAGAGTGACTTTTGCACTCACATTCCATCACATAAGCACAAGGAACCCTGGATGTGTGAAAGTTGCTTGACTGAATATGTGTCAGCTGCAGAAGTATGTAGTCACTATCTTATCAACACATCTGATTGGCCAGACGGGATCAGACCATAGGGTTGCCAAATCGAAATTGGCCGGGAGCGCCGGCGTCCTCTTCGTGTGCGCGTGCCGCGTCCGCGTCACCCGGAAGTGACGTCACACGCTGGGGGTGGAGCCACGCCATTTGAGGGGAAAACAAAGAGTTTTCCCCTCAAACGGCGTGGCCCCGCCCAGTGTGTGACGTCACTTCTGGTGACGTCCTGGCGGCGCGCGCGCGCATCCCCGAGCAACTCCCGGACCGGCCAGACGATCCCCCACTGGTAGGAAATTTTAATTTGGCAACCCTATGGCTTCCCTTTTGGGGGGAGGGATTTATCCAGGGATAAGACAATAAACCCTAGTTAATTCTACAGATGAGTTAAACTTCCCCCCCATACACACACTCCTCTTCCCTCCCCCAGAGGCAAGGTCTGCCCCAGCCCCCTCATCTGGCATTTTTTCTACTGGCTCTTGGATTTCCTTATGTCTTCGTGTCACGTGAGGTAGCCCATGTGCTTGGATCAGCACCAGAGACCTTTTTCTCTGAGGTGAAGTGGATTCGTGGCAGGAACAGGGCCTTTTCCATCAGAACATCCTGATTATGGAACATGATCCTTGGGGTTAGATTGATTTTCTCTCTTCTCTCCCTATCCTGGCCTCCCAAGTTTACACTCTAGATGCTGCTTGTTTTTAAAATAATCTTGGCCAGGTATTTTGGGTTTTATAGTCTCTAAGAAATGCTGCACATTTGTGGGGGGGTTTGTTTTTTTAAATTCTTTTGTTTTTATGCCATTCTGTTTTTGGTTTATCTGTGTGCAATTTTTCATGATTTCATTATAATTTGGGGTTGTTGCCAGCCACCTTGATGACTGTGAAGTGTCAATAGTTAAAGAAAGAGCATACATAAACATGTTTTACTTGCTTTGCATAGCCCTGGTCACTATTTGGATTGCCTTCATTCAACTAGTCCTCTCTGTTCTTGTAGCTGGCCTTTCTATTTTTCATAGGGCTGCCACTGCTGGAGGAAAAAATTAAAAACTCACAGCACCGGCTGCAGCACTTCCAGTTAAAAAAAAAAAAAAAAGGAAGTGACATGGGGTAGCTCTAGGAATTTTGAAAATTGTCTATGTCACTTCCTTTCTATACTGGAAGTGATGTGGCTCCACAGCCAGCACCACGTCCGTCCATATCCCATCACGGTGCTCCTTTCAGTTGCCAGGCAACAACTGCCAGACAACAACTGCCTGGCAACCCCAGATCTCTTGTTCTCTTCCTGTAGCTTCTATCCAGCTTCCACAGAGTTGCCTAAAAACCCACCAAGCAAGAAAAGAAAAAAAGAAAAAGAAAGAAGTATCATATTTGACCTCTCTGGCTGTGCATCCGTGCATCATTATTGGCAGTTGATCGAGGAAAATGCATTTGTTTAATGACGCATGGTTGACTTAACCTTCTCGACTGTGCTTCCCTGAGGAGACTCCACTTTCTCCTGGAAACTGACTCATGTCAAAACAACATGTTAATTATTATTGGAGTCATAATTCTCCACTCCATCGTCGGGTACAGTTTGATACTTCTCACTCATTGTAAATAAGGCGCTGACATTACAAAGCCTCGTCTTGCTGCTGCACAAAGCTTTAGTCATCTGTGTAATTATAGTAGTAAAGTTCCAGAAATGAAACTGAATACTCTGCAATGTAGCAGAGTTTATTGCTGCTGATTTCAGGTGTACTTCTGTGACACTGTGGAGAAGCCCGAACAGTCTTCAGTGGAAATGAGGGACCAGTGGAAGCTAATTCCTTTGTGCATCTTACTTTGTACATCAGGACCTCTCTGACAATGATTTAGCTCCATGTTTAGTTCCAGGACAGCTCCATGTTTAGCTCCAGGACAGCTCCATGTTAGAAGATATGTGTTGCATAGACAAGGTCAAGTGTTCAGTCTTTAGGCTGTCCAGCTGACAGAGTCTTAGAAGAACAGAAGCGCAACCATGCCAGGGAGACAGTGGGGCCCTTGGATGACCAAGGGGTAAAAGGATTACTGAAGGATGATAGGGAAATGGCTGAGAAGCTAAATGCATTTTTTTTGCCTCTGTCTTCACCGTAGAAGATAAAATGTGCTTGTCCACTCCAGAACCGCTGGTTTCGGGAGGGGGGTTGCAAGATCTGAGTCAGATTGAGGTGATGAGAGAGGAGGTCCTATGACTGATAGACAATTTAAAAACTGAAAAATCACCAGGCTTGAATGGCATACATCTGAGAGTTCCGAAAGAACTCAAATGTTGATCTGCTGACAAATATATGTAATCTTTCATTAAAATCTGCCTTCATTCCTGAGGACTGGAAAGTACCTATGTCACTCCCATCTTTAAAAAGGGTTCCAGAGAAGATCCAGAAAATTACAGGCCAGTCAGTCTGACATCGATACCGAGTATGTTGGTGGAAACTGTTATTAAAGAGAGAATTAGCAGGCACATTTATGAACAAAACCTATTGAGGAAGACTCAGCATGGGTTCCGTAGGGGAAGATCTTGTCTCACTAACCTGTTAGTGTTCTTTGAGAGGATGAACAAACATGTAGACAAGAGGGACCCAATAGATGTTGTTTATCTTGACTTCCAGAAAGCTATTGATAAAGTTCCTCATCAAAGGCTCCTAAGTAAGCTCAATAGTCTTGGGATAAAAGGACAAGTCCTTTTGTGGCTCAAAACCTGGCTAATCAATAGAAAACAGAGAGTGAGTATAAATGGGCAATTTTCTCAGTGGAGGGTGGTAAGCAGTGGGGTACCACAGGGATCAGTACTTGGTCCACTGCTTTTTAACTTGTTCATTAATGATTTGGAGTTGGGAGTAAGCAGTGAAGTGGCTAAATTTGTGGATGACACGAAATTGTTTAAGGTAGTGAGAACCAGGGAGGATTGTGAGGCACTCCAAAGGGATCTGTCAAGGATGGGTGAGTGGGCGTCATTGTGGCAAATGGGGTTCAATGTGGCCAAGTTCAAAGTGGGGCCATTGGGGTCAAAAATCCAAACTATAAATACACGTTGATGGGGTCCAAACTGGAACACTGACCAAGAGTCTTGGAGTCATGGTAACTAACTCACTGAAAATGTTGAGACAGTGTGCAACTGCAATTTTAAAAAGGCCAACACTATGCTGGGGATTATTAGGAAGGGATTCAAAAACAAATCAGCTGGTATCATAATGGCCCTGTATAAATCGATGGTGCGACCTCATTTGGAATACTTTGTGCAATTCTGGTCACCACACCTCAGAAAAGACATTTTAGCATTGGAAAAAGTACAGAAAAGGGCTACAAGAATGAGAAAAAGGTTGTAACATTTTTCTATGAAGAAAGGTTAAAGTGCTTAGGGCTCTTTAGCTTGGAGAAAAGACGACTGAGGGGTGACATGATCGAGGTTTATAAGATTATGCATGGGAAAGAGCAGGTAGAGAAAGAGGTACTTTTCTCCCTTTCTCACAATACAAGAACCCGTGGGCACTCCATGAAATTGCTGAGCGGTCGGGTTAGAACGGATAAAAGGAAGTACTTCTTCACCCAAAGAGTGATTAACACATGGAATTCACTGCCACAGGAAGTGGTGGCGGCTACAAGCATGGACAGCTTCAAAAGGGAATTAGATAAGCATATGGAGCAGAGGTCCATCAGTGGCTATTAGCCACAAGGTATAGCTAGGGGCTCTGGGGCAAGTGATGCTCTGTCTTCTTGGTGCTTGGGGGGGGGGTCAACAGTGGGAGGGCTTCTAATGTCCTGGCCCCACTGGTGGACCTCCTGATGGCAC
>NW_015167528.1:1288042-1300922 GCF_001447785.1 Gekko japonicus | reverse complement strand
TGTTGGACTGGATGGGCCATTGGCCTGATCCAACATTGGCTTCTCTTATGTCCTTATGTAAACCAGATGAGAAGTAAAGGTCATCTTTTAATAGTTTTGTTTCTCATCTTTTATTATACTAATACAACAGTCACCTTTAAGACCAACAAAATTTTATTCAAGGTGTGAGCTTTCATGTGTACAGATATTTCCTCAGATACAATGAAATGGAATTTACCAGTCTGGACTGGTAAATTCCATTTCATTGTATCTGAGGAAGTGTGCGTGCAGACGAAAGCTCCTAATCTGAATAAAACTTTGTTGCTCTTAAAGGTGCCACTGGACTTGAACTTTGTTCTACTGCTTCAGACCAACATGGCTGACCCACCTGGATCTAACAAGAGGATAAAAAAATAGCTTTCCCAAATAAATAGCAACAACTTGCAGAACCATTGATTAAAATTGTCCTTTACTGATTAACTGAGTAGTTGATTAATCAACTGACTAAACTAATTAAACTTGCATCCCTGATTATAAGCATAGGCTGTTGCAGAACTTGTTTATAGGGGAACTGATCAAAGACTAATATCCTTTGAATCCATGGAAGAGGAAAGAGCAAACAGATGCATACTTGGCTCCGATTTGTTTTACTCTTTCTGTCAAAATTGTTGTATCAGGCAGTTCGTATTTTGTTCATTTGATTATCAACCAGACACAAAGATTTTCATGAGAGCATGTATCAGTTAGGCATTATACCTCCCCCATCCAACTCCCCTGGAAACCCCAGAATGAAATTTTCATAAGAAGTGAATTGCTGCATCTGATGGTAAAGTGGTTGTCCCTCCTGAGCCAGTCATGAAAGCTGAAAAACTAGGCCATATGTAGACCAGAAGGGAGTCTTTACACACTTGTACTCCATAGGTATGCAAGAATTACTATGTATATTAAATGAAAAAGAACAAGAAAAAACTCAAAAACCAGCATGATGAGGCCTAAATGTTCCCCAGGAACAAGGGATGTTGAAAGCAGCTGAATGTTTGGTGGGAAAGGGTGTCAGGTTCAATAGAGCTGTTCAGGCCACAATGATTCATAAGAATAGGTTGTTTTATTACAAGTCACTATTGATACTCTTACATAGTCATTGTCAGGAATGAAACTCAAAACCAAGCAGGGACATATATAGACAGTTCAAACACACAGGATTGGCCAATGAATACAGTTGGTGCTCAGCATGAATTTGAGTGGGAGAAAATCAAGGCGGGAGATAGCTTCCAGCCGTTTGAGTCACACCAGCCAGATTGGGAACAGCTCCAGCAGCAGTTCTCACCGGCTTATCAACTACAAAGGCAACACAACCTTCCAAAGCCAAAATAAACGTCACCGCAGCACTGAGAAGAAATGAAAGAGAAAAGCCGGCTAATTCCCCCCCCCCCCATCATACAGCAGGCAGATTACACGGAACATACCCAAAGTACAAATGGCAGTTTACTGACATCCTGCCCCCCCAAACATTCTCCCAGACTACCCAGGAGATTCTCCTGGACTACCCAGGAACTCCTCATGGAATGCACGAATAAGGTCAGGGGCCCGAATATCCCCTACTTCCACCCATTCTCGGTGCTGGGGTCCAAAGTGTTTCCACTCCAAAAGGTAAAAGAGTTTATTGTGTTTCAACTTCGAATCCAGGATGCATGACACTTCAAAGTGCGGCTCCCCGTCCACCAGGAGGGGGGGAGGTGCCACCACGCCAGGGCGCCAAACATTAGGACCCGGGTCCTTTTTTAATAAGCCGAGATGGAAAACAGTGTGTATTTGTCTCAATGTTTTTGGTAATTCCAATTCCACAGACACGTCATTAATTTTACGCAAAACCTTAAGTGGTCCAATATACTTCCAGCCCAGTTTCCTGCTAGGCTCCAAACATTACATGTTCTTGGTTGACACATATACCGAGTCTCCATGGTGACTATCCCAACCCACCACCCTTTTCTTGTCAGCCTGTTTCTTATACGCCTCTTTGGCCGCATCCAAAGTTTTGCACAAGATCGGCCAGGATTTCTGTAAGGTCTTGCACCAGTCCCCAGCTGAGCCCATCTTCAGACTATCAGGAGGCTTAGCCAGAAATGGTAAAGGGGGACTCTCATAACCATACACTGCCATGAAAGGAGAGATTCCCGTGGATGAATGATAGGCGTTGTTATAACAAAATTCCGCCAATGGAAGTAGATCGACCCAATCATTCTGTTGAAAGTTAGTAAAACAACGGAGGTACCGTTCCAAGGTTTGGTTCACGTGTTCTGATTGGCTGTCGGTCTCGGGATGATATGTGCTACTGAGGCCCCTCTCAATCCCCATCAACTGCATCAATTCCTCCCAGAACTTAGAAATGAATTGAGAGCTGCGGTCGGAGCCAATTTTGCTCAATAAAGTGTGGAGTCTGAGGACGTGTTGGATGTACGCTTTGGCCAAGATCTTAGCTGTGGGCAACCCCCCAAACGGGACAAAATGCACCTGTTTAGAAAACAAGTCCACCACCACCCAAATTACGGACATGTTTCAACTAACGGACAAGTCAGTTATAAAATCCATCGATATAACTTCCCATGGCCATCTACGGGTGGGCAAAGGTTGCAAGAGTCCTGGTGGCTTCCCGGGCCGAGGTTTGCACATGATACACATTTGCCATGAGTGCACGAAAAGTGACAAGTCTTTTCTCATGCCCGGCCACCAAAACTGGTGTTGGAGTAAATGTAAATGTGTCAGCCAAGGAATTAGATTTCCCCGGGAAATGGTGGAGGGTGAATTGGAACTTAGAGAAAAAACCAGCCCACTGCAGTTGTTTAGTGTACAGATTTCTGGGCACTTACAGTACCTCTAAGTTTTTATGGTCCATCCACACTTCGAATGGGACACTCGCCCCCTCCAACCAATGGTGCCATGTAGACAAGGCTAACCAGATGGTGCCAGCTTCCTTGTCCCACACCGACCAATTGTGCTCAGTGTCATTAAACTTGTGAGACACATAGGTGAGGGGGTGGAGGTGTCCATCCGCCCCCTCCTGGAGGATGCCCCCCCATAGCGACATCTGACACATCCACCTGGACCACAATTTTTTTATTTTCATTGAGATGGGCCAGCACAGGCTCGGAAGTGAAAAGAGCCTTGAGACTGTCGAATGCCTCTTGGCATTTCACCATCCACTGCAGCTTACCCCTCGTTTCGTAGCATCAGGTCCTTTCCCCTTTGTCTTTAGGAAATCCGTGAGTGGTAGACTCACTTGGGCAAAGTTGGGGAGAAAATTGCAGTAAAAATTTGAGAAACCGACAAAGGACTGAAGTTGCCTGTGGGTGCGGGGTGCTTCCCACACCAAAACCTCTTTCACTTTCCCCAGGTCAATCTCTAGCCCCTTCTGTGAAATGCAGTACCCCAGGAAATCGATCTGTGTCTGGTGAAACTCACATTTGGATACTTCTGCAAAGAGTTTGTGCTTGTGCAATGTTTGTAATACCTCCCGCACCAGTTTCACATGGGAGGGCTTGTCCGGGGAGTACAGCAAGATATCATCTAGATAAACCAGAGCCCCCTTAAACAAATGTTTGTGTAAGACCTCATTAATCAAGTTCATAAAAACCCGGGGCGCCCCCTGGAGTCCGAACGGCATGACTTTATACTCAAACTGTCCCTGGGAGGTATTGAACGCCATCTTGTATTCATACCCCTCCTTACTGCGCACCCGGCAGTACGCATCTCTGAGGTCCAATTTCGAAAAGATCTTTCCCTTAGCTGCCTCAGCTAAGAGATCCTTTATTAATGGCATCGGGTAGGCATTAGTCAAAGAAACGGCATTTAAACCCCGGTAATCCATGCAGAGCCGCAACCTCCCATCCTTTTTCTTCTGAAACAACACTGGAGCCGCAAACGGTGAGGACACTGGGTGAATGAAACCTCTCGCCAGGTTCTTATCAATTAACTTGCGCAGTTCTTCCTTCTCACTCGGGCTCATGGAATACAATTTCCCTATAGGCAGTTTGTGCCCCGGCAGCAGTTCAATGCTACAATCCGAATGCCGGTGTGTGTGTGGGGGGGTAACTCAGCTTCCTCTTCCTCAAACACCCATGCCAAGTCCCGATACTCTGGGGGGGGGGCCTCCACTTCCTCGTGGGCCAGGCAAGCTTGGACTACCTGACTATCTTGGGCTTTACCCCACTTCTTGTTCCATTTATGAGTTTGTCACCTTGAGGAAATAAATTGAACTTTCCCTTCATCCCAGAGGATATATGGGTCATGTCTATGGAGCCAGGGGCTTCCCAGTACCAACAGGAATTGAGTTGTGGGAGTGATCACAAATGCCTGTTCCTCCCAATGGTCTCCTGCCCCCCCACGCAACGGCACAGTCTCGAACTTACGAGCAATGATCCCTCTAAGCTGTGGAGTCCTTGTGAGCAAAAATTCTAGTTGGTGAGCTGCTGGCATTAAAGTTGTGAGCCAGCGATTTGGCTACTGCATAAGTTAGTCGGCTCTGGAACCATCCTTCCTGAGCCAAGACAAAAAAGTGTGAGTTGGTGGCTAAAAAACTGTGAGCTAGCTCACACTCAACCAGCTTAGAGGGAACACTGCTTACAAGGCTCCTTCATACTAGACCCATCCATCTGTGTAAAAATCAGCGGCTCGGCTAGCCGCACCACTGGGGCTTCCAACCCCATGACTAGAGGGGAAGTTCCCTTCACATTCCTGGAAGCTTACGAAAGCCTACAGCTGAAGATTTGGGTGTAGGGTGGGATTTCAAAATAGTTTTCACTTTCTGCCATACTTTATGGGGCCCCCGCTTTTAGTAACAACTTCAGTCATTTCAGACTTTTAATGTTAGTTGTACATAGGTATTTCAGGACAAGTTTATCATACAGCCTTCAACCAGTTTCATTTGAACTGGCCTACCATTCAACCAAGGAACCATGGGAGCTCCAGATAGGAAAGGGCTGGGGTGGTGTCATTATCCATTTTTTCCTTCTAAGGCTTGAAATAAGGTTATGCCCAACTGTTGTGCTACTGGTGGCAGCAGCAGGGAGGGAAGTTCTCTCTCTCTCTCCCCATCCCCATCCCTTCCCCTCCACTGGCATCTGGAATGCAGACCTCAGGTACCCTGCAAAAACTACATTTCCCAGGGACCTTTGCGCCAGGGGTGCTGCTATAGTCACTTTGGTTACATACATGAGGGAGGGCAGGGGGAAAGCTAGACTGTGTTCCTACTGCCAGGTCAGCAGCCACTGCCATAGCCCTCTGCACACCCATGAGTGTGGAGGCTCACGGGGAGACAGTCATTCAAAGCAAATGTCAGACTCGTGAAGAAGAACTTTTGCAAAATGGGCTGTTTGTCATTGCCAGCCACAATCTGGACCGAACCTGCAGGAAATCTCCTGCCACTCACTAGAGCTCACCAGTGATCCAGAGCCTGGTGTGCCAACCTCCTATGTCACTGCTGAGGGCCCTGTTTACACAAGATGTCAGGTGTGTGCAAAGCTGCATGGGTAGAGTCTTCTTGAAGGGCTCATTCACACATTAAGGCATGTGGAGCTTGAATTTGGGGTCCCAAACCTGTGTAATAACCAGGCCTGAGTTGTGGATTCTCCACAGCATGCTTGGTGAAAAGGATTCATACTTTCCCCGTGTCGTTTCCTTGCCTCAGGTAGCTTCATCAGGGTGCTATGTGGCATATTCAGATCCCCTCATGTTCCCTGGCTGTGGCAGGTCAGGAAAATAGTGCCGGAGGAGGGCTGAAGCTTTTTACATGTTATGGTCCTAGGGTTGCCAAGCTGAACCCGGCAGCTAGTGGGAGGGTTGGGGGCATTGCTGCAAGTGTGGTGACATCACTTCTGGGGAAGACCCAAATGCTACAGTGGGAGCTCTAGGAATCACTGGGAACTCTTCAGTTCCTGGCAATTTCTAGAGCTACCACCATCACTTCTGTGTCGTTGCTCCCACAATGCCAGTGAGTTGTTGTTAAGGCAGGGATCTCTGACCTGACTAGGGACCTGGCAGCCCTGTATGGTCCTGATCTGGCAGTTAGACAGGGTGGGAACCAGTGTTCCCTCTAAGCTGAGTTAGTGTGAGCTGGCTCACAGTTTTTTAGCCTCCGGCTCACACGTTTTTTGTCTTAGCTCAGGAAGGATGTCTCCAGAGCAAACTAATTGATGCAGTAGCCAAATAACTTGCTCACAATTCTAATGCCAGTAGCTCACAAAGTGGAATTTTTGCTCACTGGACTCCACAGCTTAGAGGGAACATTGGTGGGAACTCCAGACCCAGCCTGTGTGTTCTGTCCTGTGTGAATTGATATTAGAAATCAGGCCTCCCTTCCCTCACAGTCAAGCAGGCTTACTGGATTTGGGGTGCCTGAGGCCCACATCTTATTTAAGAACAAAAATGAAACCCTCAGACTTCAGCACTGACCTTCTGCTTGATTGTCTATAGGCCCCGGTCACACAGGAAGATTAGATCTGCAAGAGGGACGGATCGGGGGTGCATCAAGCGGGCACGATCACACCACATCTGGGAAGCGGCGCGCACCCATCCCTGATCCGTCTCTTCCGGCCAAAGATGCGGAGTTAAAATAAACCTGCTAAGCACTACTGCCTATCAGAAAATCCGCTGCATGGGCGGCCGTGTGATCGCCGACACGCCCGTCTCCCGCAGCATGCGAGGTCACCTGCCGAACTGCGCAGGCGCACACATGCGCATCAGCCTCGCCTCGCTCTCCTGTCTGTGGCTTCCCCCTCACATCTGATCGTGCTGGGGAGCATATGCGTGGCGGCTCGGGGGATCTGTCTGATCCCACTGCAGCGCTTCTCTTTTGCCGTGGCTCTAAAAAAACACACTTCAGCCATGCCTTTCCTTCTAGTGTGACCGGGGCCTATAGTTGGGTATTTCAGCATCCCATACCTGTGAGTGTTTTGGCTGGAGTATTTTGCCTGTCAGGATTAAGTTAATGTTGTTATCTTTGGCTGTGATAGGTTTTGAGCCTGCTGTTGCCTGCCTATGAATGCAGCCGTAAATTACTTTACAGTAAGACATGATGATTTGCTAAGTCTCTTGATAGGTTCTTTAGTCAGATTTGGGGCAAAAAAAATTGAGGTAGAAATAGTTTTAAGGAACTAGATTTATATGGGGAAGGTAATGTTTCTAGAGTCTTCTAGGTCTAATCTCTGCTGACAAAACTTGGTTTATACAGCTGAAAGCAAAGCAGTATTCAAAACATCTGAAAATACTTCCATCTGAATGAAGTAGTAAATATTTCTTCCTTCCCAACTCTATTAAGAATTCATGACTGTAGCTTCTATTCCTGATTCCTTCCATAGATGCAAAAATAATTGTGTTAATTTTATTCAATTCCTCAATTAATTAATTGATTAAATCTGCATACATATGCACATGAGTAAAAATAATGATAGTGAAGGAAATAACACCCATTCTTTTTAGGCAATGTCTCCGTATATTGTGGAATGAGCCATCTTGGAAGAGGCTTTCCTTCCCACAGTCTGCGGTGTTTCTAAATACCTGTATCAAACTAATACCCTTTTAAAAGTCTGCTGCCTATTTCATTGGAGGTGCATGGTTTAGTAGTTGATTAAAAAAACTGTACTAGTCTTTTGGTTGAATCCCCTGGTAGATTTCCACTAATGGAAGGGACAGCTATTTGCTCTAATTCCCCCATTTCAATGCAGACTTACCCTTCATGCTGTTTCTAAAGGATCCCCTGTATCCCAAGAACAGCATTTTGAGGACTGTTTCTGGTGGCAGTGGGACTGGGAAGGTGAGAAAGTCCCTTTCTCTCCCATCACTGGAAATTGTTCATGGATCCCACCCAACGATAGTGCAATCCATTGCAGAGTTGTTGTAGTCTAAAGCCATTGATCTAGTAAGGCCCCGTTCATACGAGGCCATTTGGGCCGGGAGTGGGCCAGATTGGAAGCGCAGCAAACAGGCGCAATCCCACACCAACATCTGGCTGGCGTCGCGCTCCCGCCTCCAATCTGGCCCTTCCCCCGATGAAGCACGGCAAAGATGAACCACCTACCTTCGGTGGTTCATCCGGATGGTCCGCTTCATCCCGGCCGTGGGATCGGTGGCGCGTGTTGCCGCCATCGCATCCCCGCCCCCCTGCCGTACTGCGCATGCTCGAGCACGTGCAGTACGGCAGCCTCCCCCTCCGACTGGTATCTTCCTCCCCGGCATCTGATCGTGTCGGGGAGCAATGGAGCGCGGCAACCGGGATCCGTGGGATCCCGCCGGGGCTTTTCTTTTTTGGCGCAGCTTTTAAAAGCCGCGCTTCGCCCCGTCTTTTCCCTGCCGTGTGGCAGGGGCCTAAATGAGCCTAGAGTGGAGTAACTGTTTAGGACTGCATTGTAAAAGTCATGGCTTTAAAAATAAGTGGTGAAGGTGTGACTGATCTTTAATTCCATTCACTTCTTTGAAAGCATTCTGTTGTACTCCGCTATCTCTTTGGAAGAGTGAAACATCTTAATTAAAGTTGGTGTGCATGTTCAGGACACAGTGTTATGTTTCATGTTCAAAAATCAACCTGACTTCTGCTCCTCTATGCAAGTGAGCAGGCAAAGAAAGGCATCAAAACACAAAAACATTACAATGAAATAATCCTCTTTGAATGTTGAAATCTCATATGGAATCTTTGTATGTGTGAATCTGATATAATTCTTCATTTGAAGTTCAAACAACAGCTTGACCCCAACAACACTTTTAAAATGAGTGGAACACATTTATTTCATTTTTATTTATTTATTCATTCATTCATTCAACACATTAATAAGTCACTTTTCAACTGAAAAAAACCCCTTCTTGGAGTGATTTCCACTAATAAGTAGGTATTAATGTTAATTCACTTTGCAACTTCTTAGCAGCTTCTGTCTATCATAGCTAATGATTTGGTAGGCCTGGTCCTTCTTTTCTCGGGAAGATGGTGGTTTCCAGGGAGTTATCTCGAATTACGCTGCAATGTAACGGGGTGTCCGTTTGAAATCAGAATGGAAAGTTATTATTTACTTTAGTTGTAGTTTTCCGGTCCAAACATTTGTATGGCATCTGCGGTCGATAAATCTGGTGTACCAGCATGTGTTCAGCTGAAACAGACAGTGTTCTTGAAATTAGTATGTGACAAATTATCTGGTTTGAAGGCTGAGCTTTTAGTTTTAGAGCATGTGGCAGGCTCACATGGAGAAATGTATTGTGTGCATTGTGGATATGCAGATTCTACTCTGCAAGATCCACTGGTTATGACTGCATTTTTTATAACCATGGAACTCACCATAGAGTGAGCATGTATTCTGTAAATGTCCATGATATACTTCCTTATATGGCCAGAGCATTGCATGGAAAAGCTGTTGTTTGAATGTGTGAAGTGGTGCTTTGACAAGCATCCAAAGCTTTCCAACTTTTAACTGAAGTCTTAGTCAAATAGAGAGAACTTAGCCAACAACTTCAAGAGGGATGTGGAATGCACTCAGTCATGCTTCAAATCAAAGGGAGATGTAAAAGAACAAATTTCCAGACTCCACCTACAGAGGGCTCCTGAAGTCTATATCACCTTGCATTTCTTAAAGTCAATGCCTTTCTTTCAAAGCATTTGATTTTGAAGAGATGTCAAGGAATTCATCAGAATCTTTGACACAAAGAGAAGTCATGCTAGTGGACATAGTTAACTTGCAACTACTTACTTCTGGGAAAACAGTAAAATTACTAGCATATACTTGTCAGAATATTTCATCTCCCTGGTACTTTAGCCAGTGTAGTGTAGTGGTTAAAAGTGTCAAACTAGTATCTGGGAGGGGTTCTAATCTCTGCTGGTGCCATGGAAGATCCCTGGGTGACCTTGGGCCAGTCACACTTAGGGATGGGCATGAACTGCATTTTTGCAGTTTGGTTTGTGGTTGAACCATGAACTGAACCACAAACTGATACGTTGGTTCATAAACCAAACTGGTTTGTATTGGTTTGTGACCCTGCCTTCTGCTCCTTGACACTTTTCACAGGGAGCAGAAAGCAGGGGTTTAAATGGCTCTGAGCCACTTAACCCTCTGCTTTCTGCTCCCCCCAAAAGCAGTGGGGAGTAGAAAGTGGGGGGGGGATTGCTCTGAGCCACTTAACCCTCTGCTTTCTGCTCCCCCCAAAAGCAGTGGGGAGCAGAAAGTGGGGGGGAGAAATTGCTCTGAGCCACTTAAACCTCTGCTTTCTGCTCCCCCTAAAAGCAGTGGGGAGCAGAAAGTGGGGGGGAGAAATTGCTCTGAGCCACTTAAACCTCTGCTTTCTGCTCCCTGCTGCTTTTTGCCAGGAGCAGAAGGCAGGTTTTTAAATGGCCCAGAGCCATTTAAACACCTGCTTTCCGTTCTCCACGAACTGCCACGAATTGCTTTAAAATCCATGGAAGTTCATGGCAGCTCATTAGTTTGCGAACATTGCTTCACCAACCAAGAACCATCCAAAATCAATGATGAACTTTAGTTTCTGTGCTGGTTCATGCCCATCCCTAGTCAAACTTTCTCAATCTAACCTACCTCATAGGGCTGTTGTGACAATAAAATGGAGGAGAGGAAAATGATGTAAGCCACTTTGGGTCTCCATTGGGAAGAAAGGTGACGTACAAATGAGTTAAATAAATAAATAATTGGATAACATGTATAAATTATTATTCATCATCAGTGGCTATTTGTCACAAGGTATAAATAGAAACTCTCAGTCTGGGGCAAGGGATGCTCTGTGTTCTTGGTGCTTGGGGGGCATCAGTGGGAGGGCTCCTAGTGTCCTCCTGGCCCCACTACTGGACCTCCTGATGGCAGCTGGTATTTTTAGCCACTGTGTGTCAGAGTGTTGGACTAGATGGGCCATTGGCCTGATCCAACATTGGTTTCTCTTATGTTCTTATCAGATTAGGACTAATTATCTGTCTTAGAGAATGTGTGCTCAAGACTTAGATATGTTGGATCCCCAAGCATCGAGAATAAATCCACGTTTTCAAGAAAAGCAAAATTTATTTCAAAGCGTTGAAGACATACTCAAACACGTTCTTTGTTAGAACTGGGGATACACAGTTAGGTCAAGCATAATAAAGGAAATTCAAACAGATACAGATCCAATGAATAGCATTCCCGCTGGCGGGCTAATGAAACGGTTGCGCGCCCAGTCCATGGGAACCAGGCAGAACATCAGACAAAACACAGGTGCAGTACTCATGAGAAAAGCAATAGGCAAGCATTACAGCATCTTCTCCCCCACACAACCTCCAGCAGTTATCTTTTGCATTCCAAAGCAGGAGCAGGATGATAGAAGCCAAGCCGGGTGTAACAGGGAAAGGATATGTACACAGAGGTCACAGAAAACAGAATGGCAGCTTGCTGACATACTGCCCCCCTTAAAATACACTTACTACACACCTCCCGGGTCGGGCGGGAGATCTCCCGGGCTGGGCGGGAGACCTCCCGGTTTGTCCGGGAACCTTCTGTGGAAACTACGGATCAGGTAAGGGGCCCGAATATCCCCTTCTTCCACCCATTCGCGGTGCTGGGGACCGAAATCAACCCATTCGATAAGGTACCAGAGTTTACCACGTTTCAATTTACAATCAAGGATATCAGCGATCTCAAAATGTTCATCCCCTTCCAAAATGACAGGTGGAGGAGGAGTAACTGTTGGTCTCCAGGGAGACGGGCCAGGATCCTTCTTCAACAGGCTCATGTGAAAAACAGAATGCAGAGCACGTAAATTCTTAGGCAAAACAACATCAACCGCCACATTATTTATGACTTTACGCACTTTGAATGGACCAATGAACTTCCACCCCAATTTCCTGCTAGGCCGCAGCATCTTAATGTTCTTGCTCGAGACATACACAAGATCCCCAGGTTTCAGATCAAACCCCACCACCCTACCCTTGTCTGCCTGGGTCTTGTAAGCAGCCTTGGCTGCGTCAAGCGTTTGGCATAGCAGAGGCCATGCATTTTGCAAGGACATACACCATGTATCAGCATCCCCCACAGGACGTTGGCCCATCCCCTCCAGGAAAGGGAGGGGGGGCTGTCGTAACCAGAAACAGCTTTATAAGGAGACATGCCCGTGGAGCTATGGACAGTGTTGTTATAACAATATTCAGCAAGAGGCAACAATTCACACCAATCATTCTGTTGATAATTAGTAAAACAACGAAGATATTGCTCCAGGGTCTGATTAACTCGTTCTGTTTGTCCGTCAGTCTCAGGATGATACGCGCTGCTGAGCCCTTGTTCCACCCCTAAAATGGAAAGAAGTTCCCTCCAAAACTTAGAAACAAATTGGGTCCCCCTGTCAGAAATTAATTTAGCAGGTAATTGATGAATTTTCACCACGTGAGACATAAACGATTTCGCCAACCTCTGAGCTGTAGGCAAGGAAGGAAAAGGCACAAAATGAGCTTGCTTAGAAAATAAATCAACAACCACCCAAATAACAGTGTTCCCTTTGCTCACAGGGAGATCAGTAATAAAGTCCATGGACACCACTTCCCAAGGCCTCGATGGAGCAGGGAGTGGTTGCAGAAGACCGGGAGGCTTGCCCCCCCTGGGTTTAGTTAAGGCACAGGTCTGACAGGATCGAACAAAAGTCAATAGGTCTTTGCGCATGTGTGGCCACCAAAACTGTCTGCGGATGAGTTGCAGTGATTTAACAAAACTCCAATGTCCTGCCAGTCTGGAACCATGAGCAGAATCCATCACTTCCCTCCTCATTGAAATAGGCACATACAGTTTGTCCCCAGAATAAATCAGACCTTCTGGGCTACGGACATAATCCGGCAATGCCCGCAGGGAGGCATTATCTTCATCAGTAAAAGCAGAAACATATTTCTGGACCCAGGCCCCCCCCC
>NW_015167528.1:1273352-1284322 GCF_001447785.1 Gekko japonicus | reverse complement strand
TGTCAAACAAACTCTCACGTAATCCGCTCCCCCGACGGGAGTACACCTCACGGGTGCCCTGAGTGTTGTACATAGTCCAGTCATCCTGCTGCTGAGTCTTCCGCGGACCCCAGTGCGAAGGGGTCGGAGGCGGCCAAGACAGATGTGCAGGCAGGCGGGGAATCGCTCCCCCCACGGCACCCTCCACCGAGGCTGCAGTCGTGAACACCAAAGAAGCGGAGGTACGTGGGACCGATCCTGAGTCCCCCTCCGTGTTAAGTAGGTTTCCCTCAGCTCCGCTCATGATCTTGCCAGATTCGGAACGATAGGAGAAAAGCAGTTCTAACAATATGTTGGATCCCCAAGCATCGAGAATAAATCCACGTTTTCAAGAAAAGCAAAATTTATTTCAAAGCGTTGAAGACATACTCAAACACGTTCTTTGTTAGAACTGGGGATACACAGTTAGGTCAAGCATAATAAAGGAAATTCAAACAGATACAAATCCAATGAATAGCATTCCCGCTGGCGGGCTAATGAAACGGTTGCGCGCCCAGTCCATGGGAACCAGGCAGAACATCAGACAAAACACAGGTGCAGTACTCATGAGAAAAGCAATAGGCAAGCATTACAGCCTCGTCTCCCCCACACAACCTCCAGCAGTTATCTTGTGCATTCCAACGCAGGAGCAGGATGATAGAAAACAAGCCGGGTGCAACAGGGAAAGGATATGTACACAGAGGTCACAGAAAACAGAATGGCAGCTTGCTGACAAGATAGGGCTACCATCCTTACAGTGGGTCCTGGAGATCTCCTGGAATCACAGCCGATCAGATAGAGATCAGTTCCCTGGATAAAATGGTGGACTCTATGACACTATACTCAACTGAGGTCCTTCCTCAGCCCCTGCCCTCCCCAGATTCAACCCCCAAATTTACAGGCATTTCCCAACATGGAGTTGGCAACTCAGCTACAGGCCTCTTGAGAACAGAAAGGATTGGGTAGGCTACTGGCAGGCATGATGAAGACTTTGGATTGTTTTCTGTATGAATAGAAGGCCAACCAAGCAGTTCTTTCTACAAGTTCAGTGAGAAGTAGGCTGGGGAAAATACCTGTATGTAATATAATACAGTGCATAAAGTAAAAAGGTAAAGGTTCCCTTGCTCGAAAGCCAGTCGAATCCGACTCTAGGCTTGTGGTGCTCATCTCCGTTTCAAAGCCAAAGAGCCAGCGCTGTCCGAAGACATTTCCATGGTCATGTGGCCGGCATGACTAAACACCAAGGTGCACGGAACGCTGTTACCTTCCCACCGAAGTGGTCCCTATTTATCTACTTGCAATTTCTTGCTTTCGAACTGCTAGGTTGGCAGGAGCTGGAACCAGAGACGGGAGCTCACTCCATCATGCGGCACCCGGGTCTCGAACTGCTGAACTGCTGACCTTCCACAGCCTGCAGTTCAGCGTCTTAACCAGTTGAGCCACCGCAGCTCCTAATACAATGCATAGTAAAATGTTAAAAAGAGAAACGGTAGCCAAGTTTCATTATAACCGTCACTATTATTAACAACTATTATTAATCCATATTACTATCAATGAAGGCACATGCAATTATTATTAATTATTAATACATGCTGCTATTATTATTATTATTATTATTAATAATAATAATATAATAATAATAATAATAATAATAATAATAATAATAATAGTTCCTGTTCCAGAAGGAGCTCTGGGTGACAAGTGTGAGAGTTATCCCATTCTAGACAATTGTATTGAGGTACGTTAGGCGGAAAGAGAGAGACAGAATCTGGCCCTCGGTCACTCAGTGGGGCCCATGGCTTAATGAGAATTCGAACCCAGCTCTCCTTAGCACAAGTTCAACAGTGCATGCTGCCACAGCGACTCTGGCTGCAAGAAAAGTGCCTTTGCTGCCGCCTTCCTTTGTCGCTCTTACCTGTCGAGCCAGCTCTCCGTCTCCATCTGCTGCTGAAGCTGCCTCCCTGTGACTCAGACTGCTACAGGAGTACATGCAAAAAAATTCAGATTACTTCTGTTCCCTGCACACAACATTGTTTTACCACGGCTAATGTTTTATTTATGAGGAAAATAACTTGTCAGAGTTAAAAAACAGGGCATTTTGTTCTAGGCAACACATTGCTTTTATCACACAAATAATTTATTGGTTCTGCTTCCAGATGAGTTCTCTGCTGACCTTTCCAGGTATACTGAATATTGCTGCATAATTTGTCTTGTTTGGGAAGTGTATTTAGCATGGCCATTAATACATCCTGTCATAACCTTTGTGTTTGGCAAGGAGTTTATTGCATTGAATCCTGGAGTTCCTCTTTTAGAGACGTGCCAAAATCAGAACCTTCCACTCAACTCATAAATTTAGGAGAAGAAAATACATCCATACATTCACAGATTTAACTGCCATGATTTCACTGACTAGCTAGATAAAGTTGTGCCAGCTCCGGAATACCAAAAAGCACGAGAGAACTGAGGGCCACAGCTCAGTGGCGGAGCCGATGCTTTGCATTTGCATTGAGCTGAAAGCCAGGTCCACACATTGGCCGCGTTCAGACTGGCACTTTGGCCTGACAGCCAAACGTTTCAGGAGCGTTTCACTAGCGGATTAAAGGGGCAGGTTCACACAGGCACAGCTTTAAGCAGTCTAGTGCTGCTTCTCTCCCAAGTTTTAAAAGTACCTGGTGGAAGTGGTAGCAAACCGTGTGGAGAGTGGGTTGATTCCAGTTCCCTGACATGTGAACGCAAGCGCTGTAAGGTGGGAACAACCCGCAGTCAATAATAGGTGCTGGCTGTTTCTGCGGCAGGTGCCTATGTGCCCATGCACATAGGCGTATGCATCGGAGTGCAGAAACAGCCGCTAAAAGCCCGTTAGGGGGGGGCCAACAGTGCAAACGCTCCCTTGCGCTTCCTCCATAGTATCCTCCCACTTCAATTGCTGCAGTGTGAACGGGAATACCGCGACCAAGCCGTTCCGAGTGTGTTCCGTGTCTTCTTTGACGCAACTCCCTAGCGCTGCAAACTGCCAGTCTGAATGCGGCCATTGTGTCACATTCTCCTGACGTTTCCTCATCATCTTGCATGCTCAAGAAACACAGCTTCATAGAGATAAAAATGGACCAAGCACTGAGGGCACTCCATGGATCCTGAGATGTCCTGGTGACTATCAGAAGTTAACGAATTGCAAAATTTTCATTTCTAGCAGGTTAAATTTAGTGGTAGATGTTGTGGATGGGCACAGGATTTGGTTATTTGTGGAAGGTTGTAGTGAATATTACACTTGTATCTTTTTATATATATTTTTTAAAAAATTCTCACAAGCTGCTTTGAGGACTTTAATGTCCCAATGCAGATCTAAACAACAACCATTGTTGTTAGTTACTGGAAATGTGCACACTTTTTAAAGTAAATTATGGGAAGTTGGATAAAACATATTTTGGGACAGTTATTTGGGGGGATCTTTTGAGGTTTTTCTTCCCCTCTTATTTTATTTATTATTTTTATTTTAACCTTCCATTTAGAGCCCCCTCCCCAGCGCATTTATTGATGACATTCTTTGGCCTTTTCTGGCTGGCCTCCAAGAGATCTTAAGAATTAGCACATGGTATAGTAATATTCACCACATCAGGTGCCTACAATCACACACACACATACACACACAAAGTAACCTGCCCAAAGTGCTTTAGGAGTGACATAACTCAGTTCTGTGCTTCATGAGTTCAGTTGTGAGTACAGTTCCTAGTTGGCTTCTAGCTATTAATCTGGGCCTTTTAAAATATGATTTCACAAGGCCTTGTAGGTAGTAACATTGGTTTTGCCACTGGAGTTCCCCAGGAGGCATACGGGGGGGGGGGCGGAATGAGTCACAAGCATGCACAGAGACTGTGGTTGGTGGCTTTCCTAATGCTGATGGCTCCTGTTTGGCTTCTGTCTCAGCTTATGCAAGGAAGGAGAGGTCAAGGTACATGTGGAGAATTTCATAGGAAGGGAGTTAAGACCAATGTTCCCTCTAAGCTGCGGAGTCTTGTGAGCAAAAATTCTCCTTTGTGAGCTCCTGGCATTACAGTTGTGAGCGAGCGATTTGGCCACTGCATGAATTAGTTTGCTCTGGAGCCCTCCTTCCTGAGCTAGGACAAAAGCCTGTGAGCTGGAGGCTAAAAAACTGTGAGCTAGCTCACACTAACTCAGCTTAGAGGGAACACTGGTTAAGACGCTATTTCATTTTGCCTGACTTGCATGGGAGAAGGCAGTGGAGCGCATAATTCGTGGTGGTTTGTCATGGAGCGCCATGCTGGAGGTCAGTTAGGAAGTCCCTGAATTGACCCTCTGTCTGTTGCCTATGTCAGCTACAAATGGGGGGGGTGACCAAATGCAGGGTGGGCATCAGCACAGGATCCAGGTCTTCTGCTGCTGATCCCTACTCACTTGCGAGCACTCCAGCATCCATCTTCCCAGCCACACGGAGTGCCAGTCCCATGAGCAGAAGCACTGTAGGCAGCTGTGAGCAGGTGGGAGGGCTTGCAAGCAGGCCAGGGAAGGGCGCACAGGCAGGTGGGGGGGGGGCATGTGGGTTGGTGGGAGGAACGGAAGGCAGGCACAAGCTGGTGTCCTGGTGGTGGTCAGAGATGGGGAGGAGGTCCTGTGAACACTGCCCGGAACTGGCCCTGACTAAATGGCTGCCTATGGGCCTGATGTGGCTACCAAAATAATGTAACCTGGCCTGTGGGTACTCTACCAAATCTACATGTAAGCTTTATGAAAGAGAGATAATGAGACATCTTGGTTCTGGATGTGGTGTATAAGAACATAAGAACATAAGAGATGCCAATGTTGGATCAGGCCAAAGGCCCATCCAGTCCAACACTCAGTGTCACACAGTGGCCAGAAATACCAGGGGCCATCAGGAGGTCCACCAGTGGGGCCAGGACATTAGAAGCCCTCCCACTGTTGACCCACCCCAAGCACCAAGAAGACAGAGCATCACTTGCCCCAGAGCCCCTATCTTATCTATATCTTATCTATATGGAAATATGTGCATGTAATATTGTGCTTGTGTGATCTCTTGCCTACCTGAGGAACCGCCTTTCCCCGCACGTTCCCCAGAGAGCACTGAGGTCGGGGACTCAAAATCGCCTGACTGTCCCTGGCCCCAAGGATTCCAGACTGGCTGTCACCAGATCTAGGGCCTGCTCAGTGAAGAAGAAGAAGAAGAAGAAGAAGAAGAAGAAGAAGAAGAAGAAGAAGAAGAAGAAGAAGAAGAAGAAGAAGAAGAAGAAGAAGAAGAGATTGGATTTATACCCCATGGCCCTTCACTACCCAAAGGTGTCTCAGAGCGGCTTACAAACTCCTTTCCCTTCCCTTCCCCACAACAGACACCCTGTGAAGTAGGTGGGGCTGAGAGAGCTCTGACAGAAACTGCTCTTTTTCAAGAACAGCTCTTATCAGAGCTATGGCTTGCCCAAGGTCATCCAGCCAGGTGCAAGTGGAGGAGTGGGGAATCAAACCCGGTTCTCCCAGATTAGAGTCCGCGCACTTAACCACTACACCAAACTGGCTCTCTCAAGTGGTGGCTCCATACTGGTGGAATGAGCTCCCGGAGGACATCAGGGCCCCACGGGACCTTTTACAGTTTCACAGGGCCTGTAAAACTGAGCTCTTCCACCAGGCTTTCAATTAGGAGCCGTCACTGAATGAGTTAAAAAGCTCCTGAACATCTATTACTGGCACTTTCTTTGGGATACTGGTCTAGTCATACGGGGCCAACTACAACGATCGCCATCTGCACTTTATCATTCGTATTTAATCTGCACTTTATATTTTAGTGTTATAATTTTATCTGTTTTATTGTAGATTATTATTGTATGCCGCCTTGAGCCTGCTTGTCAGGCAAGGCAGGATAGAAATCAAAATAAGTAAAATAAAAATAATAAAATTAAGATGGTGGATTGGATACCACAGATGCCACTGCTAGTGGAGGCATTTTCCTCTAGTGGAGGGTGCCTTCCCCTAATGCAAGACTCTCTTCTGACTGTCTTGTAGGGTAGGGACCTTCTGCTGGAGAAAAGCACCCCTGTGAGCAGAATGGGTCCACAGCATCCCAGAATGGGTCCACAGCATTCATTTCAGAATGGACCAGTCCAGGGCTTTTTGTAGAAAAAGCCCAGCAGGAACTCATTAGCATAATAGGCCACACCCAACAGCAGAAACTCATTAGCATATTATGCCACACACCCGACAGTGCGGTCTATTAGCATATCAGGCCACCACACCCCCGTGCCTTTCCTTGGTGGCTGTGGGGAGCCTGGGCAAGCCAGCCCTTGGACAGGCTGGGGAAGGCACGGGGAGGCATTTAAATGCCTCCCCTATCCTTCCAGGGGCCCCCTGGCCCACCCACCTCAGAGTTGCTGGGGGGGGTCATTCTCCAGGCCTTCCCTCTGTAGCCACACTTGCAGAGGTTTTGGCTGTAGTGGGCGTGGCCAACTCTGAAGCCAGCCGGAACTCTGTTTCTGTGCGTTCCTGCTCAAAAATAGCCCTGGACCAGTCCCTGCTCCCAGACATGAGACTCAAGCACCTCCCCCCACTGCAGAAGTTGGCCACACAGACTCCTGGTTCACAGTTACGCCAAGAAAGCTGGATGTTAAGCAGCAACAAGGAGCCATTGTTCGTGTCACCAAAGGGGATCCTGCTGCCCTCTCCTCACCCCCCAAGACACCCCCCGTAAGCAAAACCTGAGTCAATTCCAATTGAGAAGAGCACCCTCCTCACCTTCCAGTCACCCATGGAATTTCAGAGCCTTCCCCATCAGTTTGATCTTGCCTGTCAAAGAAGCCGACAGTCCCGCACAGTGAGAAACCACTTGCCCTTTCGGTTGCCAAGCAAAGACAGCTCCACTTAATCATGTTGCTGCCAGTCACTTGGCGATGTTCGGAGCACTCACGCTAATTTGGGAATACATCTAAATCTTTTCAGTCCAATTTTGAATACACTCGATTAATTTGAAATGAAAGGGAATGGGCGCTGAGAGATCTTTTTATGACCCGAGGCGTCCGGGAGAGTTGTGGCTGTGACCACTGGACCCTACTGTTGAATTCATAGAGAAAGTGATGTGACAGAGCTACAGTGAAAAGTGTGGTCCCTCTTAATGCTCGGTTTAGAATATTTGTGTATCATGCTAAAAAATATCCCCCCCCCGCGTTTTTGAGGGGCAAAGTCTTAAACCAATTCTACTGCAATAAAGGACGTTCTTTTCACCTCCATATTATTGTTCAACGGTCTTTTAATCACCCCGTTTTCGATATTTGATATGTGGCAGTAAAATGTTTATATTACAAAAACATACAGTAAATCTTCCAGTTCAGGAGCAAATTAATAGTCTGGAACTGTGAGAATCTGACTATATCTGAATATTGATGATCTCACTTTCTGCGTCTCCCTGGGATTGGGAGTGCGTGGCGTTGATCGTTGCTTCTTGCTGATAAGCAAAATATTTCCAGAGCGTGAAGGAGTCTGTGGTGTGTGAGAAGGATAACCCATAATCTGTATCAACATGCTAACTTCTCCTCTGCCATTTGCATTGAAAATCAGGTAGAAGTTATGCTAAGCTCTCTATTATAGCCTCGTGTATGTGAAAGGTCTCCCCCTTCATTTGAATAAGGCCTCTTCTGTATGCAGAGGAGAGGAGCACCTTTAAAAGGGAACGCTCCTTTAATTAGGGTGGCATTTAGAAGCTGAAATCCTTAAATGTTCACTTTTTTTTTGGTGATGCTTTTTTCAAGTGCATTGTAGCTGTTCTTTTCCTTGTGGATCATTTTTATTTTTATTTATTCACACAGGCACACACACACAGAGAGACACCCTCGCTGAAAGAGATTGACATGCATTACAACGTGGAGTAGATTAATATGACGAGCTAGATTAAAGAAAATTTAAATCCAAGTGTTTGAAGAAATGTAGGGGAAAATGTTTTAAGTATAGGATTAGGCTTACAATATAGAAAGCAGTCAAGGAGATCAAAAGAACCCTGTTCAGAAAGCCCCGTTTAAAAAGAGAGAGGAGAAATTCTATTGAGTGAATTCTTACAGCAAAATGATTAAAGTTTTTTTTTAATTACATTCAAAGTGACTTTAAAATAAAAATAAATGTTACAGACAGTGTGTGAATTAAGGGAAGAGATTCATCAAAGAGTCTGGGGTCTTGTCTATGTGTGTGTGAGTGTGCGTGCGTGTGTGTGTGTGTAAAATGATGGCATTTAACTTAAAAGTGTTACCCGGAGAATAGTGTTGAATTTAGTATGCAGCTTTATGGCAAGAGATGTTAACTGATTGACATCTACATGAATATGGATTTCTTTAAATCCATATTTGATTCTTTTTTTCTTTTCTAAATCAACTAACTACATTTAAATCAAATCTTTCAGAAAATGTATAATCCTTTGGTGCTCAGTTCTCTGAGGGGGGAAAAAAGGGATCCATGGCTTCTATACTGAGGAAGCTGAACCACATCATGAAAGCTAAACATTAATGAAGGAATTTTTTTTTTTTTTTAAATGGTTCATTTCAGGCATTGGAATGTGCTGATGTCTCAGTGCTCATAATTGCAGATCACAGTAATCTTTATGACGGAATGTATCAGCTAAAGGGGATGCCTGCTACCTGAAAACTAAACAATACACATTGGAAAGGTGTGGTTTCACTATCCGCAGGTCTGCAGGTTTTAGGTGCTTAAAAAGGTATGCTGCATAAATATGTGAGGGAGTTCTGGTTTTATAAAAATGCATCTCTCAGGTTTATTTTTGTGAGCTATTTCTATTGCCTATGGCTGTACCTGTCTGCAGAGCAACAAGGCAAATAGCACTGCTTGTGCCCACTGGCAGGCAGGCAGAGCTGTGTGATGGGGGGGGGGGATAAGGAAGAAGCTCGGGCCCTGATAGGTGCTCTGTGTGTTTTGTAGATGGGGGAAATTAAAACAGAGGCTGAAAGAATCCAGGCACAGCAATATGTCTGCAGGGGGTGGGAAGAGGCAAAAGCATTGCTTGCTTGGACTGGAAGGCAGATGATGGGGAGGGGAAGCCAGAGACAAATTGCAATACCCCCCTGCAGGGGAAAGTGGCAGAGAGTCGCTTGCCCTCTGTCCTTCCATCAGATTTGAGGTCTGAAGCAAGTGTTCCCCCCACCCTAAAAAAAGGCAGGGAGAGGTATATGCAAGAGGATGGAAATGAAGAAGAATCCCTGAGAGATCAGGGATAAAAATCACATTTCCGAAATCTCAGTCGTGATGTCTAATATTATGAAAAAGCATTAAATCATGCTAGCCTGCCATCTCCCTGTCCAAATCCACCCCCAGCTCACAACTGCTGTTTGCTCTAGAAGGGGGGGGGGGAAAGACAGGGAAGCCCTTGTTCATGCGAGAAGGAAACAGGATGGGCAGTTGTGTCTATTTGGAAGCATGCAGGTGAGGGCAGGCAAACCCTCCTCTTTCGCTCTCCTTCCTTGTTTTTTCCCTCTCCTTCCTTGGTTATTTCCAGTATTTTTGCCCTTGCTCAGATGGCGTCAGAATGAAGCTGGGAGTCAAATGCAGAAAGCCCTGGGATGAGGCAAGGTAACGTGAGAGTGATGCTGGTGGTTATTTTCTCTTTCCTGCACACTCTGGGTTTTTTTTTTTTGTAAAAGAAAAAGAACAAAGATCCCTTTCCTCTACCCAATTGCTGCTTGAGCATCCTGGGAAAGGAGAAAAAGTCACCTCCCAGCTCATGCTATCATGCATCACTGTGTCCTCATTTGCAAGGAAGAATTTTAATTGCCTCTAAAATGAAGATATTTTCACCTACTTGCCTGCAATTGGGGGGGGGATCCCTTGGGTGGATTTTATCTTTACCTCTCAGTACATGGGCAAGGGCACGAAGCAAGATGCACAGGGGCTACATTCCACCTCAGGTCAGTTCAGAGGGTAGCCATGCTGGATCTGCAGCAGAGAAGCTAGGCACAAATCCCGGGGGCCCTGAGAGACCAGCAAAATGAAGGTATCTGATGCAGGGACCACTGACTCTCCAAAGCTCCGTCTCTGATGTGAGACTGGACTGATACCGAACTCTTCCACTACAAAGTTAGGTGTGCCGTATTGGGTACCAAGTGGCCATTTTTCTTTCAGAATTGCGACTGATATTTACAGGTAAAACAACATATCTGCATGAGAGCCTAAGGAAACGTACCAGTCCTTTTCTGATCGTTGTAAGCATTCATAATTTGCCACAATAATCAAGGCAACACGTAGCATCAGGTTTCTAATTCTTGACATTCAAAACTGAACATTCTTCTTGTAGTCCTTTTAAAAAGTTTATACATTAAAAAAACAAGCTCAGATTCACTGTGTTTTGATACAGGGCTCTGAATTTCACTTTGAGAGGGAAATACGGAATTTATCCTGATTTTGTTGCATTCAGTTTTCATTCCAACATTTTTTTTTCAAACGAAAAGATTTGATTTACATTTTTAATCATTTTTTTAAAAATTGGCTTTTATCCTATCATTCACTCTGACCTGGATAGCCCAGACTGGTCTGACCTAGTCAGATCTTGGAAGCCAAGCAGGATCAGTCCTGCTTAATATTTAGATGGGAGACTACCAAGGAATACCAGGGTTACTATGCAGAGGTAGGCAATGGCAAGCTGCCTCTGAACCTCTTTCCTTGAAAATCCTGGGGGGTCACAATTAGTTGGCTGTGAGATGATGGAGAGAGAGAGAGAGAGAGAATCCTACCATTCAGCTCTGCCAACTTTGAAGCCTTCCTCCAGACAAAGATGCCTTTCAAGATTCTGTAGGAGGAAAGCTTCTCACGGTGAGTGTGGAATGGTAGGAGAGAAGTAACTGATTTCTGGTTTTGCACCTGTAAGGGGAACGTGCTCTATGTACTTCGGCTTCCTAAGATGCTGCTGGGGCTTTTCAGCAGTGGCTTCCATGTGAAGCTGC
>NW_015167528.1:1220154-1273302 GCF_001447785.1 Gekko japonicus | reverse complement strand
CAAAAAATGCAATTTTTGCTTAACTGCTGTACACTTTAAAAAGCCACCGCTGACTTCAGTCTCACACACAAGATGAGAAATCACAGGAATCCATGGGACCTTCCTCACACCCTGTTGCTGGCACACATTGCTGCTGTGTACCACCAGCGCATTCAGCCAACCATTGTATCCCCCCCCTTGTGGTTGTTATGTGGTTCTTTTTTTGCCTGCATGCATAGGAGTTGGCTCCCCAGTTGCCTGGGCCAGAGGGCGAATTCTCTACCCCCACCCCCAATCTCCCACTCTCAACAAATTGAGAAGTGGGAGGGAAAAAAATTAGCCTCCATAATGATGTTCATCACCGATACCTAGGGCTGCCAACTGTGATTTGTGAAATTCCTGGAGATTTGGGTGGGGGTGGAGCCTGGAGAGGGCAGGGACCTGAGCAGGGTACAATGACATAGAGTCCACCCTCCCAAGCAGCCATTTTATCCAGATAAACTGATTTCTGTTTCCTGGAGGTCCTTTGTGATTCTAGGAGCTGTCCAGGCCCTTCCTGGAGGCTGGCAACCATGTCTTTAACATAGAGCTACTCTCTGGCTCCCACTGGTGGTGGGAGTCAGCGATGAATTACGACCTAAGACAAGACTATAAAGATAAGTGGTGGGACATGTGCACTCCTGAGTCCAGTTTTCTCTGTCATCTGATATTTTTCAAGTGAGGTTCAAAAGTGGAGTTTTCAAGTGTCTTTTGAAATTTTATTGGTAACATCTACTTGTAGTAAAATCACTGCGGTTATATAGCCGGGAGGGATGCAGCAGAGACAACGGCACTTGTTAAATGTACTCTTTTTGGCAGCTTCAGGTGATATATCATGAAAAGGTTGTCTGAACTGTCAACACAGCATCACTTGGAAGATGTACACCGTGTCCTCCATTCAAATTACCTTTCAGATCAATCACCCTTATCAGACGGTTATCTTTATCTGATTGCTGTAGAACAAATGTTTGGGCTTATAGGGAGGAAATCACATCTGAAAAAGGCAGGATTGGGACAGTTCAATGGCTAAGCCTGATAAATCGGGTTAACTGAAGAACTCCCAACTTAAAAAACAAACAAACGCATAAAAGGCAATGCAAAACTTATTGATTTATTTATTTACAAAATTTGTACACCCTCTTTCTGCCCATTCAGTGGCCACCAGGCCAGCTAACAATTTAAAACATGCATAATAAAACCACATTTTAAAACAGTTAAAACCAACACACATCCCCAAACACAAATGATTAAAACAATTTAAAAACAGAGTTAAACCACACATAAAATATAAGAACGGCAGTTAAAACATTGGCTAGGAAGGAGGGAATCCTTGAGGGAAGAAGAAGAAGAAGAAGAGATTGGATTTATACCCCGCCCTTCACTACCCAAAGGAGTCTCAGGGCAGCTTACAAACTCTTTTCCCTTCCCCTCTCCACAACAGACACCCTGTGAGGTAGGTGGGGCTGAGAGAGCTCTTGACGGAAACTGCTCTTTTTCAAGAACAGCTCTTATCAGAACTATGGCCTGCCCAAGAACATCCAGCAGCTGCAAGTGGAGGAGTGGGGAATCAAACCCGGTTCTTCCAGATTAGAGTCCGCACACTTAACCACTACACCAAACTGGCTGGAATGCCAGCTGGAACAAGAAAAGCCTCCACCTGCTGGCGGAAGACAGAAACAGAAGGGGGCAGAAACAGTTCCCTGGGGAGAGAGTTCCAGAGCTCTGGTGCCATGACTAAGAAGACCCTCTCCTGGGCCACCCACCTGCCTAATCTCGGGAGGCAGGGGCACCCACGAAACAGGGCCTCCAAAGATCACCATGGTGGCCAGGCAGGCTCCTAAGGGATTAGGCAGTCCTTCAGATATATTGGTCCCAAACGGTACAGGGCTTTGAGGATCAAAACTGGCACCTTGAAATTTGCCCAGAAGCAAATTGGGAGTCAGTTTAGATGGGCCAAGACTGGAGTGACATAGCCCAAACAACCGGTTCCAGTCAATATCCTGGCTGCAGCATTCAGTACCCACTGAAGTTTCTGAATACTTCTCTCGGGCAGCTACAAGTAGAGCCGTAGTCTAATCTAGATGGGAGCAGGGCAGGCACCACAGCAGCTGGATCTTTTCTGCCAAGGAAAGGTCACAGATGGCTAACCAGTCTAAACGGGAGGAAGGCACTCCTGGCCACAGCTGCCTGCTGCTTATACAGCCGTAGGCCTGGGTCAACGAGCACCTCCAGACTACAGACCTGTTCCTTCAAGGAGAGGACAACCTCATCCAGAATGGTGGCACCTTAAATCCCGGCTCAGACCTTCTGCCCACCGGTTGAACTTCCATCTTGTTGAGATTAAGCTTCAGTTCATTAACCCACATCCATTCCAAAACTTCACCAAGCACTGGTTCAGCTGGAAGGACAAGGTTGAGCTGTGCGTCATCTGCATATTGGTGACAGCCCAGCCCAAAGCTCTGCATGACCGCTCCCAGTGGTTTCATGTAAGTGTTAGAGGGAATAGGAGACAAGATGGAACCTGGCAGGAACTTGATAGATCAAAAGCCATGGGGATGAGCAGCAGTCTCCCAGCACCACTTTCTGAAGCTGTTGTGGAATTAGGGCCTGGGTTGAGCCTCAGTCCTCTGTTCAACATACCTGACTTTAATTTCTATTGTATTACCCTCCATAGTTGAATCTTTGGTTCTGTCTCCCAGAAGGCTTCAGGATTCTGCTAAGTGCTGTGGCCTTCAGGTACAGATAAACCTGTACATGATTTTCGCCTAACATGACTTTTGCCTTCTGGGAATGTTTATACATAGCAGAGGTCAGGAATCACTATCGAATTCTAAACAGAGTATCGGTAACTAGCTTCCTTGACTCTCTGAGTCAACCTACCTTAACCCAGTTTTCCTCGACCTTCCCAACCCCAGAGATAGAAAGAATGGGCTGAGCTTTGCCGTGCACATCAGAGATGTATGTCAAATTCTCTTCACAGACTTGACTGACAGTTACATTAGGTCCTGTGGTTGGAAAAGGGTACTTAATGTCTGAATGTCTGTCCTGGCCAACCACCCTTGTTAGAGTTTTTAAAGAAATTCAGCAGAGTTAAAAAACAGCTTAGCAATGCCAGAGTTCAATAATCAGACCCAGAGTCCATGTGTGTTTAAAAATATAAAAGTTTACTACAATTCTACCATAGGGAAGGGTAACTTGGGAGAAAATAACAGAGAGCTAATTCAGCTACATCCTCTCTAGACTAGAAGAACTGGAAGAAGATGGCCCTCCAACGTGCTTCTCCTCCAAGGCGAACAAAGCCATACCTCTTTGTCTTGTAAAGATGCAAATTCTTCTTCCATTGCATCCATCCACTTGCTTCTCTCAGGTGCAGGTAGTCTGTTGACTTCCTTCCAGTTATTAGGTTCCTTTATTGGTTGCACATTTGCACAAATTCCATATATCGGTGGTGGTACACCTTTGGTACTCCTTGCCGATTGTCTCACAGTGATCGTCTCTCTTACCCTTGGCGATGCTTCTCCAGGTTCCCCTTCTGAGCTGGAACTCTCTTGTGGAGATGGACCTGCCTGGTCACAGGTGGTCTGCGCAGATTGCCAAGTAAACACGTCAAAGAAAGAGACATCAGTAGTATCCTCTGTAGTAGTGGGTTGCACTGTGGACTCAGCCAGGTTAGGAGTTAGTATGACATTGCTTTCATCTACACGTACCACATTGCATACTTTAACATATCCAGTTTCAGGGTTTAGAATTCTGTACCCTTTGCCACTAGAGGCATATCCGACTAAGACACCAATCTCTGCTCTTGGATCAAGCTTGCCCCTTTTCTCCTTTGGTATATGCGCATAGGCTTTTGATCCAAAGGCTCTTAAATGTTTAAGTCCAGGCATTCGGTTATGCCATAATTCAAAAGGGCT
This sequence comes from Gekko japonicus, assembly GCF_001447785.1. Classification (NCBI taxonomy): domain Eukaryota; kingdom Metazoa; phylum Chordata; class Lepidosauria; order Squamata; family Gekkonidae; genus Gekko; species Gekko japonicus. The sequence continues at coordinate 1,269,370 of NW_015167528.1, read as the reverse complement.
CTTATTGGTAACTTTAGATGGGATTCGGTTATGCAAATAAACCGCAGTGTGGACTGCTTCTGCCCAATAACACTCTGGAAGTCCAGATTGCATTAGCATACAACGCGCCATTTCCTGTATGGTTCTGTTTAATCTTTCAGCCGTGCCATTTTGCTGTGGCGAATAAGGCACTGTTGTCTTATGCTCAATTCCTTCTTGTTCCATGAATCTTTGGAACTCACTGCTGCAGTACTCTGTACCATTATCAGTGAACAAAACTTCTGGCGCCTTGCCAAATTTGTTCTTAACAACAGATACATAGTATTTAAACTTGTCAAGCACCTCATCTTTGCTTCTAAGCAGGTAGGTGTAAACATATCTGGTTTTTGCTTCCAGAAAACTGACAAAGTATCTGTTACCTCCAGCAGATGCATGAATAGGCCCAACTAAATCAGAGTAGACACACTCTAGCAGTTTAGTGTTTGAGTCATGAGGTTTAGTAGTCTTATAAGAGGGAGCTGTGCCCTTGGATTTAAGACAAATATCACAGCCATCTTTCATGAGCTCACATTCTGCTGCGTCAACATTGCATTCTTTCAATAATTGCTTCACAGATTTTATATTTCTATGTGCAAGTTTCACATGCCAAGCAAACAAACAGTCTTTGTGATTGCATTCAGTTGATTTTGTATGGCACACCATTCCATTAGCTTCAACTTCGTCATCATCATCAAAATTAGCATTAGCAATATGTCTCAAGTAATGAAAACCATCATTTGTTTGTAACATCATGTTAAAACCACTCTCACTCCAGATCTTTCCATGATTTGGTCTAAGATCAACATAACTTCCACTTTCCATTATTCTCTTTGTGGAAATCAAGTTGTGTATGGCGTTGGGCACAAAAGCACAATTTTTGAGGGTTGCCTCAACTATTTTGTTATCAGAATTCATGCCATACACCTGGACCGTTCCTGTCCCCGCAACTGAAAGAGATTCGCCCGCAGCTCCTTGAAGAGCAGGTCTACAGTCTCTATTCAAGTCAGAAAACCACTTTTCAGAATTAAACACATGAAAAACAGATCCGCTATCGATGAGAATTAGATCATCTGGGTCATTGTCTCCAGTGACAGTTAATGTATGCAAGTTGCTTTCCTGCTTCTCTATCACAGTAAAAACATTGCGCCTGTCTGCTTGACTGCCAGGCGCACTCTGGCCACGCCCTCTAGAGGGTCCTTTTGCAGACCGGTTAAACTGAGCGCGGTCACTTTTGGCGCGAGGTTGATCGTGAGCCTTTTGATCTCTTTGTTCCTGAAAAACCTTTGAATCAGGCAACTTTTCTGAACAACAATGGCGGGCAATGTGCCCCTTCTTGGCACGATGAAAACAGTTTACATTCCTCTTGCCTTTGTTCCTATCACATGTAGATTTAATACTTAACACAGACAAGTCATCCTTTGTTTTTGAAAGGGCTCTTCTCTGGCCTTCTTTCAGATAAGCCAAAACAGGAGGCAGAGTTTCAGACTTAGAAATATAGGTATCACTCAGCCTTTTTAACATCTCTCTGGCCGTTTGGCATTTTAGAATTTCTCTATGGTCACGTGGACACAAAGATTTCATGATAATGGCTATCGCTAGCTCATCATTAGCCACATATCTTTCCAACTCTTTTGCACCCACGGGGGGGGTCTGTATTAATTACATAAAGAGCTGAATATGATTGAAGAGCATTTTTAACACTTCTAAGCCAGCAGTCGAAATTATCCTTATTTAGAACTGGGATTTTACAGAATGCTAGGTTCTTGTTAGTTGCCATGCTGGCTTTCAATTGCTTAATTGCTCAATACTTCACCACTTCGCAGGGTAGAGATGAGAACTGGCGTTCCTTTTGATGTGCGCGGGACCTCCAAGCTGCTCCGGCAAGATCGGTCTCACCCCCTCCTCTTTCTCTCGGCTCCAAGCTCCGGCTTGCGGCTTGCTTCACAAGGGAAAAAGATGTTCTCAAGACGAAAGGCACATAAGAATTCTCTTCGCCAGAAAACACAGCCTTTCAGACTGATTTTACAGGCACTGGAGAAAAAAATCAGGAGCCTTGCTTGGACACCATTTAATCCAATCGCGATTTTTTAAAAAAATTCTTTCTACCTTAGAAAAATCCTAACACACATTGGTTGCTTTTACTCTGGTCTCATTGCGCTTCAGGAAGCTTACTGGCGCCCATAACCTTTTGTTAGAGTTTTTAAAGAAATTCAGCAGAGTTAAAAAACAGCTTAGCAATGCCAGAGTTCAATAATCAGACCCAGAGTCCATGTGTGTTTAAAAATATAAAAGTTTACTACAATTCTACCATAGGGAAGGGTAACTTGGGAGAAAATAACAGAGAGCTAATTCAGCTACATCCTCTCTAGACTAGAAGAACTGGAAGAAGATGGCCCTCCAACGTGCTTCTCCTCCAAGGCGAACAAAGACGGGAAGAGGGCTCATAAAATGCAAAGTTACTAACACTTCGCTCCCAATCAAACTCTTAGAACAGGGATGCTTTCGTGGGCTAACAGACTTGAGCTAACACTGGCTAACACAAAGACAGGTGATTTCCTGTAACAACAGAACAGACATTTAACCCCATGCATACACATTGAGTGTTTTCAACATGCAAATACCCAACAACCCTTCATTATGGGTCTTGACAGAGCTACCAAGGATATCCTTTATAGAATTACAAGTGCACTATTTATGCACTGGGGCTGTGTTGAAACATTCTATGTTGAATATTGAAATGCTACGAAGTGTTTTCTGTCTTAAGATTGTGTAATGGAATAAGTTGAGTTATGGTTTAGAACAACTGTCTCCCTCTCTCTCTTGATGCAGTTGGGATCCCTGCCAGCTTCTCTCCCTCCCCGATGGACACCGTGGGGATGGGAGTCCATGAAAAGATTCCTGCACTCCTAATTTCCCCAACAAAAACCTACCATCCAGGTAGGATTGAAACAACCACAGAACAGTGCCTCCAATCCCAAGTCATCCACCAGGCAACCAAGGCTGTTTCAGTCCCATAACTAGACCTAAACCCAGACTGGAAGGGATATAAACAATTTGCCTCATACAGGAAAGCCTGGAGTCCAGCCGCCACCTAGTCAGTCACCTGGCTCAAGAGTGGAACATTGGAGACTGTTTGATCATTATTGCTATCTCCTAGGTCCAGGATAGGCTTCTTTAGAAGTGGATGCACCACAGCCTGTTTCAAGGCCAGGAACACCACTCCCTCTCTTAAGGAAGCATTAACTACTTTTTGAATGCAGGCAGCCCCCCAAACTTGAAGATTTAAGTAACCCGAAAGGGCAAGGGTCAGACAAGCAAGCGGTAGGCCTCAAACTTCCAGGGATCCTGTTCACATCCTCAGACTGAATAAAATGAAAAGTATCCCAAACAACTGTAAACGTTGGCACTCTGATACCATCCAACCCTGTCAGTGCTAATGTAGAGTCCAAATTGGAATGGATGCGAGAGATTTTGACTGGGAAGTGTTTAGAGAAATGATTACAGCAGGCCACCAAGCAGTGCTGTGCCTACCTGTGCTGCCCCTAGAAGATTCTAGTAAGATAGTAAATAATTCTGGATCCCTTTGCATGCTGGGAGACATAGTCTAGGTGCCTTTGTAGGTCACATGTCTCTACATTTGCTCACATTATTGGCTCAAATTGAGAAGCGCAAAAAGGGTTTATCACCCTCTTCCTGTGTCTTTTCCCCTACCTCTTTATTGGCAAGGAGATGCACAAAAGCAATTCCTTTCCACTGCAAGATCTGAGAAAACAGACTTTGTCCTCATGCAAGATGAACTATAATATCCATCTTACAGAAGGAATGTGAGTTCTAACCTCTGAACCATTCTGCAATAGAATAAATTCAGTTTCTCTATGAGTCACTTTCTTGGACTTGTGTGTTGGCACTAGCTGGCAAAATAGACTTGATCCTCCCTGGTCTAGAGACCAGAATACCACCCCTGAAGAGTCTAGGTATCCCTGTAAGTGTAAACCCAAACAGGTAGTGATCTGTTTGTGATGAAAGAACTGTCTTCAGCTACTTCATCCTCAGATGCCCTATGAAATATTGAGCCACTCCTGACAAGACAGCCTCAGCATCAATGTTGAAGTCCCCCAGGGCAACCAACCTAGGGGTCCTCAATGCCACCCCTGAGACCAGCTCTGTCATCTCAGGTAGGGAGGCTGTTTGACAGTGAGGTGGGCAGTATACTAAGAGAATCCCAATCCTGTCTCTCAATCCCAACATTAGGTCTGTTGTTGTTCAGCCGCACAGTTGAATCTGACTCTTTGCAACCCCATGGACCACATCATGCCAGGCCCTCCTGTCTTCCACCGTCCTCTGGAGTTTGCTCGATTTCATGTTCGTTGCATCGGTAACACTGTCTAACTATCTCCTGGATGGGTCACTGTGCTAAGGGGACAGAATCCTTACAGACCACAGCATCACCACCTCCCTAACTGCCAGACCTATGCTAATCAATGTTCCCTCTAAGGTCCACAGTGCCGTGAGGAGAAATTGTACCTTGTGAGCGAGAAAAGCTAGTAGCATTAAAGTTGTGAGTGAGTCTACATTTGACTATTGCATAAATTAGTTTTTTGGAAGATTATTTCCAAAACCTTGTAAAAATCACAGAATAAATTATTTTAAATTATACTTAAACTATATTTTAAGAATAAACATTATAACAGAAAACAGAATCAAGTCAAATTTCACACACCCCTTTCCACTATACTGGTAGATCTGGCCTCCAGAGAGGAGCTCTACCCACCCCTTTCCACTACCTGCCCCAATCCACTATATTGCTAAACCTGGCCTTGGACCATCAACCTGCACTGAGCCTTAGAAAACATACCAACATGCAAGGGGGGAGGGCAACTTTTGCAGTCTACCTTGTTGTTGTTTTTAACTGAAATATGACAACCAGCATTACAGGTGAAGTATAACAGAGGTGGAACAATCACTGTCAGAATGCTGCCTAACCTAACAAACAGGAAGTTGCTTAAATCTTATCAACCTGCTCAAACTACTTATTTATTCAAATATTTATATCCCACTTTTCCCTGTGACTCAAGGCAGCTTACAAATCATACTGAAAAGCATAATAGGGGTGTGCAAAAAAATAATCATAATTTTTGGCTCCATTATAACCTATGAGTACCATTATAGTCAATGGGCCCTATAGGCTATAATGGAGAGTTGATCTGGGGGGTATCTGCGGCTCTGGGGAGCTGTTTTTTTGAGGTAGAGGCACCAAATTTGCCACATAGCTGCTGGTGCTTCTCCTAAAAAAAAAAAAAAAAAACCCAACACCTCAAGTTTCAAAAAGATTGGACCAGGGGGTCCAATTCTATGACCCCAGAAAGGTGCCCCCATACCCCATTGTTTCCAATGGAGGGGGGAAATGTTCTCTGTTTACTTGGCTGAGCTGCTAGCTAAGTTCCCTGCACTGCAAGCTAAAATGTTGTGTTTCAAGTTTAGTTTATTGTCTTAGCTATTGGCCATAACAACACAAAATATATCAAAGCATAACAAACATTATACATCAATAACTTGCAGTAAGTCCTAGACCCAGTCTTATCTTTTTTGCCGCCAGTGCAAACAAAGCCATTCTGCTAGTAACATGTGCATCAATATCAGAGAGCAAGAAAACGGTCAAATCCTGCTCTGAAATTCCATCATAAAGAGGTACAATAGGATAAATAAACCTTTGCCTAAGTGATTCGTGCCATGAGCATCTCAGAATGTAATGCTCAACATCATCCACTTCGCCCATACCACATAGGCATATTCTAGAGGCAGCAGGGGCACCCCGAAAGCAGCCAATACAAACCATTGAGGGTATGACGTGGAACCTTAGGGCAGTAAAAGCCTAAAATGTTATTTATTTATTTATTTTGGGATTTATATCCCGCCCTACCCATACGGCCCTGGGCGGCAAACAAGCGGCAGCGCCGGGAATAAAACATAGGTTACATTAAAACATCAGTAAATACAAACTAAAATGGTGCTCTACAGTTCATTTTAAAAGTCCAAAAGTTCAAAAATTCAAGACGGTAGAAGTCCCTCACTGGCGGCCGATGATGTAAACGCAGGAGCGCCAGGGTGATGTTCCTCTTCCGGGCAACGACTGCCCCCATCCAAAGCCAGGGAGATGTTAAAACGGCGGCGGCTCCTACTCAAAAGCCTGGCGGAAGAGCTCCTGGAAGAGCTTCCAGTCTCTTCTGGAAGTCCTTTGGGAAACCAAAGACTCTGGTGCGGGCAGCACGTCCCGAAGATCAACACTAGAAGATAAAAAAAATTGGTGTACAGCAACAACTCTTGCTTTCCTTTCTTCGTAATAGCTATATAAGAAAATTACACACTATAAGTGTAAAGAAATAAATTGACAAATAATAATTAATAACAATGGAAAAAAGTAGTTTGGGGTTAAGGGGGGTAAGAAAAACAAAAGATGTATGAACTATCTATTGATATATTTTCGGAATGTAGAATTAAGTTTTTGGGAATGCTCCCAAGGGGATTATAAAGATAGGACAATATATATACACTAAATCAATCCATCTTGGGCATATTGTAGGCGTTTATGATAAATTAGTTTGAATGTCATTCCTTCCTTCGTTATGATGTTTTGTATATACTTGTATTATGGGAATTATAAGCAAAATAAAAAACAAAAAAAATGGGGGGGGAGTTTGTAAACTTTGTGGGAATCTGAAAAACCCATCATGTTGGCCAATACAGAGTTTAGAAATTTAGAGTGTATATTTACATAAAAGTGACAGTGCAAAAAAACATGTAAGATCATCTCAACACATCTTGATTTACAAGGGCAATGTCTAGCTAGTGCATATGCTGTCTTATTGAATCTGCCATATAGAATGGCAGATGGCATGGCATTGCATCTAGTGAAAGAGAAAGCTCTGCATAGAGAGGATAAATATGAAGCCATCCTGCCTACAGTATCTCAAAGCTCAGAGGAGAGCAGGTACCACATTTTTGTCTTAGGAAGGATGGCTCCAGGTCAAACTAATTTATACTGCAGCCAAATTGCTCACTCAGAACCATAATGCCAGTAAGCTCACAAAGTAGAATTTTTGCTCACAAGACTCCACAGCTTAGAGGGAGCGTTGATGGCCACAAAGAAGTGCTCTAGGAATCCCTCAGATCTCTATGTAAAGACCATAGAGATGTGGAGCATTCCTAAAATGTCATGGTGTGATAGTGACATCAGTTCTGGGTTTTCACAGGAAACTATTTATAGTTAATAGTGATAACAAAATTATTACATTCAGCTTCGTGTTTCTACTCCTTATAACTATGTTTTTTTTACAGGATAATTCATAGAAGACAACACCTTCCAACTCCATAAGATATTTTTTACTTCATAGAGAGCTACTGGCTGACAATGTGACATGGGGAGCAAATGCCAGCAAATTTAAAGTAGGCTTGTTGCCACATAAAATTATGGACTGGCTGCTACGAATAGACATTCAAATTATTGGCTTGCTCCTATTCTAGAAATGCAATGGAACTGATAATTCATAGAAGATAACACCTTTCAACTTCATAAGAACTTTGTAAGATTACTCTTGAGGAAGATAGCTGAAATGAGTGTAAAAACCGGTGTACTCATCGAGTAAGAGAGGAACATGCTGGACTCTGTTGAGAAAATGGATACGTTGGACTCTGTTTACATTTAAATTAAGAAAATGAATAAGTTGGACTCTGTTTTCATGCAGTATTTATTAAATGTGTCTTTGTCATTGATCACAGTGATTTCTTGTTTGCTGACATGTATTTGCACACTGTGACCCCTGTTTATATCTTGTTTGATTTGGTTTTTCACAGGAAGTGACATGGCAACGCACTTGGTGTTCACAACTCACTTGACGTTCTTCCTCCCCATCCCCATGACCACTTCTCAGAGGAAAGCAGTGGGGGTGAGAGACAGCAAAAGTCAGAAAGTACCCACCCAAACCAAGTAAGTGGCAATCCTGTCTGAGAGCCTCAATGAAAGACGGGGGCTGCTCAGTAATGCTGTGTAGTTATAAATACAAAATATGAAAAATATAATGCAGCCTTCCGTCAACTGATAGCAATTCCTGCATTTTATGTTAAGAGGAGAGAGTAAGAAAATAGAGTGGAGTGACTTTGCCAATCCATCCCAAAAAGAACAGTACATTTAGAAATGGGTCCTGGTCCAAAATTTTTGAGAAGCACTGGCTTAGCAAATGGCAGCCTTCTGCATGCCTCACCCCGCTGTGGCACCGAGCAGCTCAACCAATTTCTGCTAGGAAGTGTTCCCACAACCACCTTGAAATCTCTTTTGCCTTACAGCATCATCTTTGCACTCTGTTGTTTTGTTTCATATTGTAATTGCTGTTTATGCACTTATAACATAGCTTTATATATTGCCTGGTGCTTTAAACACTTTATTTGTTGTGGAAGGTTACATTTTTTAACAAATAAATACATACAGATGACTGTGCATTAATCCATATTCCATATTTTAAAATCATGCATAAATGCTGTGCTGAAATCGGTTACATTCATTTTTAGCTATGTGGTTCCTTAAAATAGTCCATGATTCAAACTGGATCTTGTTAGCTCCTGCACCATGGTGTTTTATATTCATATGTTTGGGCTACAGTTTCGCACGGCGAAATACAGTTTTGTCCCCCACACACACACATAATTGAAAACAAGGACACAAAACTCATCCACTGTTATACTGCAGTAATATGATGTACTAATCTAGTTACTTAGTATATGATACGAAACCAGGCAGCAGAGCCCTGCCTTTGAAATATGATTTAAAACAGAATTTATAATGTTGCGGAATTACATAAAACTGTGTGAAATTGTGCAGATAATCATTTAAATCTCCCTACATGGAAAGATAATTGCTCCCGAAATTAACTGTACCTGGGGTTCATTCATTTGGTCATGGCTAGTTTCTTATATAGAGATGATTTGATATTAGAGCTAATTAAGATCAGGTCAGAGTTGCTCAAGGTCAGAGATTAATGCGCAGGATCATTGAAATGATAATTATAAACAGATTAGGAAGCTACGGTCTTTTATAAAGGGTTATTAGATAATTACTGTGAGAGTGTACGGCTTACTGTAATAATGGATTATCGACTACTTACAGCGTTTTAAGGGCGAGAGTATATTACTTCCTCAAGGACTAAAAGGAATAATGCTGCTGGAAACCAGTGCTCTGCAAATAAAAATCATGCCAATTGCATTTCATTTCTTCTATTCCAAAGGCTTCCTCTCTTTATTCACTGCAGGCTTTGGTAATTTAAAGGAATTTCTTTGGTCTATCAGAAGCAGCTGCTATGATTATACTATGTCGAGTTTCTCCTTTTTAAAATTCAAACATCACATAGGAATTAACATGTACAGTGCTGATGGCAGTTCTGATCAAGATGAAGGGACTGGGTCGTAAGAGTGGGGCAGCGGTGTGTGTGTGTGTGGGAGGGTATGGGACAGAAAGTCAAGCAGGGGATTCCCTAGTCATAGAGGGTACATTTAACTGGGAACAGTGCCAGAAGGGGAAACTGGAGTGATCAAAGGGTTGAAATAACTTCCAGATCTGGAGTGGCACAAGTGTTTGGGGCTTCTGTGTTAAAAAACAAGATGGCAGCAGGGAGACCTGAGAGAGATTTAGAAATTTGATAGTGGAGATAGTGGAGACAGAAGGAAAGAGAGAGAGAGAGAGAGATTTAACCCCATGCTCTTAATATCAGAATTGAGTTTTCACATGTCCCATAATCTCTCTATAAATATAAAAGCCTGTTGGGGTGGCAAAGTTCTATGCCCGGCAAAATCAGTTGGCTCCCTGATATGTCACTCAGAAGCTGTCCCTATCCACTAGCTGCGTTGCCTGAGTTGTCTCCCACCCACTGCAGCCTAGGGGACTCTTCTCTGATTGGGCCAGCATTTCAAGGTCATTTGCATATGGAACCTGATTGGACTTCACTCCATTCTGCACAAACCCCCCCCCCCGCAAGACAGTTGGAACTGTCAGTTGCTTATGCGACCTGGTGTATTTTGAGGTAAAATATGTCCTCACTCACAACACTTCCTCTTCAAAAGAAACAAACCCAATAACACAACCATGCCACACCACAAAAAAGACAGATCACACCACAAGCAGAATACCACAAGGCAAAAAAGCTCTGGTACTAATTCAAAGTGCTGGGGACGAGTTGCGTTCTGGCAGGGGATGATGTGAGTGTAGAAAATGATTTATCGACAGAGTAGTGTTTTAGCCGGAGGGCTTCTATCAGGCCCACAGTGGAACTGGCTGTCTTCTTCCAGTTCTGCTGCTGCTGCGTCATCATAGGTTTGCAGCTTCACGTTACAAACTACACACCTGAACAGCATACTCAAGACTGCAACATTTTGATGCAATAATTTAGAGCAAGAGGTGTCAGTTATCAGACACTGTTAAATAAACAAAATATTGCAAGAGTGCTAATGTTTTAAGGATGTTTTTATTTTAAGTTAAAAAAAACCCTTGTGTTTGTGTCCTTTATAATGTTTATATCTCTGCTTCCTGGCATTGCATTTTATGACACACCTGGCCCAGCCCAACAAGGTCTCATTTATGTCAGATCTGGCCCTCCTAACAAATGAGTTCGACAGCCCTGTTTTTATTCTATTGGTATTCTATTGTAATGTTTTCACTGTGACGTGGAAGCTGCCTTGAATTGGAAGGAAAAGTGGGAGAAATGGATGGATTGATCAGTAGAAGAAGAGGAGGAGGAGGAGATCAGATTTATACCCCGCCCTTCACTCGGAGTCTCAGAGTGGCTTCCAATCTCCTTTCCCTCCCTCTCCCCACAACAGACATCCTGTTATATTTTTAAAAGGCTCTTACGGGTTGAGAATGTTGATTATTGCATTGTATTAATTTGTGTTCTGAATGTACTGTTGAATATATTGTTTAGAATAATAATAATAATAATAATAATAATAATAATAAACTTATTTTAAAAAAGAAAAGCTATGACAAAACTATGGCTTGCCCAAAGTCATTGTCCGATTCCCCATGCATTCGAATAAATCCACGGTTGATGAACAAAGTAGAATTTATTATAAAGCGATGATTAGATCAGGAACACAAGAATTGTTAGTAATGACTACAAGTCGCATAGGGAAACATAATAAAGGAACTTGAACCAGGTTAGAGCCAATGAGCCCAATTCCCGCTGGCAGGAATGTAGATAAAACGAGCGCCCAATTCCTTGGGAACCCAACGGTTCTACAACATAAACACAAGTTCAGTTCTCAGGCATCAAATACATAATAAACAGAGCAACGCCATAACTCCTTCCCACCACCAGCTGTGTGACCTTGAGCAGTTCCGCAGCGTAGCAAGCAAAAACAGTAAACACCTACTCAGGAAGAAACATGGGGGGGGGGATGACCAGAGCATAAGGTAACATGTAGATCAGAGCACACCACTCAATGGCAGCTTGCTGACAGTCATCCAGCAGCTGCATGGGTGGGGAATCAAACCCGGTTCTCCAAGATTACAGTCCGCACACTTAACCATTACACCAAACTGGATACGCACATGCACAGACATGTAAAAACACACACTGTTAGGTGGACCTAAATTAGCTAATTGGTGGTGTGTGGCTCTGGCTGGTGGTGCTGCCTGGCTCCACCATGGACCATGTACACCAGGACATGGTCCAGACCAGCATTCCCTCTAAGTTGAGTTAGTGTGAGCTAGCTCAGTTTTTTAGCCTCTGGCTCACGCATTTTTGTCCTAGCTCAGGAAGGAGGGCTCCAGAGCATTCTAATTGATGCAGGAGCCAAATCGCTCGCTCACAACTTTAATGCCGGGAGCTCACAAAGTAGAATTTTTGCTCACAAGACTCCACAGCTTAGAGGGAGCATTGGTCCAGACCTCAGCTTTTCTCTAAATTGAGAGATGATATTTTGATCTCGAACACCCCCCCGCCCGCCACCTACTTTCTCGATTGCAAACAGGCTTGTTTTTGCAAAGGCCTCGGATGCAATGGAAAAATATCTCTGCGGCATCCTGAGTGCTTGACTTCTCCTTCTGGGGGAGCAGTTTATAGATTACCCCAGGTGGTCCATGGGTCACATTTTGTGGGCCCTAGCAATATATTTTTGAAGAACTAACCATAGAGAAAAGCTATCATCTTTATGAGCTGCTTGTGGACGTCTTGGGGTATATAACCTGCTGGATAAAGAACATTTTCTGTCTCTTTGACCCCACATAATATTAGAACAAGAGGTCATCTAATGGAGTTGATAGGCAATGAGTTCAAGGCAGACAAAATAAAGTACTTTTTTGCACAATACACATTTAATCAATGGAATGTACTGCCACAGGATGTAATGATAGCTGCTAGTACTGATGGCTATAAATTGGGGACTGGTAGAATTCAAGGCAGACAGATCTACCAATGTCATCAGCTGATTGGTGGGATATCCTGCTTGTATCATATCCTGCTTGTGGGCTTCCTGGAGGCATCTGTTTGGGTTGGCTGGCAACTGATAAGCACTTGAGAGGTAGACATGGGGGCACACAGCATCACATGCACCACGATGTCACTTCCAGAAAAACCAGGAAGTGACATTGGGTAGCTCTAGGAATTGCTTTAAATTGCTGGTTTTACCACACTTTCCAGTGATTCCTAGAGCTACCCAATACCACTTCCAGGTTTTCCCCAGAGGTAACATCATGGTGCATGTGACATTGATTATTTTAAGAAACATCTACCTCCTTCTGCTCAAAGCAGAGGCAGGAAGCAAGGGTTGCTAGTGGGAGGCCTCTCACCATAGTGGGAAGCCTAGCAACCCCATATCTGCATGGCTACTGTGAAAAATGGGTAGGATCCAGCAGTAGATTTCTATGAACAGATTTTCTTTGCTGTTTCCCTCTATCCATTGAAGATTTATTCTTCTCTCCCAGGAGAAGCACTTCAAGGAGCCCTCTGGGCAGCAGCAATATGGGGGAGAAGAGAAATCCCATTCTGTGGTCGGGTTAGAACGGATAAAAGGAAGCCCTTCTTCACCCAAAGAGTGATTAACACATGGAATTCACTGCCACAGGAAGTGGTGGCAGCTACAAGCATGGACAGCTTCAAAAGGGAATTAGATAAGCATATGGAGCAGAGGTCCATCAGTGGCTATTAGCCACAAAGTATCGATAGGGGCTCTGGGGCAAGTGATGCTCTGTCTCCTTGGTGCTTGGGGGGGTCAACAGTGGGAGGGCTTCTAATGCCCTGGCCCCATTGGTGGACCTCCTGATGGCACCTGGTATTTTTGGCCACTGTGTGACACAGAGTGTTGGACTGGATGAGCCTTTGGCCTGATCCAACATTGGCATCTCTTATGTTCTTATGTTCTTATGCTGATGGAAATCCCTTCCTCTGGATCCAACTTGGGATGCTGAACTAGATGGCCTTTTGGTCTAACCCAGCACGGTTTGTCTTAGGCTGTGCTGTTGGAAAGAAACTCCTGGAAGAGATGGATCTGATTCAGCAAGGCAGTTTGTTTACCTTTTTGCAGAAAAAGCCATACTGTAAGTCTGTATTTCTTAGCCTATCAAAATGCAATGAAAAAATACAAAATGATGTTTCCATTGCATTGTGTTTAGCATTTAAGCTGTTTAGGCTTTTGATTATAAGCCACCTCAAGCAGGACTCTGAAGAAGTAGCACAGAAATAAATAGAAACAAATATTCTATTTCTGGTCTGTCTTTATATAAACAGGTAAAATTATATGGCAAATATTCAGCTTATGGCTGGCTTTTAAAAAAAATAAAAAATACTCCCCGCACTGCCTTTCCATGGTTACCTGGCCATCTGTCATGCAAAGGAAGAAAGGCAGGCAAGATCTGAACTGGCAGGATTTCTCCCCTTAATTTTACTTTGTCAGACAGTAAGGCAGCTCCTGAGTACTAACAATAACAGCAGAATGGTGGAAAGAGCAATGGCAGAACATGTAGCAGCAGTAAGGGGGCCAGCTGGTAGAAGCCGCGCTGCCTCAGCCAAAGTCCTGGTGGAACGGCTCCATTCTACAGGCCCTGTTTAACTGTAGCAGGCCTCGCAGGGCCTTGATCTCAATCGGAAGCATGTTCCACCAGGCTGGGGCCAGGATGAAAAAAGCCCTGGTCCTGGTTGAGGCTAGACGGGCATCTTTTGGGCTGGGGACAACCAGAAGATGGCTATCCACAAAGTGCAAGGCTCTCCGTGGATCATATCATATAGGGAGAGGCAATCCCATAGATATGTCAGTCCCAGGCAACATAAGGCTTTAAAAGTCAATGCCAACACCTTGAAATGGATCTGATACTCAATGGGTAGCCAGTGCACTTTGCAGACCACCAACTGGGTGCACACCCACACAGACATCGCAGTCAGCAGGCACACCACTGCATTTTGCACTAGCTGGAGTTTCCGGATCAGCCTCAAGGGTAAGCCCACATAGAGCGAGTTACAGTAATCAAGCCTGCAAGTGACTATTGCATGGGTGTCAGGTTCAACGGCATGAAAATCTCCACACACATTTCCAGGGAATTGTTATGCTTTATTAGACTACAGGTCTGTTGCCATGATCTACAGGTATATTGTTAGGAATGACAATGGGTCGGATGCATCACTACATATAACATGATGCTGCAATTGGCTAAGCAAATGAAATCCAAGCACGCGTGCGGGAATTCTCCTGGCGGGAGGTTACATAATGAACAGGAGACTCTCCGTGTCCCATGAGGGCAGAAATATTCACACCAACAGTGGAACGCAAGCCCTCCCTCCTCCTCAAGGTTAGTCAGATAACTCAGTCTGGCTGCGCCAGTTCGCACGGTCTCATGAGTGCCTCCCTATTGGTGTTTACAGCAAGTTAGCAAAGAAAGCGAGCAAGCATGCGCACTCACGCCACAGTCAGGAAAGGACAAACACAAGTGAAATATGGCCGCTAGCTGACAATGGGTTACTGTAGCCAAGTCCTGATGGGAGAGGTAGGGAGCCAGCTGCATGATCTCCCATAGATGGTAAAAGGCAGACCTGGTAGCTGCAGCAACCTGGGCTTCCATGGAAAGTGAGGCATCCAAGGTCACCCTCAGGCTCCTCACCTTCTAGGTTGGCACCAACAGTGCTCCATCCAGGGTAGGGAACCTAAACCCCAAATCCACTCCTCCCCGGCTCAGGTACAGAACATCTGTTTTAAATTACTGTTTAATTATTTTAACAGTTGTTATTGAGTTTTTGGGACTTCGTAACCTAGCCTGAACCCGTCCGTGGGGAGGGCAGGATAAAAATAGAAATAAACAAACAAACAAACAAATAAATTGCTATAGACTTCACTCTTTGAACAGGAATCTCCAGGGAACAGATCCCTCTCATCTGGAGATCAGTTGTAATTCTCAGAGATCTCCTAGGCCCCACCTGGAGGCAGTATATAAAAAATGAGAGCTCATGGGTGGAGATTGTATAAATATAAAGACACTCAGCTTGTTTGATTTTTCCCAAGAAAGTTCTTGAAGTAAGAATGAAGTTGATTCTTGTGTAGATGTGTCTTGTTGAATAGTACATGGAGTCCTTGTCTGTGGGGTGCATACAATGCCAGATGTCAATTAGTTGGTACTTATCAAGAATTGAAGTTAGTTTGGTATCTGAGATTTTCTTTTTGGGTCTACAGTTGGCAGAATATGTGTGATCCAGATTCAGAATAGCAACATGATTGAAGTCTCCACCGAGAATTACTCCTCCCTCTTGAAAGGATTTCAAAGTAGAAAAGATTTCATCTAGAAAAAATAATTGGTTATCATTGGGGGCATATACAGATGCAATTGGGAACATCTGGTCTTCTAGTTGGCCTTTTATAAAAATGTACCATCCTCTGGGGTCTATTTTAGAAGCTGTGAGATGGAAGCAAACATTTTTGGATAGTATGATTGCAACCCCATGAGATTTAGAGGTTCCATATGTATGATATTGCTGTTGTATCCAACTGGATTTCAAGAGAGAATGTGGGTTAGGTTTGAAGTGAGTTTCTTGAAGCAGGATAATATCAGTATGCAATTTGGATAGGTTTGAAAAAATTCATTTCTTCTTGATGGGGTTGTTGAGTCCTCTGACATTTTGACATATGATATTTAGATTGGCAGCCATTGTTATGCAAAAATAGTTAATTTTACATTTGAAGAGAGGTGGCTAGAAGTAGATGAGAGATGTATGCTAAGAAAGATGGGTGGTTTGTGATTGCGTTTGGGGAACTAGAATAGAAAGATTCAAATTAGAGAGCTAATGTGAAGTGTGAGTGGTACAGGTGAAGAAAATGTGAGTGGATGGAAATGTGGTGGGATAGTAGAGATATGTTTGTGGATGAACAAGAGGCAGAGCTCTGTCTCTTCAGTATGTGGGTTCTTGATATAGTGGAACAATGAAAGCTACAGCAAGGATATAAAGTACACGCTATTTAAAAAAAAACTCTATTAAGAAAATCTCTACAGGAAAAGTTGGTTAATGATTATATCAACAAATGCAGTTAATTAATAGAAATAGTAAAAATATTTTAAAATGTGACAATAGTAGTGTGCTACAAAAGTAATGTAAAATATTCCGAGATCAGACGAGATTGGGCGTGTTCATGGTGGTATGGCCGTAGAAGAAAATATAGAAGAAAAAAAATCAATTCAGTTGGGCTTAACATTGGAGACCTATCTCTGTACACAGAAAAGTCAGCTTTTAGGCTGATCAGCCAAAGACTGGTTGACATTGAGAAGCAGGTTCTTGAGAGCCATGCAAAAAGTAGATGCTCACCCTCAATCTGGGGCTTTTACCTTTTGGGCATTGTCTCGGTTCCTCCATCCTGGAGCCAGACCAATCCCCCCCGAACTCCCCACAGCCACCCCACTTACCCGGGAGAGCACATCAACAGCCACGAGTCCCCTGAAGAGGGATCGATCTGGTGTCTGGAGCCGCGGCAAAGAACAAGGAGCTGGGGAGTGTGGCCTCAAGGGGAAGAGACGGCCGAGCACAGGAGAAGGTCTGCCACTTCAACAGGCCCACGGCTTAGAGTCGCGTCCGGTGGGAAAGCCCCACCCCAGACGCTGGGAGAGCATCCTACAATATAAAGGGGGCAGGGCTGGAGCAAAGGGAATGCACACGGGGTGGAGGGGTGGTGCTGGGAGCGGGGAGAGGAATAAAAAGGAAGTGGAGGCAAGGGTCGAGGAGGGTGCTGTGCAACTGAGACTGGGAAACAGAAAGTGGAGAGCAGAATGAGAGAAAGGGAAACCACTGCTGTCCCAATGCTCCCAAGAGGGCTGAGAGTCAAAGCTGTGCTGGCAGAGGGGCCTGAGAAGTGGAGTCAACCTCGCCCCCTGACCGACTGAGACCCTCTTTTGCCTCACTTTCCTTTATCCTGGCATCGGTCCCAGGAATGCGCCCTCTGCCGTCCCCTCCATTAGCCATGGCCACTGGTGGCAAAGCTTCGAGGGAGAGGACTGAACCTCACAGGCATAGGGCTGAGTATCTAACTTGTTTAATGATCCCAGGGCAACGCAGAGCATATATGTTAGCAAGGTTTAATGTGTTGCCATCAACAGTATTATATGGGAGATTCCAAAAAGAAACCCATTCAACAGTATATTGTGTTCCTGCACTAAGCAGGAGATAGAAACTCTTGAACATGTGTTTCTTGCATTTACTTTCTATTCGGACCTGCACCTTACATTCATTGAGCCATGGTTGAGAAAGTATTCAGGGAAACCTGATAAATGTAAGATTTACTTTTTGCTGACAACCCAAAACCATGTAATAATTGAAACTGTTGCAAAATTTCTGTATGAAGCTTCAAGAAGGCGTTCAGTATTCCTTGCAAATTGAGTCGCATGTTCTGTATGTTATGCCAATAAAGGTCGATTGATTGATTGATCTTAAATATTTGGTTATATGATCACCATAAGATTAATGCAAATAAATATTAATTATATTTTAAAAATGAAATAATCAAAGTTGTTTGTGATTAAGCTGATTGGTATTATTAATAACGAATGAGACGTATTGGAATAACACTGCACAAAGTAGGTGTGAAATTAATTGCACTAATAATTATAAGAAATTAATCTAAACACTCTGTTACAAAGCTATCAAGAAGTACTAGATACAGTATACACAATTTATTCAGCAAGTAAAGGCCCACTTTAATTCATATAATAGTATAAGATGTATGTCAGAAGCTTTGTGTTAGAATGCTGCTGTTGGTTGATTAAAGTATCAAGAAGTGGAGGTAAGAAGAGCTTTTAGCTGTGAAAACTTACTTAAGCGGAGTGATGAACGTGTAACTATACTTTGATGTTTGTATGCTTGACAAATCTAATAGGTAGATTAATGGTAATGCATTGATTATGACACCGTTGATTGGAATAAATTTGATGAAGTTAGATGAAACTTGTTATAATACAGTGGTAGAAAAATTTAACAAATGTGCTGGACTGTTATAAGATCTATGAAGTGTTACAGCCAGGGCTATTTTTGGGCAGGAGTGCACAGGAACGGAGTTCCGGCTGGCTCCCAAGTTGGCCACGCCCAGCAGGAACTCATTAGCATAATAGGCCACACCCAACAGCAGAAACGCATTAGGATTGGCTACATTAGGGATGTGTGGCCTAACATGCAAAGGGGTTCCTGCTACAAAAAAAGGTCCTGGGTTTTGACAACAAACAAGGTAAACAGAATAAGAAGCAAAAGGTGGGTGTGGCTGGATAACCACACTTCTGGTAATATGGGGGTGCATCCTAATGTGCTAATGAGCTGTGCGGGCAGGGGCGTGGCCCAATATGCTAATGAGTTTCTGGTGTTGGGTGTGGCCTATTATGATAATGAGTTCCTGCTGGGCTTTTTCTACAAAAAGAGCCCTGGCAGCCTTTGTCAACCCCAGGAGAGAGGAATTCTCACTCAGGTTGGACGGGGGGGGGGGGAAGCCTCCAATATAAAAGGACTGTGTGAACAAAGGGAGCAAAATCAAGGTGCAGCCCCCCCTCCCCCAAATCCTGAGGTTTAACAGTATAACTTTAGTGTTTAACACAACCCAAAACAGTATTTAGGACAGACACAGGCCGAGGACAGACTGGCAGTTTGAAGCGCGGGGGAGTCGTGGCAAAAAAGACCCAGAACAAATTGTTCTGGGTATTCCCAGTCACACTGCACCGACTGATGTGGGAGCATACCGGGGAGGAGGCGCAAGGGAGCATTCACACTGTTGGCCCGCCCCTGGTGGAGGCACGACCGTAAGGCGTGGTTTTCCTTTTGGTAATCTGCTTAAGCACATAAGAAATTTCAGCTTTCGGCGTTCACACCTCCGGGAAGCGGGATGAATGCGCTCTCCAGGGCTTGCTACCACTTCCACCTGGTATTTTTTAAACTTGGGAGGGAAGCATTACAAGACCGGTTGAGTATGGCTGGGGAACGCAGGACAGCTGTGCCTGTGTGAACCGGCCCTTTAATCCATTTGTGAAACATTTCTGGCATGTGCCTATATCAGGGCAAACTGCCAGTCTGAACTCAGCCACAGTATATTCAAAATGGAATAAGCAGGTTCTTATAGACACTATACCAGAACATTCAGGCATTGAGTATGGGTATTTTACTGCTTATGGTGGGAGAGGGGGAGCGGTCGAATTTCCTCTTCTGAGATGGTTTGGTGAGATCAGAAGGCATCGGGATCTGGAGCTCTTGCAGTAAAGTTTGACCTGAGTTGATGTCTGCAGCGTGGAGAGCTTTGCCTGTGTCCTGAACTTTTATCTTGGTTAGATTCACCCACTTCGAGCCTGTCGAAGACATTCAGTAATTACTTTTAAATCATGTCGTTTGTGAAGGACGTCTGAGGGGAGGTCTGGAAAGACGGTATTTGGATCGCCTTTAAAGGAGAGAGAGCCCTTTGATCTTGCTGAGTCAAGGATTTTTCTGCGGGTTCTGGTGTCTGGTATAATAGTTAGGATGTCTCTCGGGCCACGTCTTTTTGGATTGTCTATTGGCCTTAGTCTGTAGACATTGGAGATCAGGAGGGTCACTCCCTCTTCTAGATTCAATTTGTGTGAAAGCCAGTTCATTAAAAACGAAGGTAAGTCTGCTTTTTGGGACTGAATGCTCATTAAAGCCTCTAAACTTCGTGGGTCTGCCCGCCGGGCCAACATTTCTAGGCTTAGTATTCTATTTTGCAGTCAGCCATTTTCTGCTTGCATCATGCAGTAATCTTCCTTCAGCATCATTCCTAAATCTAGTGCAGAGCTGGTTTTTTGATTAGCAGAATTAAGGATGATTCTGAACTCTGCAAACTGATCCAAAAGGGGCTTAATAAGGCTTAATAAGAGCTGTAGTGAGATGTGTTCCGTGTGCCTTGGTGTGTAGTCATGCCGGCCACATGACAACGGAAACATCTTCGGACAGCGCTGGCTCTTCGGCTCTGAAACGGAGATGAGCACCGCAACCCTAGAGTCGGATTCGATTGGCTTTCGAGCAAGGGAACCTTTACCTTTACTTACAAGGAGGTGAAGGGATGTTGGCATCCAAATAGGGGGTAATAAAAATGCAATGTTTTGACAATGAACCAGCCTGAAAAGAAGTACTTTGCCTATATGTTAGAGGGCAATTTTTCTTTTGTGCATGTGAAGTATCAAAAATGTTCCCTCGAAGAGATTGGGAAGTTAAATCTATGACTGGGTACTTGTCATGATTGAAAGGCAAGTTAGGTTTGGTGGTTAAGAGTGGCAGACTCTGATATGGAGAACAGGGTTTAATTCTCCACTCCTCCACATGAAGCCAGCTGGGTAACCTTGGGTCAGTCACAGTTCTCCCAGAGCAGTTCTCTCAAGAGCAGCTCTCTCAGCCCCACCTACCTCACAGGGTGTCTGTTGTGGGAAGGAGATTGTAAAGCACTCTGAGTGAAGGGCAGAGATTAAATCCTCCTCCTCCCCCCTTTCTGGCCATTTAGATACTGAGTAAATTAGTGGAATCATCTGGTTGCTTAATGTTTTGAAAGGGTCATTAGTTAAGATCAAACTACCTGGGAGGAGGCTCGGAAGTCCTTGTGGGAAATGGCCCTTGAGTGAATCCCTTTTAGGGATTTGCATGACTGATAGATAATCTGTCCTGCCTTAGCATGATTCACTGCCTCTTGATATCAGTTTAATTCAGGCTCCTCCTATCAATTCAAGTCCCACACAAAGGCATGGACATGTACAGAAGGGGGAACAAGCCATAAAAAAATAGGGGTCTCCCCTGGGCTGAGTGAATCCCTTTGGAGAACCGTGCAACATTGGGAGGGACTGAAGGCATCATATGACCCTTTTTATGTTATTCTATTCTACTGCGTCTAATCAAAATAACACTATCAAAGTTATAGTTCTAGTTTATAGACATTTTCACACTGGTTATAAAAATCCAATATGGCTCTTAAATAAGATCCTGTTATTGAATTTTCCAAGTTTTCCCCTCCTACAACATTTTTATATGGGACTCTTAATGAGTCTTGAATTGATTGCATTACAGATTGGTATTTTATTTTAATGCATACAGGTTGACATGAGTATTTAAAAAAAAAACAACTATGGGAATTAAAGTTTTTAAACAGCTAGAGACCAAAATGGGTTGTGTGATATCTGTGTAAGTAATAATCATAAGAGTGCCAAGTGTGGATGTCATGTGTGAATGGCGTTGTTGTTGTTGTTCAGTCGCACAGTCGAGTCTGACTGTTTGCGACCCCATGGACGAGCTCCCTCCAGGCCTTCCGGTCTTCCGCCGTCCTCTGAAGTTTGCTCAACTTCATGTTCATTGCATCGATAACACTGTCTAACCATCTCATCCTTTGCCGTCCCCGTCTTCTTTGACCTTCAATCTTTCCCAGCAACAGGGTCTTCTCCAGTGAGGGCTCCCTTCTCATTTGGTGGCCAAAGTATTTGAGCTTCAGTTTCATTATCTGGCCTTCCAGGGAACAGTCAGGGTTGATTTCTTTTAGGATTGACTGATTTGTTCTTCTTGCAGTCCAAGGGACTCTCAAGAGTTTTCTCCAGCACCATAGTTCAAAAGAATCTATTCTTCGGAGCTCGGCCTTCCTTATAGTCCAACTCTCGCAGCCATACATGACTACTGGGAATACCATTGCCTTGACCATGCGGACTTTTGTTGGCAGGGGGATGTCTCTACTTTTTATCATGCTGTTTAGGTTTGCCATCGCTTTCCTCCCAAGGAGCAGGCGTCTTTTAATTTCATGACTGCTGTCACAGTCTGCGGTGATCTGGGATCCCAGGAACGTGAAGTCTGTCACTACTTCCATGACTTCCCCTTCTATTTGCCAAGGAGTGATGGGGCCGGATGCCATGATCTTAGTTTTTTTGATGTTGAGCTTCAAGCCCACTTTTGCGCTCTCCTCTTTTACCCTAAGCAAGAGACTCTTAAGGTCCTCTTCACTTTCTGCCATTAGTGGTATCGTCTGCATATCTGAGGTTGTTGATCTTTTCCCCAGCAATCTTAATTCCCGCTTGTGATTCATCTAGGCCAGCATTTCGCATGATGTACTCTGCATATATATTAAATAAGCAAGGCAACAATATACATCTTTGTTGTACTCCTTTTCCTATGCGAAACCAATCAGTTGTTCCATATCCGTGTTGGATCCCCAGGCATTCGAAATAACTCCACGTTTGATTCAAAGCAAGGTTTATTTCAAAGTGATGGTTCAAGCAGGAACAAGGACATTGTTAGGAATGACTACCAATACACAGGTATAACATAATAAAGGAATTTGAACC
This sequence comes from Gekko japonicus, assembly GCF_001447785.1. Taxonomy (NCBI): domain Eukaryota; kingdom Metazoa; phylum Chordata; class Lepidosauria; order Squamata; family Gekkonidae; genus Gekko; species Gekko japonicus. The sequence continues at coordinate 1,246,542 of NW_015167528.1, read as the reverse complement.
AGGTTAGGGCCAATGAGCCCAGTTCCCGCTGGCGGGAATAGAACTTGGAAATGCGCGCCCATTCCATGGGAACGTAACAGTTCTCCACAATCAACACAGGTTCAGTTCACAGGGTAGATACCCATAACAAGCTGAGCGAAGCACCGACTCCCACCACCAGCTGCATGACCTTGGCCAGTTCCGCAAAATACAGAGAAGCATAATGAAGCTATAGGAACCAAGGGGGGGGGAAGAGCACAAGATGTGTTAAGCAGGTAACACCAGATACAATGGCAGCTAGCTGACAATCCGGTTCTAACTGTCGCTTCTTGGCCCTTATACAGGTTTCTCAAGAGACATGTGAGGTGGTCTGGTATTCCCATCTCTTTAAGGACCTGCCATAGAAATTGTACAACCTCTTTCTCTGCTTGGAGTTGCCTTGAAACAATCAGGGGTGCAGAATTCTGTCTCTTGCTGAGAGTCTGATGTGTCAATCTACTGCCCTGCGTTAGAGTTTCTGTGCCACCACCAGAAATCTACTTGTAATGTAAAATAAGTAAACGCTACAAATATTACCGCTGAAATCATGACCGACCAAACAAAGGTCAGGAAAGGCTTTTAGATGGGTACAAGTGGGGACCCACAAGAAACTTGAGGAGCTGTCATTCCATTCTTCACACCTTTGCTTCCTCTTCTTTCCCCCTACCTCTCTCATGCTCTTTCTCCCTTCTGCCCCTCTTTCTTACTCTCTATTTCTCCTCCATGCGTGTTACTTCCTCTCTTTTTCTTGCCCCCTCATCCTTCTCTTTGTTTTTCTGCCACCCCACCTCATCACTCTTTCTCTCTCTTCCTGCCACCCATCCCATCACTCCATCTTTCTGTTCCATCACTCTGCAAGCCTCCTGCCTGCTTCCTTCCACACCCCACACAGGAGCAGCAGTGCTGGTGATGCTCCCAGCCACCCACCTGCTTCCTCTCTCCTCACAACAGCAGTGGCAGCTCTTTGGGAATCACAACGGATCTCCCAGCTACAGAGATCAATTCACCTTAGGGCTGTGTTATGTATTGGGATTGAATCATCCCTGATCGAATCACTCCAGAGACTGGCTGAGCTTGGAGCACAAGAACAATAGCTGAGCAGGACTCTGGAATAAACCAATCAAGTAGTAATGTTATGGGAGTGGGGTGTGTTTGGGTGTGGCAATTGCATGCTATTTAACAGAGTGGAGGATCTGGAGTCTTCTCTTGTAGTTTTGCTTAAATCACTGAATAAACCAGAGCTGATCGCTGCAATGTGTCTAGAACCCAGTATTTAACACTGGTGACAAGGATGGGATCCTGTTGAGCCAGCCCAGTGCCCACCAGCACCACACCATGCACTGAACTCCAGTGCCATGCACATCTCATAGCTCCCGGGACCATGGCTGCAGCTCCAGGATACTTCGATTCATTCGACGCCACCATGGAAGACTGGGAGCCTTCCATTGTCCAGTTCGAGTTCTTCCTCAACAGGAGATCCCTGTTTTTTGAGGATCACAAAACTGCGGAGGAAATCGGGCGAAGCCACGGGTTAAATGCAGCCCCACGGCTTCGGGTGTGAAATTGACCAATAGTATCGGGGCAAACAGCGGCACAACATTGAGGAAGCTCTAGTGCAAAATCAGCCACTGTTTTTCCTTGCTGTTCATGGTTTTATGGTAGCCAGTTTGGTGTAATGGTTAAGAGCACAGACTCTAATCTGGGAGAACCATGTTTGATTCCCCACTCCCCCTCCACATGCAGCTGCTGGTATGACCTTGGGTCAGTCACAGTTCTCTCAGAACTGTTCTTTCAAGGGCAGTTCTTGAAAGAGCTCTCTCACGCCACCTACCTCACAGGATGCCAGTTGTGGGGAGGGGAAGGGAAAGGGATTGTAAGGTGCTCCGAGACTCCTTCGGGTAAAGTAAAGCAGGGTATAAAAACAATTTCTTCTTCTTCTTCTTCATTGCCATTGTAGCATATAAATAGGGTGCTTTTAGTGTTCTTGAATTAGTTTTATTGCGTTAGAGCAGCAAAACTGAGTACAGTAGTTTTATGAGAGTGTCAGAGTATTATTATTAGATTAGAAGCGTATTATAAGAATAATATTATTAGAGTACTTGTTAGAGTAGTAGGATGTTTTTATTATGTATTTTCATTTGGCTGCAGTCACACACGCTAGCTGAAGCGGAGGGGAAGCCAGGCTATTCCCTCCAGAGGAATTTGATGGTCTGGATAATTGTGAGATCACACCTCCCTTTGTAGCTGCGGACACAGACCATCACTGTGTGATCAGATGCGACTGCAGGTGAGTAGGGTTGTTTTTTGGGGGGCATTTGTTTCCCATGCGCATAAATGAGGAATCGCACCTCCGCACAGAGGGCCCCCTATGGAGTATGCAATGGTGTATATACTGCAAAGGGGTGGTGGCGCTGAGCTGGGATGGCCCGATCAGACAATCCTGATGGCTTGAGAGCGTGCTTGCATGATTAGATAGGGGAAAGTCCGTCCGTGGCCCGTCGGAACCCGTTTACTACTGGACTTTCCCCGGTGCCTTTTAACTCCGCTTCTGCGGCGGAGCAGCCTGGGTTGCCGATGACTGCGGGACACTTCCCAGATGTTCCTGTCTGATTGCTCCCTTTAGATCTGTCAGGCATTCGTACCTATGTCGGATCTAAAGGTGCGTGTGATCGCAGCCATTTGAGGCTTTCCCCTCAATCAGTTGCTTCAAGTGTGTTTTGGAGTGGGTAGAAATCTTCCAGAGCAAATAAATAAAAATCATATGCCTTGATTATGAGACTGAGGACTCTGGGTGGGGAAATCCCTGGAGATTTGGGGGAGTGGAGCCTGGAGGAGGTGGGGGGAAGGGGGTATCCGGTGCCACCTGATATACTGGTTTTCTCCAGGGGAACTGTAGTCTGGAGAAAACCGATACATCAGCAGATCTGCAGGCCTCATCTGGAGGCTGGGAACCCTAACTGATTAAGCAGACTAGTGGTTACCTGTTACCTCTCTGCAAGGTGCATGTTGCAAGTAGAAATGCATTTAACCACTGCTGCTTCCCTTTTCTCTGATCCTCATCTGTACTACTGCTTTTCAGCTGTGGAATGCACCTTTGCAAATATTTGCAAAGCATTCCACACCTAACAGGGGCTATTGTAAATTAATAGGGAGCAAGTTAACACAGAAGCTGATTTATTCAGTGTTGTTGTTCAGTCGCACAGTCGAGTCCGACTCTTCTCGACCCCATGGACCAGATCACGCCAGGCCTTCCGGTCTTCTGCCGTCCTCTGAAGTTTGCTCAATTTCATGTTTGTTGCAACTATGACACTGTCTAACCATCTCATCCTTTGCCGTCCCCGTCTTCTTTGACCTTCAATCTTTCCCAGATTCAATACTTCCCAACAAAACATCATATTTTGAATTTCCTTTCATATAATTCCTGTATAAGGCATATTATATTTCAAAAGAATCCCTTGATGTTTCATTCAAGAATTCATTTGGCTGAGTCTTATATTGAAATTAGTCAAAAATGTATGACATCAAGGCAAAGGGAAGAAAGTAACAAAAGTCATACAAATGTGCTCCATACCCCCATCATTCTGACTGAAGTGGTTCCTGGAAGGATCTTGGTAATTTTTTTTTTTAACTTTTCTGCCATGCTGGGGTTGTAACTAGGGGTGTGCAATTTCTCTCTCTCTGTATTTTTTGGTTCTGGTCTATTGGACCCCCCCAAAATTGGGATTCCCAAAAAATCCTGAATCTCAATACTGGTAAAGATCCATGATTTTTCAGAAATCCTGAATTTTGGGGGGTCCAATAGACCCAAGAAGAAAAAAACAGGGTGGGGGGAAACAGTGGCAAAGCTTGTGAATTCCTTGTGAATTCCTGTAACTCAAAACCAGTGAAATATTGAACCAAGATAGCCTCCATGTATGCATGAATGAAATATATTGGTATGAACAGTGATCAGTCTTATTGTATGTGTTTTATATAAGCTATATGTTTTAATTTGTTTGTAATCAGTATTTTTCCCCAAAAGTGATAATTGATAAGCAAGTTATGGCACAGTGCTTATTTATTAAGAAGAATACTGTTAATTTTATAAGATAGTTAAACTTTATATGGAATGTAAAATGTTTCTGTTTTGATGACATGAAGCAAAATAATTATGATGTGGCATATGTTAACTTTTACCTGCTTGTACCATCTGGTAGATTCTGCGATTTTGTAAGAGAGGCATTTGTAACTGACATAAAAGTTCCTGTTTTTGACAATGACAGGCTTAAATACTGTTTCAAATGTTTTATTATACTATTTAAATGTTTTATTATACTATTTAAATGTTTCTGTTGATTTTATGTAAGCTGCCCTGAGCCGGCCTTCACTGGGAGGGCGGGATATAAATTTGAATGAATGAATGAATAAATAAAAAAATAAAGTGGCAAAAAAGGCTAAGGGGGAGGGGCTTTCTTCTGCAGTCCCTTTAAACAGGGTGCATTTAAAGGGACTGTCTGGAAAACAGCTGAGCTGTTTGGGAGCAGTCTTCCTATTGCCTCTTCTTTGGGCTCTTTTGTGCAGTCCCTTTAAACAGGACTGCGCAAGAGAGTCCAAGCTGAGCCAGCTTGCTTTTAAGTTTAATTAATACCAGCACAAGAAATAAAAATACAACTGCCCCAATGAAATCAGTGAAGTACCTAAATTTTGACTCATCCTGATCTTTCTGTCTGTCTGTCTGCTACCTACCTGCCTTTCCATCTACCGATCACATTTGTATGTTGGACTCTTATTACTTGGGCAGTTCAGTTTCTGAGATACAAGCAGAAGATGCCGCTTAAAAAAAAATCTAGTGTGTGCCTATTCCAGGATACTGAAAGAGTTGGACATAATTTGCTCTGCTTAAAACAAACAACCTTTGTAGATCTCCAAGTGTGTGTGCAGAATATTATGTGACAGATGAAACAATATGCAGCTGGTGCTTGTAATCTGGAGTATGACACCGCAAATATGTTTGAAATGTCCTAATAGCCCATTTAAAAGGTTTTTGTGCTATTTAAACATATTTGCACTGTGAAACATAATGCAACATAAGACATTGTCAAACCAGAGATAACAAGTCCAAATGTGTAGAAGTTGGAGTCCATTATGAACACATAAGGCTGTCCTGCAGCACAGTCCTAAGCAAAGCTGCTCCCTTCTAAACCCATTAATTTCAATAGACTTAGAATGTGTAAGTCTATTTAGGATTCCACTAGTATTTGCATCAAGTTATTGGTTCATCTAACTCGGGTTGTAGTCACATGTACCAGAACAAAATGGGGGGGAAGTGAGGCTATTTCCTCCAGAGGAATTTGACCCGCAGTTGCGTGATCACACAGTCCTTGGAAGCTGTGGGCACAGTTTGTCAATCTATGATCAGACGTAACCGCAGGTGAGTTGGGGTTTTTTTGCCATTTTTTTCTGGTGCTCTTAAACGAGGGATCAATTAATTGCATCTCCGCACTGAGGGCTCCCCATGGAGTGTGCAAAGATGTGCATACTGAGAAGGGGGGGACAATGGCACGGAGTCAGGATGGCCTGATCAGACTGCTGGTGGCTGTGGACAGACTGGCAGTTGGGAGCAATATGGTGCTGCTGCTAACTGTAGCGCTTTGAAGTATTGTGGGGCATGCCAACCAGACAGTACACCCTGGTGCAGGTTACCCGGATGGCCGTCCCATGGGCACACATCCACATTACTGCAGCACCTCAGCCATGGAGCATGCTGCCTGGTTGTTGTTGTTTTTCAAATGCAGGCGGGTGTGTGCGCATATGTGCATATATAGGCAGACACTAAAAAACAACAACAACAAAAACACACCCAGTGGTGGAAATAGCTCTGCAGGTTCAGACTGCAAATCCATTCTGCACGTGCTCCCCCACATTCAGACATCCTGCCACACATGAACCAAAAACACCACATGTTTTGTGGTGTCTATTTACTCTGTTGCCAGCTCGTCATATCACAAGGCTTGCCAGTTTGCCAGGGCTTTTGAGAGGGTGTGAATTGGCAGACATCTGTGTGTGGGGGGAGAGATTTGGGGTTTATTTTATTTTTAAACTGAAAATGATTTTTATTACTGTAAGCAGAGGTCGATTCGGGGGGGATCGCAGTTCCCCCGGGTGAGGTGCGGGGGGCGGGGCATATGACGAAGCCCCGCCCCCTGCTTCCAGCTGCCCCGCTTCCGGCCCTCATTCAGCCAGGAGGAGGCAGGAGAAGAGGGAGGGCCTTGGCGGGGCCAGGGAGGGCCTTGGCGGGGCCAGGGAGGGCCTTGGTGGGGCTTCCTCACACTCCTGCCGACCTTGCAGGTCCACCGCCGGGCCCCAGATGGATTTTGGGGGTGGAGCCTGAGTGATGGGTTTAGATTCAGAGGAATTAGCTGTGTTAGTCTGTTGCTGCAAAATAGTCCAAGAGTTCAAATAGCACCTTTAAGACTAACAAATAGCACCTTTAAGACTAATCTTTAAGACGAAGACTGAGTGGTGGGTGTGACCTTATGACACACTTCCGGTGATGGCAGGGGGTGTGGCCTTATGACACACTTCCGGTGATGTCAGGGGGTGTGGCATATGCTAATGAGTTATGCTAATGAGTTCCCCTAGCTCTTTTTCTACTAAACGACCCCTGATTGTAAGCCACCTTGAACCATGAGGAAAGTTGGAATATAAATGTTTTCATGAATAAAATAAATACATTTAAGAGTAGGTCATGATAATTTGTCAATCACACACATGTTTGAGAAAAATGACTCCTTCCTTTGTTCCCTAGTATCATCCAAGCTCTCTGAGAGTTCCCCTGAATTTACAAGGCTTCACAGCTTCTGGTTATCAGTAGCACTACTGTGGACATAAAAGCTGACCTGGCTGGGCTAAAAGAGGAACCCTTTGCTTTCAGTCTAGTCATAGAATCCACGATTGCTGTAATAATTTGCTCCTAGCAGCAGCCTAGCACCTGTCTAAATTTACAAGGCCACTGCCAGCAGAACCCAACCCAAACATTTAGACACCTCAAAGTCTGGTTTTGCATAACTGCAGTTTTCCTTGAAGCAAAACCCCATGTCTGTGAACTCAGCAGACTTGAAAGAGGAGGAATGTTTGTAGCTTCTCATATTTGCAGCTTCAAATGTCTTGGCTGACACGGAATGTTCCATGATACTTCCTGCACAAAGTTCTGCCTCCCTCTTCTTTTTGAGCATGTGATGCTCATGCTTTTGTTGGTCAGTTTTTCTTTGGCAATGCAAGAATCAATACCAGGTTTCTTTTCACCTCTATCTTGCACTTGTTAAAAGCAATTAGCTTTTGTTATCTCTAGTGGCACTCCTGAACTCTCTTTCCAGGACAAAGATGTTTACGTTCGCTGTAATGGCTACATTACCCCTGATTTATTTAAGTTGCTTTGCCATGAAAAATATTGGGAACATCTGGTTTCTCGGGGGGGGGGGTCATGTTTTGAAAATAAGACTGAAGGATAGGGAATTCCGTTTGACACGTTTGATATGTGATTTACTTAAACTGGAATTGGCTAATCTGAGCAATAAAAAAAAACCCATCCAAAATTTGTAGAATGAAGTAGTGTTGATAGAAAAAATAATATTCAAATTTAGAATATTGCAGTGGCTTGTTAATTTTTGTTCTTGTTATTTTACATTGTTCTTTATTTTTAAATATACATATTTTCTGTATGAATTTGCAGTGATACCAGCAATGATCGTATAATGCCCCATTCCCCACACTGCTTCCCGCTAAAACTTCTTGATCAGATTCAAAGTGCTACAGGATATTCTATACCTTTAAAACCTGAATTATTATATTTGAATTATCGGCCAGATCTATCTGTGCCCCAGATCAGAAAAAAAACTTAATCCCAACTCTCTTAGTGGCGGCCCAAACCGCCATTGCTTCTAAATGGCATGAAAAGTCAGGCCCTTTGATCACACTTTGGTGCAATAAAATTTGGGACCAATACACAATGGAAAAAATAACTCACCAATTTAATCAATCAGAAACCTACTGCAGACATTTTAATTTTGAAGACAAATGGTTTCCCATACTAGACTTCATGGCAAACCATAATATCATTCTCAAAGGATCAAAGTCATTGAACATAGCAAACTTCCAATTGTTATACTAGTTGTATAGCTTTCATCTTATAATCATATAAGTTATAACTATAATTCGCTTTATTTTGCATTTTCTAGTTCGTATAATCTAGTATGGATTTATTCTGGCTGCATGAATGAATGATATAATCTGTATTCTATTTATTCTACTCTCCCTGTTTATTGGATACTCTTGGTAGACTGTATTGTTGTTTGATTCATGTTTATTGTACTTTGTTGATTGTTTATTAGAAAACCTTTAATAAAATATTAATTAAAACTATATTTTCCTTGAGAATGAATAAATAAGTATGACGTCTACAAGATGGGTATACAAGAAGTCTACAGGAGATAGTCTACAGATTTTAGACATAAGCATAATGTTTCTTAGGCAGCTTCTTCAAGAGTTTTAAAAAATGAACTAAATGAATGGGGCCTTATTCTGGCCACTCGGAGTGTAGCATGCATACTTGGAAAGTTCTTCTTGGAGCAGCACAGACACAGCAGCACCACGAGGCTTCCCGGACTGCCTGCGATGATGGACAGTTTCCCATTAACAGCCCCCATGTCTGCTCTTCATTCCGGCAGGAGCAGAAATGGGGGGAGGTGAGCAACAATGCTGCAACACCACTTCCAGTGGGTCCCCAGAATTGACCTCACAACCCTCTAGGAATTCCTAGAGTGTTGCAACTTTGCATCTGGGTACAACCAGATGTGACATCAAATAACATCACTCTGTTCCCCAGTGTTTGCTCCCACTGGAGTGAAGCGGTCCAGCTGACAACCCTAAGCACCATGTCAGCTGTTGTGAACACCTCCTGTTTCCCCACTGAGGCTCTGAGATATTACCCACTGGTGGGTTAAAGAACACACTTGCAAGGTCATGTTTCTGGGGGGAGGGGGAGTCTAGAGAGGGATAAGAGAAGCTGGTATAGGCTCCCACTGTCCGTGAGTCACAGGCAGTGTTCCCTCTAAGCTGAGCTAGTGTGAGCTAGCTCACAGTTTTTTAGCCTCCGGCTCACACACTTTTGTCTTAGCTCAGGAAGGATGGCTCCAGAGCAAACTAATTGTTGCACCAGCCAAATTGCTCACTCACAACTTTCGTGCCAGTAGCTCACAAGTAGAATTTTTGCTCACAAGACCTTATAGCTTAGAGGGAGCATTGGTCACAGGTGAAGATGAAACAGTAAGGTTTTTCTATGTTCCCCAGGGATTCCTCTGTGAGCTGATGCAGTGCCTGTGGACTGAGCCCGAAGAGATTTGGTGGGATGTTTTAATATGTTTTTTTTAAAAAAAAATAAAATAAGAAACATGTAATGTAACACAAATAAATGGAGATAGATCCAGGGGTCATTTCCTGCAGGAGCGCACAGGAGCGGAGCTCCGGTAGTAAAGAGGCCAGGGGATGGGTACATGCAACAAGCCCTGCCCCCTGCTCCCAGCAGCCCTTAGTCAGAGCAAGAAGCAGCCAGGTAAGTTGCAGAGCTTCCCCCCCCGAATAGCAATCCAAAACAGTCCAGTGGCACCTTTAAGGCCAAGGTTTATTCAGGTACAAGTTCTCCCTCCTCTGTGAGGGCAGATCTGTGTGCCCCCCCCATAGCTAGCAATCCAAAACAGTCCAGTGGAGCCTGAGCGGTGGGTGTTGTTTTCTGACACACTTCCGGTGACGTCAGGGGGTGTGGCATATGCAAATAAGTTATGCTAATGAGGTATGCTAATGAGTTATGCTAATGAGCTCCTGCACCTCTTTTTCTATGAAATGACCCCTGGATAGATCAAGATGGGTAGCCATGTCAGTCTGTCTGTAGCAGTAGAAAAGAGTGAGAGTCCAGTAGCAACTTAAAAACTATGGATCCAACCAGGTGAAAAAGGAAGGCTAAGCTGGGGATTGTATGTCTGCGTGGAGGAAAAATATGGGATCCAGGCTTTAGTAAAGAGGGGATTTCGGTGAGATAGAGTAAAAAAACTAGCTTTGAACAAGTTCTGGGCACACTAGTTAGTCTCTGCTGTGCAGCGCACTTCCTTTTCTGCTAAAACTTCAATTTGTGCACAATCGTTTTCAAGAAGCCCTTGTGCTAATAAAAGTGCTACTGGAAAGGAACCAATCTCCACAGCAGAATCTATCTATCGTCCCCAGACTTTGTTCACAGGTTCCAATCCAATGTAGTTAGTATTAACTTAGAGTGTTTTTTTTTCTTTCTTTCTTCTTCATGTATTTTGTTTGAAGTGAATTACAAAAATCAATACAATCAGGAAAAACAAGAAAAACGAAACAATAAACAATCCTTTTTTTAAGCAGCATAACATGTAATAGCACTACTCAGAAGGAATAAAATACTAATCAAATATCAGATAAAACATCAGCATAAATCATTTTTAAAAAAAGAAGCTCAGCAGCTCTAAAAGAATGACGATGGAGGCCATCCATAGGAATAGAAAGCCCAGGCAAATGAAAAATATTTTAATCTGGCACTTGGAAGATAACAGCTTGGTAAATCTTTGTGAGAAGGCATGACAGACCCCCTGTTACTCTCCCCACTCCGAGGAAGATTTCTCCCACCAAAATTCATAGTTGTCAGAGTTGGGCACTGTCCTGCTATGTAAGTGACTCTGCCAAATGCCTGTTTGATCCTTCAGCCCGATCTGCTATAAACCCAGTGTAGTGTATCCACCCCTGATAGGTCCGGGCATGTCCAGACTTGCCCAGGGACAAAACCTCAAGCTTCGCGCCTAAAGACAATGGGTCAGTAGGATCCTAGACTGGCCCAATCAGAGGGCTAGGTCCCAGACCGTGAGGCTAATAGGCCTCTCGGTTACTGTAAATAGCCTATAGGGAAGTGGGGGTGTGTTATGGTGGTGGGTCCTGAGGGAATATAAGCCGGCCTGTGAGCCGGCCAGCTTCATCTTGTTCCTGACTAATAAAAGTATGCTTAGCTGAAATCACTCTCCGTCTGCATACTTTTCACCCAGGGAAGGAGAGATGAAAAGGGGGGGGGGGAATGTGCGTGTGTGTATAGAGGGGTTGGCTGGTGTTAACTTTCTCATGGGAATGGGGGGGGGAAGGATCTTTTCTGCACTTCAAAAGGACCAGTTGGTGCAAGGCAGTGCATGAAGAGGATCATGGGGGTTTGTCCTGTTGTTTTACCTATACAAGTTGTAACCTTAGATGTTTTAATCAGTCTGAACAAAGAATCTCTCTGTGTATCAATACTCTTAGTTTTAATAAAGCTTTTCTATAAAAGACTATGAGACGATGAGTTGATTGAACCAGAAAGTAGTCTCCTTCAGGTACTGAGCTGGCCCGAAGTAGTGTGATAATAGTTGTGGCTTTATAAATCTGAATGTCCCACCCTGTGACAGAATCTGATTTGGCTTTTGCCCAGGGATGGTATGGGTAGACAGGAACCAGAAAAGCTGAGGGAAACGTTGTTGGTAAAACAGTTGGTAAAACAGTTGGCAGACATGCTGGTGTGGCAGCAGCTTATTTTCACAAATTCTTGGTTCTTATCAGTGAGAGATGGTTGACTGAGTATTTTAATTTCAGTCACAATGTTTCTGCATATAGTTTCCTCATCACTGTTCAGGTTTTCTGGAAAGGTCACTCTTTTAGTGTATCAAATTCTTTCCCCTTTTTCTGAAATCACACTTTTCTGAAATCTTTCCTCGGAGTAGTCTATAACGGTTTCCTTTCAAAACAGACCAGGGACTGCCTCAGTGCCAATTCCCCGTATAACTGAACAGGACTTATATTTCTTCCCTGAAAATATAATTGTAACGATTTCATGTTTAACTGTGTGTGTGTGACTTTAAAAGTTTGGATGCATGGCTGTATGATAGTCTAGAGTAGTGGAAACAAGCAAGTGGTGTGATTGGTGAGTGACAGAGAGGGGGAGGGGTTTTGGAAATGATTCTCTGTGGATGAGCAGATATGTCAGTCAAGAGTGTCAGTTAGAGATATGACAGTTGATGAAGACAGTTGATGTTCAGTTAAGCAGTTAGTTCTGAAGTATGAGAGAGAGAAGTTCTGTGTATGAGAAGAGTGAAGCATCCCTGTGTGGGATGAGTTTAGTTCTGGGGTCTGAAGGAGAGACCTTCTTGTGTGTGATATGAGAGTTAAGTGCTGCGTCTGAAAGAAAGTGACAAGCAGTTCTGTGTTGAAACAGTTATAAGCTGAAGCTGAGTGTCTAGGAAACAGTAAAGATTATATAGACTTAAAGAAAAAAGTGTTACAAAGTTACATGCCCAGATCCCTGACAGTGGGAGAAAAAAGTGTGTGAAATATCAATAAATCTACTTTTATTTAAGATACCAGTTCTGAAAGAAATTCTTCCCAGAAAACACATAGTCCCTCGTGAATGCCTAAACCCTCGACTTACCTACCCAGTGATAGATATTATATTATAAAGGTTTGGAAAGCCTTATAAATTTCCTGGTGGCAGCCAGATTACCCAGTAGAGAAAAACATAAAGAACACTTTTAAAGGGAAACCAGACCTCCCCAGTAAAGGGGTCGTCACAATAATCCATTTCCTTTTGGCCTGATTGGGAGCTCCAGTCTACTGCCCAATCACTCTTTGCCAATATCTCAGACCACAGTTCTTGGCATCTGTGTGAAAACATACTTCAACATAAGCTGACACTAGACTCTGAATTCTTCGATGGAATTCTTCCTCAGGTTATGTTGAACATAGCTAAGACCAGGAGTCTCTTCCTGTATTCAAAAGGGGGACCTCTGACAGACTTTTTAGTCAGACTTTTCAGATGTCCACTCCTTTCGCTGAACCTTTGCTTTACTGAACAGTAATTGTCACTTAACTGGACCCTGTGACTGACTGACTGACTGACTGAGTAATTGACTATATAGTCTTCCTCAGCTGGTGCTGGCCAATCAGAGAAAAGGAGCAGCCTGTCACTCAAGCTCAACATTCTAGAGCAGAGTTAACTATTCACCTCCTTTCTCTGATTTTGCTGCATTAGGGAAACAGTCGGTCCTTCATCTTCTCCAGCCAAGACAACCAAACAATAGTCCTCCATTTACTACTATCCCCCAGACCCAATTCCCTACCCCTGAGAGACTGAGAAGGAACAAATGGCACCCATGTAATAATACTCTAGGAATTCCCCCTAGTCTCTATAGAAAAGATCACAGAGACTACGGGGGAAAAAAACTCAGGACCTGATCACACGCAGAAGTAGCCCCACAATACGCACGAATACCAGGCAGATTTTACGGACGCAATGACACGGGGACATCTGGCAAGCGTCCCGCACCCGTTGCCAACCCATTTCGCACCGCCGAAGAAGTGGAGTTAAAAAATACTGAGGAAGGTGCACTATCAAACAGGTTTGCGATGGGCCGCAGATGGACTTCCCCATGTGATCGCTCTGGTGCGCTCCCATTGCATCAGTGATCCCTTGTTGCAGTGCGCCGGAAACACACCGCAGAGGGAAAAACCCAATTCACCCACCACTGCGTCTGATCGCACAGTGGCGGGCAATGTTCCCTCTAAGCTGCAGAGCCTTGTGAGCAAAAATGCTACTTTGTGAGCTACTGGCATTAAAGTTGTGAGCAGGCGATTTGATGAATACATAAATTAGTTTGCTCTGGAGCCATCCTTCCTGAGCAAACACAAAAATTTGTGAGCCAGAGGCTAAAAAACTGTGAGCTAGCTCACAGTAACTCAGCTTAGAGGGAACACTGGTGGCGAGTCAAATTACTATGGTGCAAATAGCCTCCCCCTGCCCCCCCCCCCCCCGCGCACATTATCTGGCATGTGTGACTGCACTCCATGAATATCATCCAGAAGTGACATTACATCCTCCTCAAACTCTGCCCTCCTCAGGCGCTGCCCTACAAAATCTCCCAACATGTGCCCTGCCAAGCTACTGTAGAGGGTGGAAGAGTGAGGAGTCCACCGCTGTGATAGGCTCAGTCCCAGCCACCAGAGGCATGGAGAGTGACTGGGATTGTTTCTTTGGCCTTCACAGTTGCAGGATGGGTTCAAGCCAGGCCCCTGCAGCCAGCCATAGTGTGGTCCCAGGGCATGATTCGAAGTACTTGTCTGGAGTGACAAAATATCTTGAACAAGACTGTTTGTATCTGGCTGCTATTCACCTCACTTAAGAAGGAAAGAGGGTAAGCCTGGAGAGGAGGTTTATGAGTAAATAATAAGAGCTTAAACTCGGCTAATAAGCGTAAGAAAATTTCCAGATTATTAAAGAAGGAACTTAAATTCTTTTTTTAAAGTGAAAAGCATGTTAAGAGTATGGGGTGGAACAAAAAATGTTTTGAATGAATGAAACATGGAAATACATTTTCTTTCCACACAGAGGAGGAAAAGGGGGAGTAGCAATCCCTGTTATAATGCAAACACTATAAAGGGGTGACGGCGTGTTGTCGTCTCAGAATCAATCAGTTATGCAAACAGATGCTGCGCTGACAGACATAAGCCCCGAACCAAAACAAAGGGTCCTTTTGAAACAGAGACATGAATCATTTATTAGGTCAACATGGAGGAAGGTCTTGGAGGGCACAGGATGTCTCACATTGAATCAGGGTGATCTCCCTCTCACCGACTCAGTATAGAGATCATACTGGACTCGGTATTACTGCTGGAGGAGCAAGTGGATTCAGTGGCAAAAAAAATGCTTTCTACCATCTTCATGTAGCTCAGAACATGGGCTGATTTGGCCACATGGATTCATGCCATGGTAACCTTGAGACTAGGAGCTGTGGTGGCTCAAGTGGTTAAGATGCTGAACTGCAGGCTGTGGAAGGTCGGTAGTTCAGCAGTCCGAGACCCGAGTGTGCCATGTGATGGAGTGAGCTCCCGTCTCTGGTCCCAGCTCCTGCCAACCTAGCAGTTCGAAAGCAAGAAATTGCAAGTAGATAAATAGGTACCACTTCGTTGGGAAGGTAACAGCATTCCATGCGCCTTGGTGTTTAGTCATGCTGGCCACATGACCACAGAAATGTCTTTGGACAGTGCTGGCTCTTCGGTTTTGAAATGGAGATGAGCACCACAACCCTAGAGTCAGATTTGACTGGCTTTCGAGCAAGGGAACCTTTACCTTTAACCTTGAGACTAGAATGTTGTAATGCACTGTAGATGGGTCTGCCTTCAAAGACAACCCGGAACTCCACCTGGTACAGAATGCTGGAGCTCCATTATTATTGGGAACTGGACAGTATGCATATTATACCTGTCATAATCAGTTCTTGGGTTACCAATTGGTCCCCAACTTCAATTCAACATATTGACTATCATCTACAAAACCCTTCATGGCTTAGGGCCCATATATCAAAAAGGATTATTTTTTTTTTGCTATGTCATGTCTCATACTGCATTTCTAACTTTATACTCCAATCTTATTACAATGTGCATTATGTGTCTTAGACTGTTCCTATTGCATTGCTATATTTTGTAATCCATCCTGAATCACAGTAAGAAAGGCAGACTAAAGAAAGTAAAGAAAGTAAGTAGGGTATCAGGTTGTGAATTTACTGGAGCTCCAGAATCTGCAATGGGCCGATCAGACAGAAGCACTCTACTGTCCCCAAGAACTTTACTGAAAACATTTACTGAAAAAAAATCTTTATACACACGTGGAGAAATCACTCATTTTTTTCTGGACCACCAAATTACTATTCCTGAACAGATTTATTTTCTACATCTTTTTGTCTCAAAATCTCAAAAGAGGGAAATAATCCTTAAATAAATACAGAGTGCTTGCCTATAATACTAGAACTATGTTTAGAGAGTCACAACATAAGAAATAAACAGAAATGGCTGCCTATCTCCTGAAAACTGACTAGTGTTACACTTTTTTAAATGTTCATTAAACCTGAGGCAGATTATTATTTTGGAAAGTTCTACATCTGCAATAAGGAATGTTTTCACTGGAAAAAAGCAAGAAGGAAAGATTGAATGACTTGACCTCTGCTATTCAGCTATTGGAAACAGTATGTAAAGAAGATACGATCATAATTCACAGAACATTTTTAAAAAATTAAGAAAACACTTATATAATAAATTTTGCAGCTGGAAAAATCATCATGATACTTGAAGCAAAATAAGTTAGTAAAAAAGCAGTAAATCAGGTTATATCTTAGTTTATCAGTTTAAAAAGGAGCAAAACTCCAGATTTATTCCACCAGTAGGGAAGGTGAAGTCATAGATATGTACCCCCAAGGAACTAGTTGTAGAATTTCTTGACTCTTATTAATTTATATGCACGCATCAGATCAACCATGAAGAAATTTGAACAGATTAGAAATACCTAACTTTTAAACAGGAAGATATGTCACTGTTACAAATTCTGATGACATTAGCGGATGCATTATTGTTAGTAATAATATATGGGACAATATATCTCCAGAAATAAATGATACCACTGGGGGGGGGGAATCAAGAAATTTTCATATGAACTATTGATTCCATTAACTAAATTCTGAATGAAATTGTCCAAAGTTCTGGAATCCCTGATTTATGTAGAAGTACTAAGTGGAAAATGAGAGAAAGATCTTTCTAAACTAGACAGTGATAGATATATAAACCTGAATTGTTTGTAAATTAGAATTTTAAGATGTGAAGAAATATTCTAGCCAATAGATCAGGTCTAATAAAATACTACTAATGACCAAAGTGTCTTTACTGAGAGTAAGAAATTAGCACTACACAAACACACACGTCAGCGCCGACTAAGAATAGATTTTTAGAAATTCAACTCCTAGGGTTTCTAACAACAGGACTTGTGGGGTGGGCTGTTGCTTGAGGGGGCAAGCCACAGGATGCCGCCTAGCACAGAGATAATGAAATACTAATATAATGATAGACCTATGGCCTCAGTGTAAGGGACTTTTATAGAAGCAGGTGAGGGGGCTGCTGCTGGACTGGTGAGTGTTTTATTATTTGCTGAGGAGAAGTAGCTGAGGTTACTATGTGGGAGGATAGTGTTTGAGGGTGTGTGGGTGTGTATTGCTTGTTGGTGAGTGGTGCTTGTTTGAGAAAGTGTGGTTTCTGTTTGTCTCTTTGTCTGTTTTGCCTGGGTGTAACTGATAGCAGGTTTTAGCAGTTTTCCCTGGGGCTGACTGCTGGGTGAACCTTTAATTATATAAGGCTTCTCCTTGCCAGAGATGTGAGTCTTTGGCACGAGCTGCAGGGCTCTTGCCCTGTGGCTCTTAGCCTGGGGATCGGTATGGGGGTAAGTAGTTAAGAAAATTGTACATTGTTGCGCTTGTTTTCCCTTTTGGCTCAGGTAGCCATTTGGCCAGTTCTCTATGTTTCAGGGTACATCAGCACACCAAGGTATTTCTAGGTGAAAGAAT
Source organism: Gekko japonicus (assembly GCF_001447785.1). Lineage (NCBI taxonomy): Eukaryota > Metazoa > Chordata > Lepidosauria > Squamata > Gekkonidae > Gekko > Gekko japonicus. The sequence goes on along the minus strand of NW_015167528.1, from coordinate 1,229,080 downwards.
CCACTCTGGGAAGAGATGATGAATGCTCACGAACTATTTCTAGTCACCAGCGGGGAGTGTGCTATGTTTGTCTTCCTCCATGAAGACAAGAAGGACTACACTTGTCAGAAGTGTAAACTGATAGGATTCTTAGAGGAGAAGGCTTGAAGCCTGGAGGAAAGGGGAGGAGTTCATTAACAGAGGCCTTGATGTCCTGCATAGGGAAGGAGAGACCAGTCAAAGTGACCACAGTGTGGTTGACTGTCCTAATGAGACTCCTCAGAGCACTACAGCAAGACCCCAAAGGCATCGAGTAAGATGGCACTCCATGCTATTAGAATTGAGGAATATATTCCAGGGCCCTTGCAGTGGAGGCAAAGATGGAAAGACTGCCAGTGGAAGTATCACAAACACAAGGGAGACAGCGGGAGAAGGACAGAAAGATACCAAAAAAACCACTGGAAGGAAAAGGAAGGTGTTGGTCATAGGTGACTCCCTGCTGAGGGGTATGGAATGTCATGTGATCAGCCCTGATCCCTGCGCCCGAGAGGTATGTTGCTTGCCAGGGGCAAAAACTAAAGATATTACAGAGAGGATCCCTAAATTCATCAAACCTACAGAGCACTACCCATTTGTGATGGTCCATGTGGGAACTAACGACACAGCCGTGAACAACATCAAAAACATTAAGGCTGACTATGAAGTTCTTGGGAGGGGGCACAATTGGTGTGTTTTTTTATCCTTCCTGTCATAGGAAGGGGAATACAACAGGAACAGACAATAATGAAGGTGAACAACTGGCTGTGTTGGTGGTGCCAGCAGAAGCAATTTGGATTCTGGGGCCAAAGGCTAGGTTTTCTGGACAAAAATCTACTAGCATGGATGTCAGATTTTTTTTAAAAAAAAATTCCATCCACCACTTGGAGTGATGATTGGCAAGAAGCCTTCCACCATAGGGGGAGGCCTGGCAAACTTTGTTCCATAGTGTCCCACATTAGCAAAAGCTTTCAACCCAAGCAGAAAATGGCCTGCACAATTGATTCTGGACACTCGTTCTAATATGAACAGCTGGGTACTGTGAGTGATAGAATAGTGAGGAAATTAAGGCTGTTTGCTCAATACACTCCATGATATTGGAGAACTGTAGTTTTTTATTTAATTAGCTCACTTTTATCTTGTCCTTCCTCCAAGAAGCTAGGGGAGTGCACATCATTCTCCCCTCCTCCCCTATCCTCACAAGAAGCCTGTTAGGCTGAGAGTGACCGGCCCACAGTTAGACAGTGAACTTCATAGCAGAGGAGAGATTTGAATCTGGTATCCCAGTCTGTAGTCCAACACCCTAACCACTACAGAACATTGCACATGGAATTTTTTCTTTCTTTCAAAATACATTTTATTGCAGCTTCACCATCATATACAGAGTACATACATACTGTTCAATATGACCAAATGAGAAGGGAGCACTCACTGGACAAGACCCTGCTGCTGGGAAAGATTGAAGGTAACAGAAGAAGGGGACGACAAAGGATGGGATGGTTAGACAGTGTTATTGATGCAATGAACATGAAATTAAGCAAACTCTGGAGGATGGTGGAAGACAGGAGGGTCTGACGTGATGCAGTCCATGGGGTCACAAAAAGCCGGACTCAACTGTGCGACTGAAAAAGAACAACAACATGACCATAACTCAAATATAAAGCACAATAAAATTCAAATATTAGCTAGTATAAATGATTGTGAAGTTGAAACCTTCATAAGGAAATTTACCTGTAGCTTACATAGAACCTAATAGTAATTAACCAAGATATTCCATGCCATTAAATGACATAAATAGCAGTAAAGAACTTTACCATAAGGAAAGGTCATTAATTATATTAGAGATGGTTTCTTGTGAAATGAGATATTCTAGAATAGAAAACCAGACAGCTGAGAATGTAGAAGAGGAGAGAGGATGTTCAAGTTGGTAATACTGTCAGAGAACTTGGCTATTATGTAGGCACTCCATAGGGGTTTTTTTTTTGGGGGGGGGGTTATGCCAGAGATTTAATTCAGGAGGTTTATCCGATTTCCATCTATTTGCCACTGCTATTCTAGCTTCTGAGAGAAGAAAGGAGACAATTTCTTTTTTATGAGGTGGGCAATCTGGATCAATATCCCCATTTAAAAATAATTGGCCGGGAGTGTCATGATCTGGGCTGTGCCACCAGAGGCCTACTAGGCCCAGGGAGCCTGGCTAGTAGTAGGGGAGGCTGGGCCTACAAACCCCAGAAGGCCTTGGGAAGTTTTGGCGCTGATTTTGACAAATAGGGAAGAAGAGGGCTGGGGAATATAAGAACTGGTACAAGAGGAAAAACTGTTCTTTCTTCCAAGAGGGCAGAGCCAGAAGGAAGGCTGCTTCAGGGAAGAGACCCTCATCCTGAAAGGAAGGGTGAGCAGACTGAGGCCCACTTGAGACAGTGAGCTAGGGACCATAAGTTTAGATGTGTTAGGGCATTTGATTCCTTATCTTTTCACTCACTTACTGTTATTATTCCTGCACCTTGTTTGATTGACCTCCTATAAAATAAACCTTTTCCTTGTTGTTATACTCCGCCTGGTCCTCATGCCTATTATTTGGCCCAAAGGGAGGTCTGAAGGTCTTGGGAGGGTGCTCTGGGTCTTCTCAAGGGATCCTAAATCCAGAGTGGTGGCAGCATCCGGTGACAGGGGGTGAAAGCAATAGTTAGGCTGGTGATTCTTTGAACTCATTCTAAATATTTTTCTCCAAAACCACATAGATTAGGGCCAAAGGCCCAGCAATGGTAATAGACACCCTGTGAGGCACCTTTTTTCCAACAAAGAAGTTTCATATGTGTCAGCTTATTTGGAGTCATATACAATAATGAGAGTAACTTGAAAGATTGTAATTTTATTTCAGACACACTAGAGTTAAATGGAGGCAAGGACCATACTTTCTCCCATTGTTCCATATTGATTTCGTGACCACAATATTTGTTCTAAGAAGATTGATAGGTGAGTGGATTTGATCTGTCTTCTGAGTTGAGAGCCAAATATATTGAAGAGATCAGATGTTTTCTGGATGATTTAGTGTGTTTAACATCTAATTCAAAATCTGTCAAAGGCTGTTTAACAATATTTGTGATTTTAATTTGGGTGTGCATATGACTAATTTGGAGATATTGCCACCATGGAATTGGTGCATTTATTTATTTTCAAGATCAGAGAACTACATCCAATGACAATAGTGTTGCCTTCTGATGGTTTAAGGAACAATGTTGTAAGATATTTATTATTTTATAAGTATTGTCCATCAGGTCACAATTTGACATAAAGCCTACTTGACCGGGAGAGATGTATTGGGTGATAAAAGAGTTGATGTGTGATGCAAGGATTGATGTGAATATCTTAAAATCTATGTTTAGGAATGAGATTGGTATGTAGGATGAAGCTAAGGAGCAATCCTTACCTGGCTTTGGTATCACAATCATTGAAACTTGGGTCCAGGAAGGTGGGATGTGTCCTGGGTCCATTACTCGATTACAAGCTGCTGTCAAAGGATCTGCCAATAGAAGAGAGAATTTTTTAATAAAATTCCAGGGTAAACCCATCTGGGCCTGAAGCTTTATTTGTTTTAGACCCTTAATGGAATCAATAATTTCTTTCATTGAGATGGGATTATACAGCAGTTTTCTGTGTTCTTCAGCTAGAGGCTTCAACAATGGGTGTGTCTTGAAAAAGATTCCATTTCGTGTAAAGGTGGAGACATGGATGAATACAATCATTCATAGAAGTCACAGAAAATATTAATAATTTATATGGATTTAAAGTGTATATGGATTTAAAGTGTGAATTGTCTTGTTGGTCTTTCAGCATTGTGACCAATATGGATTTTTTGTTTCAGAAGCAGTAAGTTTTTTTGAGATAGAATTCATTTCAAGTAGCTCAAGTTTTCTTCTTTCAGCTTATTTTTTGTATGTCTTTTTGTTTCCTGTATTCTTATGTTTGACCTCCAGTACATGTATTGTTTGTAGTAATTCTGATCTTTTCACTTGAATTTGTTTCTTTAAATATGAGGCCTTGGATACGAGGTGCCCCCTTATGACTGGTTTGAAGGCATCCCAGAGGATGGCTGGGGAAGCTGTCCCTGAAGAGTTAATATTAAAATAGTCTTTAATATGTTGTGAGATTTCTTCCATTGTTGTATTGTTGTTAAATAAAAGGTTATTTAGAGTCCATTGATGTATCATTTTTTGTTCAGGCCCTAGTCTGCCAATACATTTAACCCAATTATGATCAGACCAAATCTGGGTCCCAATTTGTGTAGATTGTATGCTAGGGGTCAGTGAGGGTGATACAAGCACATAGTCGATTCTGGTGTAGATAGAATGAAAGGAAGAATGGTAGGTGAAGTCTTTTTCTGAAGGGTGAGTATGTCTACAGATGTCAATTAGGTTGTCTTTGGTGAAAAGTTCTGCCAATTTGATGATCTTTTGTTTTTTCACATTTTTCTTATTGTATTTCAATGTAGTTCAGATCCCCACCCAATGTTATGTTTCCAGTTTGAAAAGAGTCCAGTTTAATTAATGTTTGTTCAATGAAATTCAGTTGGTCAGAATTTGGGGCATATAGAGATGCTAGTGTGATGGGATGTTCATTCAGGTGGCCTTTGACAAAGAGAAATCTACTCTGGGGGTCAGTCTATATATCAGATTTTACAAAGTTCAGTCTATGTGACAGTACCAAAAAAAAATGATAGTATCCCAAGACTTGGAGGTACCTTTCACCTGGAATTGTTGAGGAAATTGGTGAGATTTAAAAATAGGAATCTTAGAAGATTTCAAATGAGTCTCTTGCAGAAAGAGCAGGGCTATTTTGGGGCAGGAACGCAAAGAAACGGAGTTCCGGCTGGCTCCCAAGTTGGCCACGCCCAGCAGGAACTCATTAGCATAATAGGCCCCACCCAACAGCAGAAACACATTAGGATTGGCTACATTAGGGGTGTGTGGCCTTCTTCTTCTTCTTCTTCTTCTTCTTCTTCTTCTTCTTCTTCTTCTTCTTCTTCTTCTTCTTCTTCTCTGGTTTCAAGCCACGCCCCCCCCAACATGGAATTTTTAACATGCTGTGTCTTCTAAGATGAGCTTACAAACTTGGCAGAGGCATGAGACACACCTTGATGATCCACTATCCATCTAGTCAATAAAGTTGAATTTGGTGTGTGCACCAGTATGGTTTCACAGGCTTCCAATGCTTTTGGTAGGTCAACATGTTCTACAGTGGCAAGGTTGTAGATTTGTTTCCTAGATTATGGAAATGAATGTGTTTATTTATTAAATAAATGTATTTGTTTCCTAGACCAGGCTAGCCCGATCCTGTCATATCTCAGAAGCTAAGCAGGGTCGGCCTTGGCTAGTATTTCGAAGGGTGACCTCTAAGGAATACCAAGGTTGTGATGCAGAGGTAGGCAATGGTAAAGCACCTCTGAAACATGTCTTGCTTTAAAAACAAGCCTACCTTACAACCTAGTGGTCTATAACACTAAAGAGCTAGAATTTCTGGCTGCCAGACAACCTTAGGATCTCCTGGCTAGACTACACACAATGCCATATGATAATTAATTTATTATTATTCCTAGATTATGACTACACTTAAGCATGAGGCCCAAAAGAAAATCAGTGAGAGGGATTGAGGTTTGGTGTACCAGTAAGGTGGGCTTCTAAACAATCAGATCGCCCAGCGGCCGTTTCACTGGTGCCCCGGGCAACTGATGCCCAGCAGTCCAATTAGGCCCTCAGACCTCATTTGAAAACTGTAGTAAATATTCTCTTGTACAAAACAGCTATAACAAAGCCCTGGTGAGACTGTCATCATGTTTTCCCTCCAACTCATTTTCCTTCAACAATGGCTTCCAGCTCAGTCTTAAGTGGAGTCACACCTTTTTAAGCCTGTTGACTTCCATGAACTGAGAAGGTCGTGACCCTGCTTCGGACTGTGGTGCTTGTGTGCAGAGAGAAATGGATGCCATTCAATTTCCCTTGTTGATCCCCCCCCTTTTCTGGTCATTTGGCAACCCAATGGCAGGTGAAGAGATAAGGAAGCACATTTAAATCAGGTCTGTTTGAACTAACAATAAGGAGAAATGTTCAAATTTACTCAGCAAAATCCATTCCAACGTTTACATTTTATTATGCAATGTACTGATGAGAATGTGAGGCTTAAACAGAGTATGAAAAAACACTATTCCAAGAAAGGTACCTGATAAGAAATCTGGCCAAATAATGCAATAATACAACCTGTTCTATTATTTTCAGTGTAAAAATCTTACATGTCTACAAAGTACAATAATCATAACAGTCTCACCAATTTCCTTCCATTTAAGTAAGGGCTTTAAATTTAAATTGATCAAAGCTAAGTGAAATAAAGCAGCTTATGAGTGGCTTTGAAAATGGTCTATGGTCCATCCTGCAAGTCCTTGTTGCTGTTCCATTTTCAGAAACTCTGTACCTTATAGGAAAAGAACTAACACTCCAAAGATCCTTTCGTGCTTTGTGATCAGAGTCTTTTATCCTTTCCTGAAATCATTTCCAGGCTGATTTTGCTCACACCTACTTGCCCCCACATTCTATTTATTTATTTACTTACATATTTTATTAAATTTATATGCCGCCCACCCCAAACAAGCTCAGAGAAATGTACCACAATTAACACAATTAAAATAATGTTAAAATAAAAATTTGCTCATAATAATATCATATCATAAAATACCATGTAAAGAGACAGATCAGATGTCAAGCAGTCCAGTATCTAATCAGATGGAAGGTATTGGAGCACCGTGGAAGGTATTTTTAAGTGAATTGTATTTATTGTATTTCATGCTGTTTTGTGTCGTTTTATTGTTTTAACCTTGGCATTTATGCCCCTTGTGAGCCGCCCTGAGCCTTTGGGGAGGGTGGGATATATATTTAAAAATAAATAAATAAAATTAAAATGTCCAGTCAGACTCAGGACCAGTCCACTGATGGATGACTGGCCAAAAAAGCTGGAGGGGGGGGGACATCCGCTGCTTCAACCAGATGCCCAGTGGAAGAGCTCCGTCTTGCAGGCTCTGCAGAACTGCAATACGTCCCGCAGGGCCCTGATCTCATAGGGGAGTACATTCCACCAGGTGGGGGCCAGGGCTGAAAAGGCCCTGTCCCTGGTCGAGGCCAATCGGACGTCCCTGGGGTTGGGAACCACTAAAAGATGTTGGTTTGTGGACCTCAGTGCCCTCCAGGGCTCATATGGGGAGAGGCGGTCTCGCAGGTATGCTGGCCCCTGGCCGTATAGAGCTTTAGAGGTAAGCACCAGCACCTTGAAAAGGATCCAGAATTCAATGGGCAGCCAGTGCAGTTCCCACAGCACTGGGTGGATACGAGTCCGCACGGGCGTCGCCATCAACACCTGTGCTGCCACGTTCTGCACTAGCTGCAACTTCTGGAGCAGAGTGAAGGGCAGCCCCACGTAGAGAGAGTTACAATAATCTAGTCTGGAAGTGACCATTGCATGGGTCACTGTAGCTAGGTCTCGGGGAGTAAGATATGGGGCTAACTGCCTGATCTGCCTCAGATAGAAAAAGGCAGACTTGGCAGTGGTGGTGACCTAGGTCTCCATGGAGAGGGAGGCATCCAGGAAGATCCCCAGACTCTTCACCCCCAATGTAGGCACCAATCGAGCCCCATCAAAGGTTGGGAGCCTAATCCCCTGACCCAATCCCCTGTGACTCAGGTACAGGACCTCCATCTTAGATGGATTTAACTTCAGTCATCTCATCTCATTCATTCATTCATTCATTCATTCATTCATTCATTCATTTGTGGGAGAGTGTGTGCTATAGGTTAACTGTGCAGGTGTATCAGGGAGATCCTAAACACAGCCACTCCCTTCTAAGCCCATTGTCATCAGCTGACACATTGGCAGAATGCCCTTCATGTGTGCGTACCTGTGCATACGCCCCTAGATCTTCCACTACTTCACCAGCTGGGGCAGGACAAACAGCTCAGCAATCAGCAGGAGAGGAAGGCTTGTTTTTTTTTAAAAAAAACAATTTTATTAAAAGATAAGTCAAGTATACATAAACAAGATTACTATTTAAACATTAATACTTCCCCAGCCCAACGGCCGGAACGGCCGTGGGCTGTTTGAATCGCGTTGCCCCCCAAGCCAGAAATAATGAGGCAGACACAAGTGTTGGGTTTAACTATAGGGCCACTTTATTAACTGACAACTTTAGCTGGAACCAACGGCAAGGGCACCCCAGCATGCGGTATGGTCAAGGCCAGAGGTCGAAGCCCCCTCCCTTACCTCTTCAATAGGGCGAGCACCCTGCCCCGGGTGGGAGCCCACTATAGGGGCTCCCCCCCGGCCGGCTAGCCATGGCAGGACAACCCTGTAGCCCCATCCCCCAAGCCGCAAGGTTCAAAGAGAGGACCTAAACAGGGCTGTCCCGAAGGCAGTCCGTTTTCCCCGCCCCATGCCGCAAGGCACAAAGACTGTACTCACCGGACCCCTTAGTACCTAAACAGGGCCATTCCGAAGGCAGTCCGTTTTCCCCGCCCCATGCCGCAAGGCACAAAGACTGTACTCACAGGACCCCTTAGTACCTAAACAGGGCCATTCCGAAGGCAGTCCGTTTTCCCCGCCCCATGCCGCAAGGCACAAAGACTGTACTCACAGGACCCCTTAAACCCCAAATGATAGGTGTCAGCTGGTGCTCACCGAACCACAATCTGTATACCGCATAGCATCCTGCCATCGCTGAGGCCAAGCCTCTGCTTAGGCCTCCGCGCCCCACCATGAGGCCCACGGCCCCCAAAGCCCTTGCCGTAATTCTCTAGAAATATTCTAAACCCGTCTCAGACAGGTGTATATCACTGTCGCTATGTGTCAGTCTGCCCAGCCTGAAGCATGGGAG
>NW_015167528.1:1194658-1214760 GCF_001447785.1 Gekko japonicus | reverse complement strand
GGAACATCTTATTACCTTGTCATTTTCTTGTTATTTTCCACTTTTTCTACTAGAGTAGTAACGTATAATATACCGTATAATAAATCCAGATATATTTTAGAAGGACCTTAAAAGTATCCATACATATATATATATATTTGAGAATGCTCAAGCCATAAAAAAAATTTTAAACATGTATCCAATCTGCATAACTAGTATTTGCTGGTAACACACCGTTTTCTGTAAAATATGTTATAAGAGGACTCCATTTTTGATTGAAATTGGCATGGGATCTTGCATATCCTTGTATGTGGAACTCATATTTATCTGCTACTTTATCCATCACATAATGGTCCCAACATTTATTTCTCCATTGAGCAATGGAAGGAGGATCAGGAGTTTTCCATGAGGCAGCAATAGCAAGCCGTGCCGTGGCTATTAATGTGGCGGCTAATTCAGTAATTTTAACTTCCGATTCCTCAATAGTATAACTTGAGTTAAGAAGCAATACAGCCGGATCAAGTGGGATGTCGTCTCTTGTGAGGGGAAGGCTTGTTAAAGAAGGCGGTCTCCTTCCTGATAGGCTCCCAAGTGCTCCCCCCACCCCCAGGGACAGAAGCAAGGGAAACACCACCTATACATAGAAGTGCTCCCAGACCCTGACTTGGCTCGAAATCTGGCATGGTATCCTGGGTTTTTTGATGAGGATCTGGAAGAACCAGGCTCAAATCTCTGCTCTTTTAGGGAAGTTCATGAGGTCACCTTGGGCCAGTCACACACTCTCAGCCTGAAATACCTCTGTTGTGTACCGTGATAAGACTACATGCACATGGTCAGACTCGCACATGGCCGCAGGAACGTGCTGAGCATCACACCACAAGGACAATAGCGGCTATGGATCCTTGTTGTTGTTGTTGTTGTTCAGTCGCACAGTCGAGTCCGACTCTTCGCGCCCCCATGGACCAGCTCCCACCAGGCCCTCCTGTCTTCCGCCGTCCTCTGGAGTTGGCTCAATTTCATGTTCGTTGCATCGATGACACTGTCTAACCATCTCATCCTTTGCCGTCCCCATCTTCTATGACCTTCAATCTTTCCCAGCATCAGGGTCTTCTCCAGTGAGGGCTCCCTTCTCATTTGGTGGCCAAAGTATTTGAGCTTCAGATTCATTATCTGGCCTTCCAGGGAACAGTCAGGGTTGATTTCTTTTAGGATTGACTGATTTGATCTTCTTGCAGTCCAAGGGACTCTCAAGAGTCTTCTCCAGCACCATAGTTCAAAAGAATCTATTCTTCAGCGCTCGGCCTTCCTTATAGTCCAACTCTCGCAGCCATACATGACTACTGGGAATACCATTGCTTTGATCATGCGGACTTTTGTTGGCAGGGTGATGTCTCGGATCAGCTCGGATCCTAATAGGGAACCAATAGGGGGAGTTGTATATAAATAATCCAATTTGTGTGTGTGTGTGTTGGGTGGGTGTTGGGTGTGTTTTGAATGGGAATGTAAGCGGGCCATGGGCCACGCTAGTTATCTCACATTCTCCTATATACTAATAAAGTATGGGCTGAAATCACTACTCCATGCATCAGTCTCAGTACTCTATAATCTCACAGGGTTGTTCTCATGAAGGCAAAATTAGGAAGTGGAGAATAATGTCGCAACCCACTTTTGGGAGAGAAAATGTAGTGTATCAAGTCCTGACAAGTCCAGACATGTCCAGACATATCCAGGGACAACCGTAGAGCTTCGCTCCAAGAGACAATGGACTATTTGGATCCTAGCCCGCTCCAATCAGGGGGCTAGGTTCCTGGCCGAGAAGCCAATGGGACTCTCAGCCACTGTAAATAACCTATTGGGAAGTGGGGTGTGTGTGTTTTGGGTGGCGGTTTCTTGGGGAATATAAGCCGGCCTGCGAGCCGGCCAAAGCTTTCTTGTTCCTGACTGAATAAAGTACGCTTTGCTGAAATCACTCTCCGTCTGCGTACTTTTCAGAAAAGCAGACAATAGAGCTACCTCTTAAGAAAACAGATTTCAAATTCCCCAGTGTTTGAGCCTTATTTGTTACTGGGGGGGGGGGGGAGAAAGATCCAGTTGAATCTGTATGGATGCTGTTGGGCTCAAGTAGGGTTAATCTACTTAGGCTCAGGTGAGTTCAGTTTAGTTTTGATTCAGTTCATTGCCCAGCCATAATGGTTATTAACAAGCTTAAGGGCCTTTGGGAGCTTACAGATAACAATGAAGTATCCTGGAAGGTGGGAAATCATTATGCTAATAAGGCCAGTATAACAATTTGCAGTCGCACACAGTTTCCATACTAATCCTTAGGGTTGGAGCAGGTCACAAGGTCTGTAAACCTTTCATCAACTTCATAATTTTTTTTGCACCTTCTCTTTAATTAATGAATGTATAGTAACATAAAAGCGGATGTAAAGAAGGGTAATATTTAAGAGTTTCATGCACCACTGGAAATATTTAATAGCCTCAAGTGTGTATGCATTTGAAAACAGCACCTTTACAATGATTCCGCTTTGGTTCAATTGTATTTATTCATTTTTACATCCTTTGACTTTGTAATTAATGTGTAATGTCTCCAAGTGAAGAGAAGAAAGGTGTCTTGAAGAGCAAGAGGATATAATTCAAGCAATGAAATAAAAGGACTTTTTTTTCCCAGCGTTAACTCAGTAATAGATTCAGAAGCAAACCAGAACCCCTTTTTTAAAATTCTACTCTGGATATTTCTTAAGATTGTTCATAGAAATGAAACAATCAATTCAGCCCTTGCATCTGGGATTAAAGGTTTAGCTGTTTTTCATTGGAAAGACAGCTCAACAGACTGTAGGTGCTTTGTTAATTCCAAAGTGCAGAAGATAAGAAGAAAGTTAATCTGATGCAGGACTATTGAGGTTTCCAAGATTCACAGGACACTTCATCAGGCAGAAACAATCTAGTGAATAGTTTATGCTTAACAATGAGTTCTTTGACTCTCAAGAAGGAAAGCCAGAATTTAATTTCTCTTAATTTTTAATTTGATGTTTACAAGTCATAATACCGGGATTGAAGGCAGGCATAGAAAGAGATCAAGAATATAGTCACCAAGAACAGGATGAAAATATGGTGATTGCATGCAAGTATAAAATAGTCCGAGGCTCAGGCTAGACATCATTTGAAGCCGTAGTTTATTTGAAGTGTGGTTAGTGTTTGAACTGTGGTTTAGTTTGTGGATGATGAATCAAAGCCCAGGCTCAGTTTATGTCCACTGTCAGGCAAGGTTGCATTTTGTTTTGAACATGGGGAATATTCTGCTTCTGCAATGTGACCTGAAGTGTATATATCATCAAACCCCCTCTGGATTCCACCCCTTCTTGCATGTCTAGATGAGGCTCTAAGCAGAAAAAGACAAAAGCCAAGGATCTTGAACCACAAACCAGATGCAGGAGTAGTACTGTTTCCTTGTGGCCCTAATTTTAATTGGTAATTGCTTTATTTATATGATTGAGGTTTACAAGATTATGCATGGGAAAGAACAGGTAGAGAAAGAGGTACTTTTCTCCCTTTCTCACAATAAAAGAACTCGTGGGCACTCCATGAAATTGCTGAGCGGTTGGGTTAGAACGGATAAAAGGAAGTACTTCTTCACCCAAAGAGTGATTAACACATGGAGGTGGTGGCGGCTACAAGCATGGACAGCTTCAAAAGGGAATTAGATAGGCATATGGAGCAGAGGTCCATCAGTGGCTATTAGCCACAAGGTATAGATAGGGGCTCTGGGGCAAGTGATGCTTTGTCTTCTTGGTGCTTGGGGGGGCCAACAGTGGGAGGGCTTCTAATGTCCTGGCCCCACTGGTGGACCTCCTGATGGCACTGGTATTTCTGGCCACTGTGTGATACAGAGTGTTGGACTAGATGGGCCTTTGGCCTGATCCAACATTGGCGTCTCTTATGTTCTTATGTTTATTTAGTTCTCGTTTGTTTGTTTTACTGTTAGCTAAATTGAGCTGGTCTCTAGAAAAGTGAAAATGCATTTTCTTGATCCATTTTTTTGAATTAGCAGAAGTACCTGCAGTTTGTTGTTTGCCGCTGAAGTCGTTCGAGACCACTGTCACACATTTCCATTGCAAAACCTCAAGTGCTAATGGGATACAAAAATCTACAGGAATATAAAGATATTAGAAACCCCAGCAACTATATGAAAGGCAGGCACAGCTTGTCGATACCCGCAGCCTCCCTGTCTTGGCAAAGCATGAGGCAGGCAGCCCTTCCCGGCAGAATACTCTGGAAATGGACTGGAGCAGAAATGTAAAATGTGTTTCACCAAGTTCTGGATGATATTTTAAGCAATCACAGATGGTGGAGCACTAGCTGGTTACCGACAGCAGTTATCAGCTTTACAGAAGGTTTTGACAGGTCTCATAGTCAATGATTAATTACCATACGGCATTCCAATTTCCTTTCTCTTTCGGCTCATGGCTGAGGCTGAAATCCGTGGCTCCTATTACAGCACCCAACCAAAAGCAGGAAATGTCTTTTCATTGCTTGGCCCAAAGACCAATCACCAGCATGAGAGTGGGCTAAGTATACTCCAGAGTACACGGGTCAGTTTGGAAAGACCCACTCTTGAGGGAATGAGGAAGGAATCAAATGAACTTGTTTTCCTCGTGGCTTCATGTTTGCTTTAGACAGCCAGTGCTTAGCAGGCTGTTTAGCCGAGCGGCTGGTCACCCTCCTCATGTACACAAAAATGAAGGAGATGTTGAAGGATGTAAGTCAGACACTTGTCCTGTTTTGCATTCTCATCTCTGCATCAATGAGTAAATGTAGCATGCAAATGAGGAATGCACATGTCAGACTGACCAAAACGATAACAATAAAATATATGGTTTCCTGCTGGAAACACAAAACACTATGGCTAGAAAGAACTGCAGAGAATACTAGTTTACAGGCTGGGTCCAACCAGCGTTTCCAGTGGCAAAGAAAGGTACGGGTCCCCCTTTGACTGCCCAAAAGGCTAGGCTGGGGGTCACGGGACCGATATAGAGTAAAAGCCACGGGGGATGCCAAAGAAGGGAACTGGACAAGATTTTGCAAAGAAGTTTGTTGTATCCAACTCAGGATCTACCTGTAGTAGTGATTGAGTTGTGAATATCTGAACATGTAAGCAAGTGAGGGTATTACCAAGAACTTAATGGTGGTACAAGTCAAGATTGCTTCTGAGTGGGAGAAGCCAGGAACTCCACAGAAAATGCAGCGGACAGAGCTGACGCTCAGGCCAGAGCTTCAGGAACCATCAGGGCAGTGCAGCCTTGCCAGACAACACCACAATCAGGGGTCCAGCCTTCTGAGAGTCAAAGTGGGGCTGATGCTGTGGCCAGCACCACAGTTCAGGGCCTTTCACAGGCCTTGGAGAGGCTTACAGAATGTATGGATCATTATGACAACCAACAGCAGGCAGTGGGACTCAGGAACAGCTTTGGACAAACCCCTTGCTCTGGAAGCGAGACCTGATGCGACAGACCATCAAGGGTTTATGCCTTAGTCTGAGAACCTTTGAATGACAGGCTGTTCAAATGGAATTCTGTTGAGAGAGTCAGTTAAAAAATGACAGCTGGGGACTGGCAGTTCAAGAAGAGACAGTTAAGTACTGAGTGTGGATTGGGAAGGAGGCTAAGAGTGAGTGAATCAAGGAGGATCCTCATTTAAGCCAAAAAAGGAAAATAGCTTCTAATAAAGAGAAGTGATCCCTGCCAAGTTAAGAAGGGTTAAGAAGCTTCTAGAAAAAAGGAGTGATCCCTGGTTTGTGTATAAAGAAGGACTTAGGGAACTTGGTTGTATGTTCCTGGCTTCTAAACTTTATGTGTCATGGAAACTCAGAAACCTATGCTTGAGTGTTTAAGCAGAAACTGAAAAGAAAGCCTCTCTCCTCAAAGTTTTAAGGATCTTGTTGAATAACAGAAACATTTACATATTGGCAACAAATTATCTGGTGTATATGTGAATACAATTACCTCAGTTTTTTCATCTGTTCACCGCATACAGTCTACCTCTGATTCCACCTGACCTTTCTCCCTCTAAGTTAAATAAAAAATTGAATTTCAAAAGCAGAGTATAAGAAGGTGATTTTATGTCTTCTCTCAGTTCCCTGGGCTGGGCAAGCATGCACACACATGCATGTGCGCACGCATACACACACACATATATAAAGTGACTGGTGGGACAGCCTTAGACAACGAAATAAGAAGAAAATAGATAAAGGGGCCGTTCAACAAGAAAGGAGACAAAAGGGGAAATCCTGCATGTGAGGAGGGAAGAGGGCAAGATCATCATACCTGCCCAAAGGCAGCAGCATGTTGCCATGGACGGGGTCCGTCTTCTTCCCAGTATTCAGACAGCTCTAGCAGCTCAGACGAGCACCCAGCTAGAACATTCAGGTGAAAAGGGAAGACTCAGAAAGCAGTGGAACATCATGTGAGTCTCATCAGAGGATGACTCTAGGGACTCCTCTGAGCATTACTGGCATACGGCTTCACATGTTCCAGGGTTACTAGCATGGATGCTCAGGTGTAGGGTCAACCCTGAGCAGGGAGGTGGTGGTGGTCCAGAGGCTGTTTGGGAGGGCGGTAGTGATGCCAGACTTGCCTCTATTACTTCCACATTCAGCTATCTTGGATCGGCTTGAGAGGGCTGAGATGGGGCTCCTTGAAGCATACTACACTTTGTGGGCTGCAGCGAGCTGGACCCCCAATGCCCTGAGAATGAACTGGGCTAGGCGAGAATGAACTAGGAGCAGCCACAGGCCTCAGCTTGGCACCACAAGCAGAGGCTGATTTGCTAGTGTTACACCAAGCTTCTGGCTATGAATTTCTTCTGGTCAGACTTTCTGGAGAGATGTTCCTGGTGTGGTGTGTTCCCTCAGTAGGAGATAGATCACCAACAGTCTGGGAAAGACTGTGGAAACCCTGGGAGGTCACCATATTCAGCACCTGGACATTTTGTATTGACCGGAGGCCATGTTTTTCCAGGATGGTGTCCATTTGGCTGAATGGGTGCAGGATATATGGTTGCACAGGATTCAGCATGGTTTTGGGGCTTGGTTGCAGCTGCAGGAGCAAAGTCAGGGGTCGGTTGGGTTTCACCTTTATCTTGTGGTGGCATCAGCAGGGGCTGCATCTATTTGGGGGGAAAGGTGGCCTGGGTGCCCATTTCCCCCCAAAGTTGAAGGAATCCACTTAAGGGATTTTGGGGTGAGGATTCAAGGGGCATGCCCAGTTCGGGGGTTGTCAAGACACCCTCACTCTCAAGTGGCAGGGAAGACCACTATCTTGCCATCCCCTGGTTTGTTTGTTTTTTAATTTTTTTATTAAGTGCTTCCAACAAGTATACAAGTACATCAAAAATACAACTGTAGTACAGTTTTAAATCAGAATTCCAAAACATTACAGCTACAATTGAAACAACTACAAAGAGAAAACAAAACAAAAACAAAGGAGAAATAGTCAACCAGTACTGAAAACCGAACTCTTAACTATTGCAACACAAGAATTGCATTCAGCGTTGAAACAAAGTCTTCTTTGTCTGATAAGTAATCTAAGAAAGGGAACCATATCGCTATAAAAGTGGACTGATAGTTTTCATTGATCTTTTGTCTTAAAGATTCCGTAATTTTATCTAACATACAAAATTCACTAACTTTCATAATCCAATCATTAACTGAAACTTGGCTAGAACTGTTCCAAAACTTCACCAAAGTTATTCTAGCTGCTGCACAGAGATAATCCAAAAAGGTTTTGTTAGCAAGTGTGATATCTAGATGTGGCCAAATATTGAGTATTAAAATCTTTGCTTCTAAAGGTACTTTATAATTAGTTATTTGGTAAATAATCGAGGTAACATCCTTCCAAAATTGTTGAACTTTTTATATTGCCACCAAACATGCCAGTAGGTGCCTGGCTCCCCACAATCCCTCCAACAATTGGAGGATGTTTTCTTTGTTATGTGTTGAACCTTGATAGGCATTAATTACCACCTTGAGAGTGTTTTGAATAATTGACTTCTAATCATTATAATCTTAGCTTGAAAAGTAATAGATTTCCAAGTCTTAGACCACTCTTCTAGAGTAATAAACATATTGCCACCTTTATTCCACCAGTTCACATATGATGGTGGTTTATTGTATGTTATTTGTAGTAAAATAGTATACAAAATAGAAATATAGCCCTTATAACCAAAGGGGTTAATTTTTAATAACTGTTAAAAGGGTGTAAGAGGTCTCGTTATGCTTTCCCTAATAGAGGGACAACTGAAGAGATGATTTAACTGAAAATACATATACCACGGAACTGAATCTTCCAACATGGAATCTATAGCTATCTTATCTAACAGTTTGCCATTTTTATTATATCTATAATCTGATTTAATTTCTTATCTCTAAATAATATGTAAGAAGTATAATGTCTTGCAGGCAAGAACCAATGTTGTTCGGTAAAAACTGTTAAAGGAGAAATCGATGGGGCAAGCTTATTACTATGACGTTCCCAAACTAATAGAGTGTTCCACAAGAAGGGATTCTCCTGTAGTTCAGAGGAATGTTCTGATTTGGAGTGCCAAATTATTTCTTGCAATAAATGTTTTTGAGAAAAGTCTTGCTTTATTATGAAGAAGTCAGGAGCTGTGTTAGCATTCAGAAGTCTGACCAGGTTGGTTAATTGTGCAGCATCATAGTATAATAATAAATTGGGATAAGCCATGCCCCCTGCTTTGTATTCTCTGTATAAGGTATCAAAAGACACTTTTGGAGTTTTATAGTTCCAAATAAAATGATTTAACACATTTTGCCATTTTTTAACTGTGTTAACTGGGAGAAAAATAGGTAAAGTCCTAAATAAAAAATGAATTTTGGTAAAATAAAGTCTTTTATTATATACATTCTTTCAACCCATGAGAGGTTCAATTTTGACCATTCAAACAGTTGGTTTTTAATTGATTGTTGCAACACATCAAAGTTTGCTTTAAACAGATTATCTTGATGCATAGGAATCTCGACACCTAGGTGACGCCAGGTTTTGTGGACCCATTTGAAAGAATACAATTTTTTGATATTTCTAATCAGATTTTCCTGTATATATCTCCATTTTTGATTGATTAATCTTAATACCTGAAACATCAGCAAAAATATTTAATTCAAACATTGTAGATTGCAATGAGATAGTAGGGTTCACCAGGTATGACACTGTATCATCCACAGACATACTGATTTTGAACATATGATTGTTTACCTCTATACTGTGTATCTTTGCATTATCCCTGATAGCAATTGCTAGTGGTTCTATGCACAACGCAAATAACAGGAGTGAAAGAGGGCACCCCTGGTGCATACCTCTCATGGGATTAAACTGTTTAAAGAAGATTCCATTAACCCTTAGCTTATTTTGTGGCGAGGCATATAAAGTTGAAATTCCTTTACAAAAACTTGTTCCAAAGTTCATATAATTCAATAGATGATATAAGTAAGATGGTTCAACGGTGTCAAATGCCTTCTGTATATCTAATTAGAGAAGGACAGAAGGTTTTCTTTTCTTTCTACAATAATTAATTATATTGAGAGTTTTCCTAACATTGTCTGCCATGTTCCTCTGGGGAATAAAGCCTGTTTGCTCCTTATTTATGTATTTATGTATAATTTTACCTAGCCTTGTTGCCAGTATGGCCGAAAAAGTCTTGGCATCTTGATTCAGTAAACTGATGGGATGATATGCCCCTGGATCTGTCTTGTCCTTCCTTGGTTTTGGAATCAATATAATAATTGCATCATTCCAAGAAAGAAGATGGCATGACACCTTTGGTAAGAATATCATTACAAATTTGTGTTAAAGTTTCAGCAATTTTATGTCTATAGGCCTTATAAAATTCTCCCATAAAGCCATTAGCATGTTTTATAATTTTTAAAGTTATTAATAACAATTTCACCTCACTCATTTTGATGGGAGTACCTAGAAAGTCCCTATGTTCTTGATTTAATTTGGGAATTTTTACTTTCTCTAGTAAATAAGATTTAATATCATCAATTGATGGTGATGAGGTCTCGTATAAATTGTTATAATACTGCCAAAAATTTGTAAAATCTGATCAGACTTTTCAGAAAAATTTCCATGTGGATCTCTTAATAGGGAGATTGGAATGTGCTGAGTTTTGCTTTTTATCCTATGTGTTGAGCCTTAAATACTTAGGAGATTTTATCCATTTTTTTCTGCTGGAAGTATAACACATTTTGTTTTATTCTTGTTGTTGTTGTTCAGTCGCACAGTCGAGTCCGACTCTTCGCGACCCCATGGACAATCTCCCGCCAGGCTCTCCTGTCTTCCGCCGTCCTCCGAAGTTGACTCAATTTCATGTTCGTTGCATCGATGACACTGTCTAACCATCTCATCCTTTGCCGTCCCCGTCTTCTTTGACCTTCAATCTTTCCCAGCATCAGGGTCTTTTCCAGTGAGTGCTCCCTTCTCATTTGGTGGCCAAAGTATTTGAGCTTCAGTTTCATTATCTGGCCTTCCAGGGAACAGTCAGGGTTGATTTCTTTGAGGATTGACTGATTTGTTCTTCTTGCAGTCCAAGGGACTCTCAAGAGTCTTCTCCAGCACCATAGTTCAAAAGAATCTATTCTTCGGCGCTCGGCCTTCCTTATAGTCCAACTCTCACAGCCATACATGACTACTGGGAATACCATTGCTTTGACCATACGGACTTTTGTTGGCAGGGTGATGTCTCTACTTTTTATCATGCTATTTAAGTTCGCCATCGCTTTCCTCCCAAGGAGCAGGCGTCTTTTAATTTCATGGCTGCAGTCACAGTCTGCGGTGATCTGGGATCCCAGGAACGTGAAGTCTGTCACTACTTCCACGACTTCCCCTTCTATTTGCCAAGGAGTGATGGGGCCGGATGCCATGATCTTAGTTTTTTTGATGTTGAGCTTCAAGCCCACTTTTGCGCTCTCCTCTTTTACTCTGAGCAAGAGGCTCTTTAGATCCTTTTCACTTTCAGCCATTAGAGTGGTATCATCTGCATATCTGAGGTTGTTGATCTTTTCCCCAGCAATCTTAATTCCCGCTTGTGATTCATCCAGGCCAGCATTTCGCATGATGTACTCTGCATATATATTAAATAAGCAAGGTGACAGTATACATCCTTGTCGTACTCCTTTTCCTATGCTGAACCAATCAGTTGTTCCGTATCCGGTTCTAACTGTCGCTTCTTGGCCCTTATACAGGTTTCTCAAGAGACATGTGAGGTGGTCTGGTACTCCCATCTCTTTAAGGACCTGCCATAGTTTGTTGTGATCCACACAGTCAAAAGCTTTAGCATAGTCAATGAAGCAGAAGTAGATATTTTTCTGGTACTCTCTTGCTTTCTCCATAATCCAGCGAATGTTGGCAATTTGATCTCTAGTTCCTCTACCTCTTCGAAACCCAGCTTGTACTTCTGGTAGTTCTCTATCCACGTACTGTTGAAGCCTAGCTTGTAGGATCTTGAGCATGACCTTGCTAGCGTGTGATATGAGTGCAATTGTGCGATAGTTTGAACATTCCTTGGCATTGCCCTTCTTTGGGATTGGAATGTATACTGATCTTTTCCAATCCTGTGGCCACTGTTGCGTTTTCCAAATTTGCTGGCAAATGGAGTGCAGAACTTTAACAGCATCATCTTCTAAGACTTTGAATAGCTCAGCTGGAATACCATCACCTCCACTAGCTTTGTTGTTAGTAATGCTTTCTAAGGCCCATTTAACTTCACATTCCAGGATGTCTGGCTCAAGGTCAGTGATTATACCGTCGTGTTTGTCAAGGACATTGAGGTCTTTCTTGTATAGTTCTTCTGTGTATTCTTGCCATCTTTTCCTAATCTCTTCTGCTTCTGTTAGGTCCCTACCGTTTTTGTCCTTTATCATGGCCAGCTTTGCATGGAACGCTCCCTTGATTTCTCCAATTTTCTTGAAGAGATCTCTAGTCCTTCCCATTCTATTGTTTTCTTCTATTACTTTGCACTGTTCATTCAGGAAGGCCTCCTTATCTCTCCTTGCTGTTCTCTGGAAATCTGCGTTCAGTTGGGTAAATCTTTCCTTTTCGCCTTTGCCTTTCGCTTTCCTTCTTTCCTCTGCTATTTGTAAAGCCTCATCAGAAAGCCATTTTGCTTTCTTGCATTTCTTTTTCTTTGGTATGGTGGTGATTGCTGCCTCCTGTACGATGTCACGAACCTCTGTCCATAGTTCTTCAGGCACTCTATCTATCAAATCCAGACCCTTGAATCTATTCTTCACCTCTACTGTATATTCATCAGGGATGCGATCTAGGTCAAACCTGAATGGCCTCGTGGTTTTCCCAATTTTCTTCAGTTTAAGTCTGAATTTTGCAATGAGTAGCTCATGATCTGAACCACAGTCAGCTCCAGGTCTTGTTTTTACTGACTGGATAGAGCTTCTCCATCTTTGACTGCAAATTATATAGTCAATCTGATTTCGGTGTTGCCCATCTGGTGATGTCCATGTGTAGAGTCGCCTCTTAGGTTGTTGGAAAAGGGTGTTCGCTATGACCAGTGTGTTCTCTTGACAAAACTCTGTTAACCTTTGCCCTGCTTCATTTTGCTTTCCAAGGCCAAACTTGTCTGTTATTCCAGTTACCTTTTGACTTCCTACTTTAGCATTCCAGTCCCCTATGATGATGAGGACATCATTTTTTGGTGTTAGTTCTAGGAGGTGTTGTAGGTCTTCATAGAACCGGTCCACTTCAGCCTCTTCTGCATCAGTGGTTGGGGCATAGACTTGGATTACTGTGATGTTGAATGGTTTGCCTTGGAATCGGACAGAAATCATTCTGTCATTTTTGAGATTGTATCCCAGTACTGCCTTTTGCACTCTCTTGTTGACTATAAAGGCCACACCATTTTTTCTACGAGATTCCTGGCCACAGTAGTAGATATAATGGTCTTCTGAGTTAAATTCGCCCATTCCTGTCCACTTTAGTTCACTGATTCCTAGGATATCGATGTTCAGTCTTGCCATCTCATTTTTGACCACGTCAAGCTTACCTTGATTCATAGATCTTACATTCCAGGTTCCTATGTAGTATTGTTCTTTGCAGCATCGGACTTTCCTTTCACCATCAGACACATCCACAACTGAGGGTCCTTTCGGCTTTGGCCCAGCCGCTTCACTCTTTCTGGGGTTACTTGTACTTGCCCTCTGCTCTTCCTCAGTAGCATATTGGACACCTTCCGACCTGAGGGGCTCATCTTCCGGCATCATATCTTTTAGCCTTTTGATACTGTCCATGGGGTTTTCTTGGCAAAAATACTGGAGTGGGTTGCCATTTCCTTCTCCAGGTGGATCACGCTTGGTCTGAGTTCTCTGCTGTGGCCTGTCCGTCTTGGGTGGCCCTTCACGGCATAGCCCACAGCTTCATTGAACTGCGCAAGCCCCCTCGCCACGACAAGGCAGTGATCCATGAGGGGGTGTTTTATTCTAGAGAGCTCTAAATTATCAAAATTTTGTTTTTCTATTGATATTTTGATAAACTTCTTTGCTTGTCATTTTTATGTGCCTTTCAGCTCTTTGATTTTAGCTAACAACTCTAAATGAAGGAGTTCTTTTTTTGTCTTTTCTCATAAGCTGCAAGGGAAATAAAGTAGCCCCTGAGAACAGCTTTTAAAGCATCCCATACAATTCCATTTGAGATTCCACAGTTAGTATCGCTGGATGATTATTTCAATTTCTTTTTTAATATGATCATTTAAAAGCAATGCAGGATTTAATTTCCAACGATAAGGTGTATTACTAAGGGATGACCATTGTACAAGCCCTTCTACCCATGCGTGATCAGAGTATAATTTCGGGCCAATATGTGCACCAGTTTTCCTTTGGCTTAACGATGAGGATATTAAAATAAAATTGATCCTCATATAAACTTGATGCCTGCCTGAAAAATAAGTATAATCTTTAGTTGTTGGGTTACACAATCTCCAAAGGTCCACAAAACCAGACTTATGCAATATATCAGCTAGATGTGTCTTAGTGTTTTCCCTATTTTTAGTTAACTTTTTGGATCTATCCCATTTCTTATCAATGATAAAATTTAAATCTGCTCCTATTATGACTTGGCCAGTTGCGAGCAATTTTTGTGTTTCCAGTGTATCTCTTATAAATTCTATTTGGTTCTCATTGGGTGCGTAGAGTGCAGCTATTGTAATAGGCTCATCATTAAGTGTTCCTGAAACAAAAATGAATCTTCCTTTTGGATCCTTTTAAATTGATTTTAAATTAAACAAGACTTTGTGTGAAATTAATATCGCTGTTCCCCTAGCCTTAGACATGCCAGCTGCATGAAATTGATAGGAGAACTTGGCTGTATTAAAAATCTTTTCAGTGTCATTTTTCAAATGCGTTTCCTAAATGCATAAAACATCAGGTTGATTTTTAAGTATAACTGTTTTGATTCTTTTTCTTTTAACAATGTTGTTCATGCCCCTAGCGTTATAAGTAATAATTTTTAAATTAAATGCCATATAGAATAAGTAAAAAAAGATTTTCTATCCATAGCAGCTTTCCGTTAAAAATGGGTTACTTTCTCAAGCTCGTTTAATCCTGTTCTTGTGTATTTTCTCCTGTGTAGGAATATTTTGTCTTTATAGGGTAGGGGTTGTGTTGGTAAAGTTCATGAAATCTAGGTTTAGACATATTAATTTGTGGCTTTATATAATTAGAGTTGCCAATTATTTAAGGGTATTGTTCATAAATATAATCCCATTGTTTATATTTTGCTTAATGATAGAAACATTGGTATCTTTGTTGACAAGTTACAAAAGGTTTAAAAGTTATTTTTATATATTAAACATTCCTTGTCCCACACAGGAGGGTGTTAACTTGTATACATTAAGATGTAACCATAACAAATAGAACTGCATGCAACTGAAATGATAGTATAGTTGAGATGTATATAAACAACTGGGAACAACTGAGGCTGAAACCTATATTACTGCTCATATCAACTTAATAAACATGTTGTCAAAAAGAGTTAACTGCTTACTCTTTTTTTATATAAACCTTACAAAAATTACAATGTGAAGATACCAAACCGTAGGCAAGCATGTAAAAAACATTTTGGTAATACTTAAGTTCTGGTAAGCGAAAAAAACACAGTACAGCCTTATCCAGGTTGATTGCAGATTGGGATCTTAGACCATCTTGTCAGAGAGATCTGGAAGCCCAGTTTCCTTTTCATTGATTTTTTGACCATAGAGTCTGATATAGGTTCTAAGTTCAGCTGTTGCAACATGAAGTGGCCGCTCTCTAAATCTTGTGCAGTAAAAACAGTTCCTTGATGACGAACTTGCATAGCACCTGATGGGAGCCACTTGTAGCGAATATCGGTCTTTCGTAGTTTGGTAGTAACCGGCTTCAGAGCAGCTTGAATCTGAAGATTTTCCCTGGGCAAATCTGGATAGACTTGGATTTTTTGGTTCTTATATCTAAGAGAACCTTCCTTGTGTGCCAGGTGAAGTATCACTTTCACTGTCATGGCATCCTGGAATTCTGTGAGGATATCTCTGGATCTTTTTTGAGGAGAGGAAGCTGTAGAGCCAATTCTATAAGCACGAAGGATTAATGGCGCATTTCATCTGGTCTCAGTTTTTGTGTTAGCCAGTGTTCCATAAATTTGATAAGCTCCATGCTTCCTTCCTCCTTTTCTTCCATCCCTCTGAATGTAAGTGAATTTTCTTTTGATTTAGTCTCTAACATCAAGGTTTTTTTTTGTTGCCCAGTCATCTTTTTTCTGTAAATACTGGATTTCATTTTGCACAGTTGCTCCTATCTCCATAGCCATGTTAGCCGTCTGAGCCACTTGTTGTAGCGATTTATTTATATTATCTAATTGTTCTCCAATTGGTTTCAGCTTCACATCTATATGTCCCAGTATATCTGATTTCAAAGTAGTAATAATTTCAGTCAGCTTATCTTTTTGTGATTGTGCCTCAGATTCCTCCATGGCATCTAGTGCGGCCGCCATTTTAGTGTTCGGAGTAGGCAAGACAGCATTCATCGTGGCCACCACAGGCTTACACAAAAAAGCTTTTAAATCTGGCAGTTTCAATTTTTTCAGTGACTTCTTATCTCCAGAGCACTTATTCATACCTTTTTAACATCCACGGGATGATATCAGAGCAGTTATTAGGCAATTCCGACGTGGTGGGTTCGGAGAGTCAACAGCGAGCAGCTGCCATTTTAGGTAGCCAATGCCACACACCCCCATCCCCTGGTTAATCCCTCCCACAGCAGGCACACAGGCTGGGGGTGGGGTGGGGTTTTCATCAGCTGGCTGGCTGGTTGGCTGATCCCAGGTTCCATTTGCCCCATGCTGTGCCAAGGCTCTTGCAGCTGCTGTAACCAATACAGTTGTGGCCATTTTCATTCCAGAAGGTTGTGTGTCAACTTCTTGCAATATGATTGTTTCTCAGCCTCTTGGCTAAGATCAAGTGTAGTAACTTCTTGCAGTATGTTGGGTTTGGGTGGCATCTTGCCCCCTCCTCCCTGCTCCTTTCAGCACTGGGTTTGCAATCTACAGTCAGCAGGTGGGGTACCTAAATCTACCCTATGTGTGCTGGTCCATGATGCAGGGTTGTGGTGGTGGAAGGATGGTACTGTTAAGGAACAAAACCTGAATGTATATTTGTAAACTCTGGTTCCATAACGATGGAAAAAATAGTTGATTATAATGCGAAATTCTCTATTTAATTACAACATCCCAAGTCAGCCAGAAGCTAGAATTCTGCACTTTTTGTGAAAGGGCTTCAGTATCAATATCCTATAAAGCCTTCCTTAGTTTTGTTAAAATATTCGAAATAAGAATGCACTCATTTGCTATCAGCAGCCTCACCCTAAATCCACTTTTGACTACTTATTTATTTTTTTATAATTTCAATTTATAGCCCACACTCACCGCAACGCGGGCTCAGGGCGGCTCACAAATAGGCATACGCCAACACATAAAAACAGTTAAAACCATAAAAACCATTATTACAAAATTACAACATATTAAGTGCTCTAGATGTTCTAAACAAAATCTTTCATCAAGATGGCGTGTCTAAGATGGTACATCCAATCAGTGCTATCAGTTCCATGTGGCACTGTCATTCTCTCTTCCTAGGGCCAGTTAATAATGATGGTACGGTAGTGGCGGCTCCTACCCAAAGGCCTGGTGGAAGAGCTCCGTCTTACAGGCCCTGTACATGATAAAAGCTAAAAGTTTATCTGAAAACCTCCAGATGCTTGTGGTGAGCTTGTATACCAAGTAATGTATACCACACAAAGCCTTTGAATTGTTCTTGATGCTGTACTGATTAGCTTGCCATAGGGGAAAGTATATTCCCATTTACTTTTTAGCAACCATTAAAAAAGGAAGAAAAGAAAGAAGAAGAATATCAGCAGCCCAACAATACTGGAAAACTGTTTTGAAATGCTTACATGAGAGATCTGTTTTATACAAACACCTCTCATATACTATTGGCTTGCATGAAACTGAAAACATTGATATTCTGAATAAATTATTCATTCCCTTCAGTATCTGGAGATTTGGTTTTATATTATTCTTTAAAAAACAGATTTATATTAAATCTCTTTTTAAGTTACTTTAGTAGGACAGTGAAGTATGAAGGGAGATAGGAGAGTGAGCCTCAAACTGCTTTTGCCTCACATGGTATGAAAAGAGATAGGATAGGATCCGACATGCTTTTCCACTGGTGAAAAAGAGAGACCAGGGCTCCCCTTTGACAGCCAAAAAAGGCTGTGACATGGACTGTGAGACCTATATAGACAAAAACTATGTGGGATGGGGCTGTAGAAAGGAGTGGAACTGGTTGGGATTGAGTGAAAAAGCTGGCCAGATTCAACCTAGGGTTGACAGGTCCAGGTCTCCCTGGCCACCAGTGGGGGTGGGGGGTAGGGTTGCCATATCCTGATTGGGAAACTCCTGGAGATTTAGGGATGGAAACTGGGAAGGCCTAGAACCTCAGTAGGCTAACATGCCATAGAGTCCACCCTCCAAAGGATCCATTTTCTCCAGGGGTACTAATCTTTGTGTTCTAGAGATGACCTTCAATTCTGGGGGATCCCCAGATCCCACATGGAGGCTGACATCCCTAATTCAACACAGAGTCTGTTTCTTTCTTCTTTTAGGTTCCCTTAGTAACCACAGGGAAATTTCTGGTTTGGATCATTATTATGATTTCCCAGAATCATAACACATCCCAAGATGCTTAAGTATTACATAAAACCCATCCCAGAACAATCCATGTTATTTTCCATCTTCAGGTGCTGCTAGCCAGCTACAGCATGGGCTTGTGTATTTCTTTGAGTCTGCTGATTTCCTAAGCACTTCTCGTTGTCAATCAGATCCTTGCAAAGGAGAAGCACAGAGGAATTACAGCCAATCACCTTTAGGAACAAGCCACAGAAAGATGCATTTCTCTTTTCCTCCCTTCTTTGTGGGGGCCGACCCCTTTTGTTCTTTGCAAGTCATATGCCCGGGAAAGGGCACCTTGTTCAAGGACTCATAGAATTTGTCCCATTCAGTCAATTTGCTTAAAAATTGGAGGTACAGGATAGGCAGCATTCACTCAACCACAGGAAATAATGGCAGACCAACAGACAGGGATGGAGGAGTCTGCAAAGTCACTTTTCACTTTGTGAAAGGAAACAAGCAGACTAAAACAAGGAAGGATGGCAAATGCACAGTTTTCAGTGAGAAGTTATTGTTAGTCACTGTAAGAGTAGGAAAATCCAGGCAGTTGGGGTCTTTCTATGCCATGGCCAGCTGGAGGTCTCCTACTAGGCTGACACTTGGCGGCCATTTGAGGAATCAACAGAGAGAAGTGTGGGTATGCAGACAGTCATCTACTTGTGGGGGGGATCTGTAAAATAAACCTTTTTGCTCAATCTGCTTGAAAAGTAGGGAGGGTCTTTAAAATTTGAACAAGGACTGTCTTCTGGGAAAATTTGGTGCCACTAGCATAAACAGCTGGCACAGACCCTCATATACATTTTCCAATTAAACTAATGGTCCCATACACTACAACCACATTAATCTGAATCATGAACCAGTGATTTCCTACCTGAAAATAAGCAATCATCATAAAAAATTCCCCTTGACACCCAGATCCAAAATTATTATTCATTTTCTCAGTGCACACCTCAGTAGTAACATCACATAAAAAATAAAAGAATTGATTCTTCTGCTTCTAACAGAAAGAAGTTTTGTAATACACAAAATGGATTATTGGATTCCTTTTCCCCATCAAGCATTCACATTTGATCCTATAAAGCAGTTAATTATAAAAATCTGAATGGGAATTAAATACATGTAAATCTTAGATGTACCCTATCTGAGATATGGTATCTAGTTGTGATTCTGGTAATGCTAAGACTTTTCATTATGTTCCCTCCTTTCAGAATTTTTTTAATGCTATTACAATTCAAGAATAAAATTTCAAGAATAAAATTAATCAGCCCACTGATAACCCACCACTCCATTTTGGAAAACTACAAAGCTCCTGCTATTTTAACTCATTTATGAAAAAGGAAACTATTGTTTAATAGTTTGGTGGATTACAATGTTCATAACTCTTCACAGGCAAAAGACTTGTCACCGTTTGTCGACAGAAGACAACAAAACTGTATATGCCTGGCTGCCTTCCCAATGCTGGCAAATAAATGAATGAATAGCTATTAAAACCTACAGTGCTCCACTTTAAAATCTAGTGTCCAGGATCCAGCACAATAACAGTGCTGTGTTAGAGCACCTGGCAGAGGCAATATAGGGAAATGCTTCCAAATCTTCCTCCCCCTTCCATCAAAGACACGGCTGGGAATATTTTGGAATGGATTTTGTCTGAGTGAGAGTAATAAAATTGCTGGGTGGATTCCCACACTTACTGCAGGGGGGAAATATGCAAAGACGACCTTACTTAACTTCTTTGTCTGGGCAGTAGGTGTCAATTGAAGAAGAAGAAGAAGAAGAAGAAGAAGAAGAAGAAGAAGAAGAAGAAGAAGAAGAAGAAGAAGAAGAAGAAGAAGAAGAAGAAGAAGAAGA
>NW_015167528.1:1173185-1194565 GCF_001447785.1 Gekko japonicus | reverse complement strand
CTCCTTTCCCTTCCCCTCCCCACAACAGACACCCTGTGAGGTGGGTGGGGCTGAGAGAACTCTGACACAAACTGCTCTTTTTCAAGGACAGCTGTGCCAGAGCTTGTGACTGACCCAAGGTCACATCAGCAGGTGCATGTGGAGGAGTGGGGAATCAAACCCGGTTCTCCCAGATTAGAGTCCGCACACTTAACCACTATACCAAATTGGCTCTGCCTTCTAAGGGAGCAATCCTACACAGGTCTACTCAGAAGCAAGTCCTATTTTATTCAGAAGGCTTACATGCAAGGAAAGCCTCTTTAGACTGCAGCCTCAAAAGCTTAACAGATCATTTCTTGTATTTCATGGACAATAGGCTCTGTGTTTTTATTCTGAAGTAAAAGGATTTCAAGAAAACAAGCCAGGGGTCGTTTTGTAGAAAAAGAGCTAGGGGAACTCATTAGCATAACTCATTAGGATATGCCACACCCCTGACATCACCGGAAGTGTGTGGCGGGAGTGCAAGGAAGCCCCGCGAAGGCCCTCCCTGGCCCCAGGCAGACAGGGGTGGGGAGAGGCAGGGAGGAAGCAACTTGCCCTCCCTCTTCTCCTGCCTCCTCCTGGCTGAATGAGGGCCGGAAGCGGGGCGGCCGGAAGCAGGGGGTGGGGCTTCGTCATGTGCCCCGCCCCCCATACCTCACCCGGGAGAACTGCGATCCCCCGCGATCCCCCCTGAAATGACCTCTGAAAACAACTATGTGACAGCAAGTACTAGCTTTAGCATCCAAGAGCCCAACTCATAATTGATTTACATAATATTTCATGCAATATTTCAAATATTCCTTGAGGTTGTGAAATTTCACTATTTACCAAATTCTGGAAATAATCATGATCTGAAGCAGGGGCCCCCATTGGCTGCCAACATCTTTCCTGGCCCCACCAAGTGCTTTTGGGAATGGGATGGGAACTGATGGGGCTTCTGAGTGACCCTTAGAGATCTGATTGGATATGCAGATTTATTTTTAAAAAAAATGCTTTGGCAGCAGGCTGCTACTACAGCACAAGGATCTTCACTGTGGAACTGAAAGTTAAGTTGTGTGCATGCAAGAAAATATTTGCAAACCCTGTCTTCATTTTAAAAGGCATCCTGTTAAGCAGAACTTCAGCCTGAAATGTTGAAGAGGTCCTGTTAAAAGCGATGTGTTAGTTCACGCCATGACGTTTTGT
This sequence comes from Gekko japonicus, assembly GCF_001447785.1. Lineage (NCBI taxonomy): Eukaryota > Metazoa > Chordata > Lepidosauria > Squamata > Gekkonidae > Gekko > Gekko japonicus. Next base: position 1,193,359 of record NW_015167528.1, on the reverse strand, counting down.
GGTTGTCTTCCTCTCTTGCGGCAGTCGTTTTGTGGTTGGCTTTGCCACTTGCAGCAGCCATTTTATGGTTGCGCCCACCACCCGGTGTCAGCATTCCAGAGAAGCCCTCTGGCTCAAAAAGTTGGGGACTCCTGGTTTAGAACCACGTTAAGGACATACAAGATTCCCGCTCTCACCCTCAAATAAGTCTGGACCACAATAATAAAAAACAAGCATTCATTATCAGGGCTATTTTTGGGCGGGAACGCACAGGAACAGAGTTCCGGCTGGCTCCCGAGTTGGCCACGCCCAGCAGGAACTCATTAGCATAATAGGCCACACCCAACAGCAGAAACTCATCAGGATTGGCTACATTAGGGGTGTGTGGCCTAACATGCAAAGGAGTTCCTGCTACAAAAAAAGGCCCTGGGTTTTGACAACAAACAAGGTAAACAGAATAAGAAGCAAAAGGTAGGTGTGGCTGGATGACCACACTTCTGGTAACATGGGGGTGTGGCCTAATGGGCTAATGTGCTGTGCTGTCAGGGGTGTGGACTAATATGCTAATGAGTTCCTGCTGTTGGGTATGGCCTATTATGCCAGTGAGTTCCTGCTGGGCTTTTTCTTCAAAAAGTGTCCTGCATTATCTCCCCAGCAATGTAAGCATCTGTTCTATTTTTAAAAAAAGTTTCCCATGAAAACACTTAACGCTGAATAATTTTGTTGCTATTGTTCAGTCGCACAGTCAAGTCCGACTCTTCGCAACCCCATGGACCACATTACGCCAGGCCTTCCTGTCTTCTGCCGTCCTCCAGAGTCTGCTTAATTAATTTAGATCTGAATAATATAGATATAGCTTCATTCCTCACTAAATACTACAGGACCCAAAGGAGGTTGTTGTTGGCAGATTCCTCCTATCTTCTTAGTTTCTCATTTTACAATTTAAAGGCCCATGTCTGATCAAATTAAAATTACTAACATTCTAGAAAGCTGTTAAAATGGGAGCAGAGTCAGTATTTTTGATTTTTCACCAATATTCTCATATCCTTATCCTTTTTCACCAATATTCTCATATCCTTATCCCAAAGCTAGTCATATATATTTTAACATAGATTTTATCTCAAAGAGCAGCACTCCAAATTAAAACAAAATATATGATAATCAGAGAAGATGAACACTGTGAAAACAGAACAGAATTTTGGATTTCTTTTTTTTAAAAAGGAAACCAGATAACCCCCAATACATATTATCTGATGAAGCGACTCATTACATTATCTATTGCTTTGGAGGCTAATACTTATATCTGATATTGTATGGCAGATATATTGATTCTGAGAGCTTGTAATGGTTCTAATATCTGGATGATGTGGTCTGTTGTTCACTGAGACTTTACATTGGAGGACACTAATGAAGATCTGTCCTCCAGAGCTATTAGTTACCATCTCTAGAAATGTCATTGGTTACTGGCTGTTGAGCAAATTTGAGGAGGATATGGAGCCATCCAAGCCAAACAGTGCCTGAAAAAAAATCCAGGTCATGGAATAAAAGCTAGTGATTAAGGCTTCTTACAGGCAAATCTGGCTGTATCATTGAACGGATGAGCTTTTAGGCAATGCCATCTTGTCCAAAAGAGAAAAGCTACAAGGATTTTCTTAGAAGTACCTCTCCGAAAGACTGTTTTGTTCTAGCAATATGATTTCACCCTTTGCTAAACAAGAACTCAGACAAGGAATTGTGACTTCTGAATGGATTCTGGGAGATATTTTGGTGGTTATTTGTTCCTGTGTAGCAGCCTGAACAGCCCAGACTATGAGCCCAGACAGCTCATCCTTAGAAGCTAAGCAGGATTGCTGTGCATTGGAAGGCAATGGCAAACCACCTCTGCTCATCTTTTGCCTTAAAAACTGCTACAGTGGTGCCCTGAATCAGATGCAACGAGGGTAATGGTGATGAATTGTCACAGTCTGATATTGGACTGGTAGACGGTGTTCTGCAGTTTGAGATCTAGCCAAGTTCTTGGAAATTGTAGGATTCTTGCTGTTCCAAGCAATACTGTGTTCTGAGCTGACCTGGTGTTATTTGCTCAATGCCCAGAATGTCCAGGTGTTTCTTGACACTTCTGGACACTGCTCCAGTAACTCTGGCACAATGGTAACCTTCTTCTCCCAGTGGTGCTTTATTCATAGGTCTTGGTATTTCATTTTCTTCTGTATTTTTTTCTTTTCCTTTCTATTCTGCTGTCCCCTGGGATTGCAATGTCAATTATCCAAATCCTAGTTCTCATCCCCCCCCCCTACAGTTTCAGGAGTTTATGTGTTTGTAATGAGAAGTCCCAAAGAACCTTTGTTTCGTCATTCTCCATGATCTTGTCTGGGTTTTGCTCCCATGAATTTCTGCCTAATGGTAAGCCATACTTCTTGCAAAGATTACAGTGCAACATAGCTGCATCTCTATCCTGACATTCTTTATAGTCAGTCTGAGAAATTTTACTGCTGGCACTGACCATGTGGTCTGACTGTTTCATCCTTTGTCTTGCAAAGTTGACATTTGCTTTCATCACTGGTCTTCTGAATCTTTGCTTTCATACCTTTTTGTTTGAGTGCCTGCTCTTGGGCAGCTAGAATGAGGCCTGTTTCTTTCTTTGAGTGCCCATTTTGGAGCCACTTCCAGGTGTTTTCATTATCAACTTTATTTTTTATGTCTTTCAAATGTTGCCAATGTAAGTGCTTTTTGTTTCCAGTTGTCAAAGTGAGTTTTGATTGCAATATTTTTGTAATCTCCTCTGGTTTCTGTAACCTTAAATAAGTCTGTGTTGTATACTTCAACTAGAAATTTTTCTTGGCTTTTCTTGGTGTAGTCATTCAGTGCTCATTTTTCTTCTTCAGCTGCTTGCTTGACTTGACTCTTCCACCTAATTTTCTTGGTAAGTAAAGATGATCAACATCACTTCTAGGGTGTAGTGAGTAATGCATTGCCATTATGTTGTGAATTTTGCAACCTATTGCTTCTAATTCTGCTTGTTTCCGTTCTGTGCTGATGCTGCACACTTTTCAAGGCCAAATTCCATGGCTATATCTTTGCTGAATATTCTAACTGTATTTAGTAAAGAATCAATCTAACTTTGCTTACATTTTCAATTCATCCATATACAATAGGCGAGTAATCTCTGGGGCTGTCTCTGAAAGCTGGTATCCTAGGCCTGTGCTGTTGAGAATGATGGTGAGAGGAATTAGAGCAATGACCAAGGGTGCAATCACACCAGCCGTTTGGCCTGACATAGCCACCCCTCCCCTCCTGATCAAACGTGCACATCTGGTTCCCATGCCCCAGTCATTCCTTCCTCATGCTAAAATTATTCCCATGTGGATTAAATAGCTACTGGCAAATTCCGTTGGCTACCTCGCTGAGGTACTTCCATGGTGGGTTTCCGGGTATCTGATTGCCCAGCCGCGCCATGGAAATGCACGAGCAGTGTGATTGTTCCTCTCCATTTCCAGTGCATCCCTTTGTTTTTTTCCTCCAACCCCATTCCAAGGTGTGCTTTAGCACCCCCATCGGCTGTCTGTGGTGCTCCTGAATGGAAGCACATGTGCACATACAAGGCCTGGTGTTTGGGTGAGGAGGCAGAGATGGGGGAGCCTAGAGATGCTGCAGGCAAACTCTAATGCCAAGCCGGAGAGCCTCAGAACACTTATAATCTGATTCCCTGGTCATGGACTACTCTGCTAAATGTGGAGGGGACTGCAATTGGCCATCCCAGACAGTAGGGCAATATCTAGGAAGGCTATGCAGGCATGTCAGGGTGAAGGAGTTCTGAGAACTATACGGGGCTGACTGAACTTCCTGACAGGAGCACGTCTGCCCTTGCCTGCTTCTGCACATGTGCAGTGGGACTTAGGTAAAAAATCCATTCAGCCATGGATCCGTGGTTGTGTGAACAACTGTGAACAATTGACCATGGCCTCACAGCACTATGTCCCCCAGTTTAGCAGCCACTGACTGATCTACACAAAGCATCCCAAACTCAAGCAGCTTATTTAGACTTGATATACTTCCATGGCAATTTACCCATCTGACCGCACCCAAAGAGCTTTCTTCTCCATTCACTATCAACCTGGCGTCCCCGTTACTCATGGCATTTTTGATAAACGTTGTTACAGTTTCGCTGATGCTTATCATTTTTGGTTTTTTAAGGATCCATGTACAAGGGAGTGAATCAAATGCCTTCTTGTAATCAATCCAAGCAACATTCAGGTTGGTTTTCTGCCTTTTACAATTTTGTAAGACCATTTTATCAATCAGTAGATGGTCTTCAGTGCCTTGAGATTTTCAGAAAATTCCTTTCTGTTCGTGTGGTAGAATTGCATTGAACTGCAGATATTCTAGAATGGAAATGACTACAATTCTTGTTACTAGTTTAAAAATTGTTGGGAAGCAGGCAAAAAAATTAATAATAATAATAATAATAATAATAATAATAATAATAATACAGTACGCTCTTGACCTGAGTGGCCTAACCTAGCCCACTCTCATCAGACCTCAAAAGGTAACAGGGGTGGGAGACCACCAAGGAAGTCCTGGGTTGCTAAGGCGATGGCAAACTACCTCCGTTTGTCCCTTGTCTTGAAAACAGGGTTGCCAAGCAATGCTCCCTCTAAGCTATGGAGTCTTGTGAGCAAAAATTCTACCTTGTGAGCGACTGGCATTCAAGTTGTGAGCAGGCGATTGGGCTGCTGCATCAATTAAGTTTGCTCTGGAGCCATTCCTCCTCAGCTAAGACAAAAATGTGTGAGCTAGAGGCTAAAAAACTGTGAGGAGAAGAAGAAGAGGAGGAGGAGGAGGAGGAGGAGGAGGAGGATCTAAGGAGTGGTTCCCATTTTATCTACTCGCCGAAGCTTTCGAATCGCTGGGTGGACGATGAGCTGGGGACAACAAGCTGGCTGCTCACACCAGTGCGGGGCTCGAACTAACACAGTTCGGATGTTAAGACAGTGGGATATACCCACTGTGCCACCGCTCCCCTTGGCACTGCTCATCATCATCGTCGTCATCGTCATCGTCGTCGTCATCATCATCATCATCATTATCCTTTCCCACAGAACACACCACTTCCTTTTATCTTTAAAATGCATGTGTGGTAGCAATTGTCAGTTGATGGTCAAGGAGCTCAATCCAGCCAAGGGGATTCCATGTTGCCCCTAATTTAGCACGAAGCCCCTCAAGCTTTTCTCTCCATGTGAGCTGTGATATGGCCAAAGGGCAGTTAAACCCCCCACACACACACACACACAGAAACTTGGGAATGAGTTTCCTTTATGAATAACTGCTCCTCCTATTTGACTGCATCTCGACTCATGCTAGGGGGTGAGAAGAGAAAGATGCAAGGAGGGGAGGTGTCTGCTTCCACATGCATCCTGTCAGTGCACAAAGCTAATTTTTCTATGCTCAATCAAAAAAAAAGAAAAAAAGAAAAAAAGAAAAGAAAAACCACCTCCAGATCACACCAAGTGATGGTGCCTCTTTAATCAGCTCTGGTTAGACCTCACCTAGAGTATTGTGTTCAGTTTTGGGCACCACAATTTAAGAAGGATATAGACAAGCTGGAACATGTCCAGACGAGGGCAACGAAGATGGTGAGGGGGCTGGAGACCAAGTCCTATGAGGAAAGGTTGAGGGAGCTGGGTATGTTTAACCCGGAGAGAAGATGACTGAGAGGTGATCTGAATACCATCTTCAAGTACTTGAAGGGCTGTCACATGGCTCAAACTATTTAAAGACAACAGTCATGAGAGTCTGACCCACAAATCAAGCAGTCACCAAGACTTGCAAAGAAAAAGCTTCCTATGTATTATAATCTAAAGCACAACAACATTGTTAATAACTCATAAGGAAATCCTTGTGCATAGGTACATAATCAACATCGTCTCCGGATAATATAACAACGTTTCAAAATTGGCTCTTCCTCAGGAGATATTCTGTAGTGTACAAAAAATACAATTCTTTAGAATATATACTATGTAAACAATAGAAAACAGTATAAAATCCTGGTGCAGTCTTACTTACAGAGTAGTACAAAAGCTCTCTGTTTCATATAGTGTTTGACAACAAGTCATAAGGAATCTGTAATATAATAATGTTCCTCTTGTTATGAAAAATTACAAAGTATTTTAAGCTACAGAGTATTTTAAAAATTAAGCCAACCTAGTACTAACTTACACTACATTCAGATAGGACACTGATCTCAGTAAATGCTCAGGCTCAAATATGCTGCTTAGCTTCGAATGAATCCCAGGCGTCTCCCTCTAGTGATTCCTAACAGAGCGTAATTAAAGGATCCTTGCAAATTGCTAACAGGTGATAAGAGGCAGTAGACTTAAAGAAGCATCACATAGTAGTTTACAAAACATAGTAGTTTACAGAAAACATGAAAGGTCAATTTCTGCATTTAGTCCATTTGGAGATACGCTGTTCAACCTGTGAATCCAAAGCATTTCTCTCTGAAAGAGGCATCGTCTCAAGCCACTCCTTTCTCCAGGAATTCTCTGTACAATTTCTAATACAATATATTGAAAGCTATCATAACTATGATTAAACTGTTTAAAATGAATTGCCAGTGGGATGTAAGTTCTGAGCCTTCAATTTGGATTTGTGTTCTGTAATTCTTGTTCTAATGGGTCTAGAAGTGGACCCAATGTAAAAAAATTTTCACAAAAACATTTTAATAAATAAACGACCCAGCTTGTATTACATGAACTGTAATGTTTTAGTTTCATTCTAAACCCAGGTAAGATTACTTCATCTGTTTGCCAAACTTATTTGCAGCAACTACAGTGAAAAAACTGAAATGTCCTGTTTTTTGTATATTTTGAATGGTTGTTTTTTGATGATTAGTATGTACTAAAAAGTCCTTGAGGTTTTTGGTTCTCCTATACGCAATTTGTGGTCTCTCAGAACAACCAGGTATGTCACTGAGCACATGCCAGTGTTTGAGTACTATGCTTTTAATTCTGGGTGCTAAAGAGTTATATTCTGTTGCCCCAAAAATATTATTTTTGTTTCCTATTCTTGTCTTCTTATTTAATTTCAATAAGTTTTCTCTGTTTATTTCATTTGCCCTTAAAGCTTCACTGTACACTAGAATTTCTGGATAACCTGTGTTTCTAAACTGTTGGCAAATTTCCCTGCTCTCCTTTCTGTAATCTTCCTCCTTGGTAAAATTCCTTTTAGCTATAATCAATTGACTGAAGGGTAAACCATATTTTATATGGGACACATGATGAGATTTATAATGCAAAAAGCTATTTTTGTCTGTGTCCTTTTTATAACTTTTGATAGCGAAGTCATTCTTAGTATCTTTGTAAAGTGTGGTATCTAGAATATGTATTTCCTGTGCATTGTAATTAGCAGTAAAATTTAAAGATGGATGAAGATTGTTGATCCATAACACTAAATTATCAATATTGCAAAAATCATTTTGATACAGGACAAAGACATCATCAATGAAACTAAAATATAATTTAATATTTTCATAGAAAGGATTGACAGCTTGATTAAATATATACATCTTTTCAAAGGAATCCATAAAAAGGTTAGCAATGGATGGTGCTACGGCATTCCCCATTGCTACTCCACTGACCAGGACAAAAAATTGACTTTCCCATAAGAAGTAATTTTTTTTCAAAAATAACATCAGTTATGTCCATAAGAAAATGGGTGGGAGGATTTTTTATTATCCCTTCTTTCTAATGTATATTCAATTATGCTCCTCGCTTCATCTAAAGGAATATTAGTATAAAGAGAAGTCACATCAAGTGATAAGAAATAGGTATGCTCCGTTATCAGATGACCCTCTACTTTATTGATGAAATCGGTTGTGTCTTTTAAGTATGTTATACCTTCTTGGACAAAATATTGTAAAAAGGAGTCCAGGTACTTAGATAGGGATTCTAGTAATGAACCACACCCAGAAATTATTGGACGCACTTTTGGTGGTCGATCTGGCTTATGGATTTTAGAAAGGATGTAAAATCTGGGGATCCTAGGTGTATCATTAAGAAGAAACTCATAAAGTTTGGTGTAGTGGTTAAGTGCGCGGACTCTAATCTGGGAGAACCGGGTTTGATTCCCCACTCCTCCACTTGCACCTGGCTGGATGACCTTGGGCAAGCCGTAGTTTTGACAAGAGCTGTTCTTGAAAAAGAGCTGTTTCTGTCAAGAGCTCTCTCATCCCCACCTACCTCACAGGGTGTCTGTTGTGGGGAAGGGAAAGGAGTTGGTAAGCCACTCTGAGACACCTTTGGGTAGTGAAGGGTGGGATATAAATCCAATGTCCTCCTCCTATCTATGTAACTTAAACTAAGAGCTTCACTAACCATGGTTTTGATCAGGTTGAGAATATGTTCTGTAGGATCATGATCTAGTTTAGCATAATAAAGTTGGTCTTGTAGTTGACTTACAGCTTCATTGACATAGTCTTGATGGTTTAGAATAACAATAGCCCCACCTTTATTGGCTTCTTTGATTATTATATTGGGGTCATTAGCAAGATCATGTATTTTAGATAGTTATTCTTTGCTAAAATTGTAATTAGGGACCCTACTGCTTCTCTCTAGTTTAGCTATGTCCCTGTTTATCAGATATTCAAAAGTAGTTATGGCTGGATCTATTATATTAGGAGTAAATGTGGATTTCTTCTTAAAAGCCTGTCTAGGTTCTTGTCTGCTAGAACTGCCCCCAAAATTTTTTAGTTTCAATACTCTAAAAAGTTTGTATATGTCAATTTTAGTTTGAAAGGAGTCATATTGTGGTGTTGGGACAAAACCGAGTCCCATATTCAGTAAATATTTATCCTCATTAGTAATCTCTCTAGAGGACAGATTAACCACTAAGTCCTCTTCCGAGTCTTTGAATTGCTGCGCTGCTTAAAAAAAATCTTTCTTTGTCTTAGTTTCTCTTTTTCTCAAATTATATGAAGTCTCTTCATCTCCAGATGTACTAATATCATCCTCAGCGGTCTCACCTTCCAAGATATCAGCCCATGTAACTTTCTTACTCTTCCTAAAAATTTCCTTGCTGGATAACCATTTGTAAACTCTGGTATTAGAATAATCTCTGGTGTCATGTTCAATTTTTTAAAATGTTCGTTTCCCTAGATTGTTTCACAAATTCCTTAAGTTCCTCTTGTAGCTTTTAAAGTTTAGTTTCAAAAATGTCATTTGTGATTGTCTCTTTAATTTTCTCTTCCATGATGTCAACTTCAGTTTGTATTTTGGTTATTTCAGTATCTGCCTGATCGATTATTAATAGCATAGGAAGCTTTTTCTTTGCAAGTCTTGGTGACTGCTTGATTTGTGGGTCAGACTTTTACAACTGTTGTCTTTATACTTATTTTCTAATTGGGTCGTGTTTATCCATATTTATCTTGTAACATTATGACCCATTATAAAGGACATTTTACTTTCTCAGAGGAAGAAAGGAATTGTATACTTACTCGAGGTCCCAAGTTATTACAGAATGCAGAGACTCACAGAGACTCGAACTGGTTTCAATTACTTAACTAACATAAAAAGCAAATAAAGTGTATGCTTCATGCAGTATCACTGATATATTTCAATACAGATAAAATACCTAGAGGTTTAAGATTACAAAAGGGACCAGCCTTGTCTAGTGACAATGAAGAATTTAAGAGAAAATGGGCAGAAATATTAACTTGGCTCTGTATTTATTCATTCAGGCACCACTGGTACTCATAGCAATTTTCAGAGTCCCATTTAAAAAATACAGAGGTTTTGGCCATGAAGAAATTTTTAAGCTAAGATGTAGCAACTACACTGTGTGTGTTCAGTACATTAATTGTCAACTATTGCTCTTGAAACAAAAGACAAGATAGGGGTTTGGTGACATGCGAGAGATACAAGGTCAAGTTTGAGATTATTTCTAACCGAGGTATCTCTCCTTATATATAAAAGAGTTTTGGTGTGACTCCTGGACATGCTCCCACAGCCTTTCACCCACTCAGCTGCCACTCTCGCAGACTCCCAATCCCCTGGCTGCATTGGCTCAACCCCACCCACAGAGCCGGCAGCCAGTGTCTCTCTCTCAGTCTGGAGGGAGCCGGCAAAGGGGATGGACACTCCACCGAGGGAGTGGCAACCCCTTCACGGGGGAGAAGGAGGCAGACCTAGCGAGCAGCAGCAAGCAGGGGAAGCATTCACCTTGGCTGCCCCTCACGATCCTTCTCCCTCGGCTGCAAGGCTGGCACTTTGTCAGGGTGATAGCTCAGCAGACTGCACCGCAGAGAAGGCTGCCCAGTGAAGGAACATGGCTACCTTCACTGATATTTCAGGAATAGAATCATTTAGAAGCAGGTGCACTTTTAAAACATCAGGAAGGTTCGTCATGTTGACGAATATAGAATTTCAATATCTGTAACAAATATCTACATAAAATTGACAATGCAGGCAAATATGTGAAACTGTCTCAACACATCCAGTGTTACCGTGGTAAAGTCTAGCCATATATACTATGTTACTATATCTCCCATGTAGCATTGCTGATGGTATTACATTGAATAAAAATATAAGAACATAAGAATGTTGGATCAGGCCAAAGGCCCATCCAGTCCAACACTCTGTATCACACAGTGGCCAGAAATACCAGTGCCATGTCTTATGTTCTTATGTTCTTATTTTCTTATTCTTTCTTTCTTTTTTATTCCCCCGGAGGGGATTTTTTTATTATTTTTATATAACTACAAATACTAAAAAGAAAAAAGGGAGAGGGGGGCTACACATACTGGGATAAAGTAAAGAATACCAACTACTACCTAAAAACCCAAGAGAGGAGATCTCCAATAAGCTTAGTTACAATAAATCCTAGCTTCAATTTCATCTCTACAAACATAGTCAAACCTTTTCATTTTTTCCCCTCTCTCCTAATTTTAAAACTTAAAATGCCTGAAAACCACCACCCCATTCATCACTAAAGTATTGTTAAGTTCAGGCACAATTCAGAGTCCTTCAGCCTTTACTTCTTTTCCCCCTTTCTCAGCTTCTAAGGACTTCTTGGAGCTGCTGCTCCCTGCTCAGTCAAAGAGTCCTCCCCAAAAGATTCCGAATCCACTTCTCCACTCAATTTACCATCATCTTCCTCTGCTTTCCCCAGCTGGGCCCTCAGGAACTCTTTAGCTTTAAACACAGAGTCAATATTTTCTTTTTTATCCTTTATCTTAAAAGTCACTCCTTCAGGAAAAGCCATTTATATCCAATTGAATTCATCTGAAGAAAAGTCACCAGTTCTTTATATTTCTTCCTCCGTTGTCTTACATCAAATGGAATATCCTTCAGCGTTCTGATAGCATTTCCCCCCACTTTCAGAGGTGCTCCAGACACTGCTTTCAGGACTTCATCCCTTATATGCCTCTTCGAGAATCTTACAACAATTTCCCCAGGCAGATTATTTTTCTTTATATAGCCTGAATATGATCTGTAGACCAGATCCAACTTGCTTTTCAGTTCATCCTCTTTCATACCTGCCCCTGGGGCTAGTAGCTTACACATCCGTTCTTTAAGATTCTCACCCGGTATCTCTGGAACACCTTGGAAGCGAAGAACCATGTTGGCCTTATCCATTTGAACTTGTAATAATTGGTCTTTCATTAAACCTTGTTCAGACTCCAGCTTCTTGACTTTTTTCTTCACCTTTTGAGTATCCTCAGCCACTTCCTTCACTTTTTGCCTGTCCTGCTTCATTATTTGTATCAGTTCACTTATCTGTGTTTGTTGACTTGTAATTCCTTGGGTTACTACCGTCATCTGTTCCTTGAAGACATTTAACTGCTCCAGCAGAGGGCGCATGTACTCTGCAACTGCTTTAGCCATCTTGTTCATCACTTCCGGTTTCGGAGTCTCTAAGCCTTTCACTTTCACCGGCTTGTCCCTCTTCCCCGCCATCTTTGGGATTGTTTACAATTGTGGAAAGTTTAAAGTTCTGTGAATTTGCGCTTGATCATTTAAATTCACTCTGGTGAGTGTTTCCCGGCACTTTCTCCATGTTTCTGCCCGCTCCCCCCCTTTCACTCAGCCGTATACACTGGGAGGCGTCCCCCATGCTCGCTTTTTCCCATTCCGTGGGATAGGGTGAGGAGCATATTTTTCTTTTAAAAACCGCTTCTCTGTTGACTCACGTTCATAGTTGGCCTTCCGACCACGCTTCTTGAATAATTTTTAACACCCGATCTCCTGCGCTTGATCCGGCTAACGCCTCTAGTACAATTCAGTCTCTCAGCATGAAGAACCACTGGAGCAAAGGGGCACCTCGATTCTTTGGCATTCTGCCATCGAAGAGCCCACCCCTCAAAGCTCCTTGGCCAGGGCCCCTTCACCGGGTCCCTGGGGGGGTTACGAGCCTGCTTGTCCCCTCCTTCTGCCGGAGTTCGGAGACACCCCTGGGAGGTCTGGGAGGTGAGTCCGCATTCGAGCCGCCATCAACCGGTTCTTATTCAATGTAATACCATCAGCAATCCTACATGGGCGATATAGTAACATAGTATATATGGCTAGACTTTGCCACTGTAACACTGGATGTGTTGAGACAGTTTCACATATTTGCCTGCATTGTCAATTTTATCTTGCAAGAGAGAAGGCTCTACGCTGTTGTGGAACTTGTATATCAGAGAAATATCAAGCCATTTGGCCTACCTTAAGGAGAATCTCAAAGTTGAGGAGGGAACAAGATTTATTGGTTAAGCTGTATAGCCTTTGTAGTTCAATATCAAGGATTCTGTGTTTTATCATCTGAAAAGTGCCCATAAAAGGGAGAATAAAGAATGAGTCCTGTGGGATACCCATGGCAGTTATTTTGTTCTCAATGTGTAGTAGCCAGTTAGACACATTTGACTCAGTGAGCATTTTCCTATTTGGCTTGTCTGGGAGTTCTCTCTAACTACCCAGACCTTCTGCCAAATACTTCTCCAGTATTTGTTGTCTGTATAAAGCTGTTCTGTAGCTCTCCTGACTGAGAATCTGAATTCTCTCTCAGAGTAGTTCTAATAAATTTAAGGCAATGGGGCCCTTATTCTTCTCTCTATAGAAGTACTTTTCTGACAATTCCCTGGCAGAAATAACTGACTCCCAAAGTCTCTTCCTTCAGAAGCCAAATCCTCTGGCTACTGATCCAGACATTAGATTGCAGACCAAGACCAAAAGGTGAATGAAACTTTTCAGATCAGCTGTTTTATTTCCTCTCTAAGTTGATGCTGGCCAATCAGAGAGTGAGTAGAGCAGCCAATCACATAAATCTCCAGGGAAGATTAACCCTTGAACTCCCTGATTCTCTGTCACAAGCAGCATTTTAAAAAGCCTGCTTTTCTGTGCAATCTATCACAACAGGAAACAGGAAACCCTAAATATCAGGCAGAGCTACAAGGAAAAAATGTTATTGCCACCTAGTGGCTAAACTGAACATTACATTTTTCCCTATTATACAATTATCCTGCAAAGTGTCTTAAAGACAAAGGCAGGGCATGCTGTTGAAAGCATTCATGGCTGGGTCAAAGTTTGCATTTCATAACCATGGGTTTCACTCTAGGATGAAGAGTTTCTACTAGAGAGCCAGTATGGTGTAGTGGTTAATAGTGGCTGACTCTAATCTGGAGAGCCAGGTTTGATTCCCCACTCGTCCTCCATATGAAGCCAGTTGGGTGACTCTGGGTCAGTCCCAGTTCTCTCAGAGCTCTCTCAGTCCCACCTGTGTCTCCTTTGGGTAGAGAAAAGCAGAATATAAAAAAAAATCTCTTCCTCTTCTAAAACTTGCAAGCTCATTTGGGATTCTGACTCGGGGTGGTGGTACAACTACAAAACGGCTTCCACAGGAGATGGGTCCAGCCACAAAGTAGCAGGGAGTGAAATTATGCATAATGCTAATGGCAATACTTACTCATTTCCAGCACAAACTTTCCTGAGCAGGATGTCCTTTTTGTTGTTGTTCAGTCGCACAGTCAAGTCCGACTCTTCGCGACCCCATGGACCAGATCACGCCAGGCCTTCCGGTCTTCCGCCGTCCTCTGAAGTTGGCTCAATTTCATGTTCGTTGCATCGATGACACTGTCTAACCATCTCATCCTTTGCCGTCCCCGTCTTCTTTGACCTTCAATCTTTCCCAGCATCAGGGCCTTCTGCTCCAGTGAGTGCTCCCTTCTCATTGGGTGGCCAAAGTATTGGAGCTTCAGTTTCATTATCTGGCCTTCCAGATAATTTTTTACATTTTTTTTTTTGGTCTTTTCACAGATCGTTTAAAAATATTTTACATTTTTTTTGTCTTTTTACACATCGTTTAAAAATATTTTACATTTTTTTTGTCTTTTTACACATCGTTTAAAAATATTTTACGCTTACGCAAAGCTTGTCTTCCGTTAAGTGTCCCAGACCCTTGTGCTGTGGTGGCCGCTGTTGCCAAATCAATGTGTTTTCTGAATCTGCACAGCCCATCAGATCTCCAGTGGCCAATCAGAAGTCCTGCTGAGCAAATGCCCCACCAGGTCCTGCCTACTTGCCAAAAAAACTTTGGGTGGGTGTCGGGACAGGTGTGGGAGGGTGTGAGGGTGGTGCCTCCGGTTGCCACACTGGGGAACCCTTTCCTAAAGCATCCTCAAGCTGATGCCACAGACAGCATTGTTAGACAATGTGTGCATCATTTAATGTGTCATGTTAATACTTTTGCTTCGCTTCACTTCTGTTATTAGGCTTCTGGTTGCTTCTCCTCCACTCCAAATTCCTATCGCATTGTTCACTGAATGTCCCGTCCTGTCACTTGTATGGATTCACTCTGTGTAATCTGCCTTGAGTCCAGGTGAGAAAGGCAGACTCTAAATAATGTAAACAAACAAATAGAAATAAATAAAAATTAAGACCTTTCTGGGCAAGACCTAGGGTTGCCAAGTCCCCCGGGGGGCAGAAATCCCCCCGCCCCAGAGGCCCGTTCCCTGATGCTGGGGAATCGGGTTCTGGGGGAAAACCCTTCCCAGCATGCATGTCACAGGGAAGTGACGTCATGACACCGGGCACGCTGGGGGCGGGGCCACGGCCATACAAAGGAAAACTCTAAAAACGCACGCACCGGGATCCAACCGGGAGCCCCCCACCGACAGGGTAAGTGCCACTTGGCAACCCTAGCGAGACCACCAGAACACACACCCCCCGCTGCCATCTGCTGAGGCCCATAGTGGAGTTTAAGGATGCCTCTGAATTTGCCGTGCTGGGTGTGCAGCAAAAACACACAGGGCTTGGCCCTTCACCAGACAAGCAGGCCCATTTTCTAGATAGAGTTCAGACAGAATAATGCGCTAACGTAAGTCTTCCAGAATACATTCAGAACATTTGGGTGTGAATTGCAAGCACAGGCAGCTTGTGCCTGGAAATCAAGCTTTTGTCAGTTACAAAACTGAACTTAACCCATCTTTAAACAAAAAAAAAACATGCACTGTTGTGCTCATCTTCGAAACACAAGGATTCCACCTCTGAAGAAGCATTCCGTTTAATGGAGATCAGTGGGTGCCCCCTCCCCCTTTGCTTCATTAGATGAGAAAGAGTTAAATTTTATCTGCTGGCAATAATTAGAAAGTACGTGGCTGCCTTCATTTTGTAAGGTAAATAGCCCTCTGGATCTTTAGTGATGCTTGAAATCCTCAGATAATCTGTGGTTATAAAAATGTGCTGTGCATAATAAAAGAAATGTTCTGGGGATTTGTTTCTGAAGGATGCCATTTTAATTTTGTTTTTTTTAACCAAGAATAACAGTCTGCCCTAAGTATGTAGCCAAACACAGGCAAGAAAAGGGAATCTCTTTATCTATTTGTCTGTCTGTCTAATGTACACATACAAATTTATTACTAGAAAAGCCCCTCTGAAATATGTTTTCTGTATTTCCCGTGATTGTTGGAGAGAAAGGGGAGCGCTGGAAAGCAGGGCTTTGGCTGACACTCCTTGTTTAATGCTGCTCACTGAGTGACTGGCATAATGATAAGTGATGGTAATTTCCCTTAAAAACCTTAATGAGCAGATCATTACTATAGAGAAATGGGGAGAAAACTTTAATCCCGCTGAGGCTTCTCTCCATGCTTGGCTGTGCAATAACCAGACAGAACTCTCAATGAGATTCGCAAGCTCGTGTTCCCCGGATAAAAATTTCCTCTCCCCCTCCGTTTGCAAAGGTAATGAGAAGGTAATGAGCCTTGACTTGATATTTTTTACCCCTTCTTAGTCCTCAATTCCCTTCGTTCCCCCGGCAAGTTCCCCATAGGATAGAGTAAGATGTTGGGTTTCTATAAAAGGCTGTGCTGATAGATAGGTGGAGGGGCTGAAGGCAGGCTGTGGGGTCTGGGATTCCGCCTGGTGGAGGGGGAAAGGACTCCAATCAAGTCTGAGGGTCTTTCAGCATTGTCCCTTCGGTCTGAGAGTCTCTCCCAGCGAAGAAAATCTGACACGGCACAGATCTTGTCGGGCCTGTTGACTGTTTATATTGTCACTCTGCTGATATTAAATACTGATTCCCCCTCCTCTCCCCCTTACCCCCCCTTCCATTTCCCCCACCACTGTGCTGTGTTAAATCTGAACCAATAATAAAACTCGGAAAGGTAGGCAGAAGTGTTACATTAGATCATTAGCTTAATTTGAGCTGAAGGTCTTTGTTGTAAGTTGGGGGTGGGAAGGGACCTGGGGACCTTTGCAAAGTATTTTGCTGGCAAGCTTGTTGAGATGTGATTGCCTTTGTTGTGATAATCTAAAATTAATTTGCACTTGAACCCATCTTTCTTCTGGGCTCAATTTAAACACCGTAATAATTATGCACCCGGCATGAAATTGAGAACAGACACTGATATGACAAGTCTGATTTTTTTTTTAAATTCCCCAGGTACTAAAGGCTTTTCCCTCACTTATATCACAAGGTAATAAAACAAAATGTTCCAGTGCAGCTTATGCTTAAGAGAGAGGTATTTGCCTGAGGGGAAACAGTGGTAATCAGTGTATTTCTGCACATTTACTCATGTACTTTCTCAGTAGGGTCAATCTCTTTCTTTTAAAGTGATGTTCAACTTCTGCTAATATTGGTTGATTTTTTACCTGGCACCATTTTTCTTAAAAAAAAAAGGAAAAAAGAAAAGCAAAATAAAAAATCTCGTCATGTAGAAGATTTTGTCTCAAGCCGCCATTTGGATGGATACAAAAAAAGAATACAAAGGCATCCCTCCTAATGGCCACGGATGGTCCGAGCTGCAGTCCACCTGCCTTGTTCCCCATTTGCAACATAATATCCTCACCAGCATTCTTTTAGCTTTAACCCAGGGTGATGATTTTGGTGAAAAATCTCATTAGCAACAACAAACCCATTTTTCCCTCCCTTTTGCAAGTTGGCTTTCTTTGGCATTGCAGTTTTCAGGGAAATGCGATCATGGCCGGAGCCCATACCTGAGGGACCGCCTTTCCCTGCATATACCCCAGAGACCACTGCGGTCAGAGTTGCAGAATCTATTGACCCTACTGGGCCCCAAGGATGCCAGGCTCGCTACTACCAGGTCCAGGGCCTTTTCAGTGGTGGCTCCTTACTGGTGGAATGAGCTCCCGGAGGAGATCAGGGCCCTGCGGGATCTTTTGCAGTTCCGCAGGGCCTGCAAGACGGAGCTCTTCCGCCAGGCTTTTAACTAGGGAGCCGCCCTCACTACTACAACCAATGAGCCTGGCCCTCAGCCTAACATCTGGCTTATACCATCGAGTTACCTGGAAGACCACTGAGCTGGAAACTGTCTGCCTACAAACATGTTAGAATGCCACCGCAAGTACTGAACGATCGCGAGCACCTTATGATTTTATGATCCCATTTGTATTTAAATTGGCCACATGACCACGGAAATGTCTTCGGACAGCGCTGGCTCTTCGGCTTTGAAACGGAGATGAGCACCGCAACCCTAGAGTCGGATTCGACTGGCTTTTGAGCAAGGGAAACCTTTACCAACTGTGTAAGCTGCCGTGAGCTTGCTCGCGGGGAGGACGGTGTATAAATTGAATAAATAAATAAAGTGCAAACTCTTTTTTCAGCTTTCAGTTGGTCATCTCCCAGCACCTGAGATGTGAGAAAAGCGGGCTATACCTGTCCACTTGACGTTTCTTTAGCTCCTTTTTTGTTATCACAGTGGAGTTTGACCTTCACTTCTGAACAGGGAGGCGGGTCTCCAGTGGTAGTGGGAGACTTCCAGCCATGGGCCCCCTCTCTCTTGCTTGACAGGGCAGCGGGGGGGGGGGAAGGGCAATGGTGTCAAGACGTGATGTCGTTTCCAGAGCAAAACCGAAATGGATGTCACCACATCAATGCAATTTTAATTTTTTAATGATTTTATTTTTGTATTTATACCCCGCCCTCCCCGTGAACAGGCTCAGGGCGGCTTACAAGAAGGCAAAATATGCCCATACATAAAAACAGGATAAAAACAGTAAAAACCAATGAATATTACAAATAAAGTGCTCAGATTTAAACAAGATGGTCATTCATTAGAGGTAGGTGGTTTTCCATTGAGGTAGGTAGTGTCCAGTAGATGTTAAACTGTCCAGTCCAGCAGTACCAACCCAGCGCTGTATCGTGGCCAGATCTTCCATGGGGCTGTCTCCTTGCTCCATTTGTTGCCAACACCATTGGTTGTGGTGGTAGTGGTCGTGGTAGTGTAGATATATTTCATATGTATAATAACTGCAAGATTTCAACAGTATCCATAGCTCCAAACATAGGAAAGAACTTCACAACTGTTTTAAATCGGAGCAATTAATACATCTTAAGGGAAGCACGGTTGTCCCAGTTCACTACACGTGCTCCTAATCAGGACTTTAAAAAAAAAATCAGAGCTCCTCATAATCAGGTGTCTAAAAACAGATTATGTATGTATGTGCTACCAAGCTTCTTGTTGTTGTTCAGTCGCACAGTCGAGCCCGACTCTTCGCGACCCCATGGACCAGATCACGCCTTCCTGTCTTCCGCCATCCTCTGAAGTTGACTCAATTTCATGTTCGTTGCATCTATGACACTGTCTAGCCATCTCATCCTTGGCCATCCCCGTCTTCTTTGACCTTCAATCTTTCCCAGCATCAGGGTCATCCAAGTTGCAAAGTAATAAATGAATAAAGTACATTGATATCTGTGAAAGAAAGAAAGAAAGAAAGAAAGAAAGAAAGAAAGAAAGAAGAGCGCAAACGTATATGAAAACATGTTCTTTCAAAGTTAATGACGCCAATAAGTCACAGTATCAATGATAGGGTTGCCAACTCTGAATTAAGAAATTCCTGGAGATCAGGGGGTGGAGCTTGAGGAGGGAGGGCAGGATTTGGGGAAATGAGGGACTTCCGAAGGGCAAAATGCCGCAGAGACCATCCTCTGAAGGAGCCATTTTCTCCAAGGGAAAAGATTTCTGTCATCTGGAGATCAGTTGCACTTCTAGGATGTATCCAGGCCTTATCCAGAGAGTGACAAGCCTGGTTTACAGTACGCTGAATTAAAATAATATTAGAATTAATTCACCCCATACCTTTATTCTTGAGCTTGGGCAACCCTTAGAAATAGAAATAAGCCGGAACCACACACGTTTACCATTTATTTTGGGGAGGGGGCGGGACGGACGTGAGCAAAAGGCCAGGCTGCCAGCTTCTGTCTCAGCTCTGGCCAATGCAGAGGCTTCATACTCAGAGAGCCAGTTTGGTGTAGTGGTTAAGTGCACGGACTCTAATCTGGGAGAATCGGGTTTGATTCCCCCACCCCTCCACTTGCACCTGCCGATGTGACCTTGGGTCAGTCACAAGCTCTGGCACAGCTGTCCTTGAAAAAGAGCAGTTTGTGTCAGAGTTCTTCCAGCCCCACCCACCTCACAGGGGGTGTTAGTTGTGGGGAGGGGAAGGAAAGGGAGTTTGTAAGCCTCTCTAAGACTCCAAGTGAAGGTAAAGGTTCCCTTGCTTGAAAGCCAGTCGAATCCGACTCTAGGGTTGCGGTGCTCATCTCCGTTTCAAAGCCGAAGAGCCAGCGCTGTCCAAAGACGTTTCCGTGGTCATGTGGCCGGCATGACTAAACACCAAGGCACACGGAACGCTGTTACCTTCCCACTGAAGTGGTACCTATTTATCTACTTGCAATTTCTTGCTTTCGAACTGCTAGGTTGGCAGGAG
>NW_015167528.1:1168789-1172591 GCF_001447785.1 Gekko japonicus | reverse complement strand
CTTCCTCCTCCTCTTCTTCTTCTTCCTCCTCTTCCTCTTCCTCTTCCTCCTCTTCTTCCTCCTCTTCTTCTTCCTCCTCCTCCTCCTCCTCCTCCTACCTGCCAAGCACAGGGCCTGATATTCCACATCCTTCTCCCCCTTTTGTATCAACAAAGGATTTTGAGACTAGTGATCACACAGGCCCAGGCGACTCGCAAAGCTATGTGACAGCTACGAGAATCCGAGATCAACCTCTCATTTTCCTGACATTGCTTGAAGATCCATTGTGACCCAGGCTAGCCTCGTCAGGTCTCAAGAGTTAAGCGGAGCTTTGCTGTATCAGAATTTGGGGAGACAGAGATTCGCAATGCAAAGGTTATTCAAGAATTGGGATATGATGTTCTGAGAAGGGTCATTTTTCCCCCTGCATATTTTTAGCGGGTTCAGATGATCACACATCCCTTGCTGAACTGCTTGCATTGTACGACAAGGTTCCAGGCACTGTCCAGATAGCCATGCCGCCCAAGTGGTAGCACGGTACATTTTTAAAAAAAGAGAGAGAGAGAGAGAGAGAGAGAGAGAGAGAGACCCACCCAGTGAGTTTTTATGGTTGAGTGATGATTTGAACCCATCTCTCTCTGGACCTATCTTGTACTTACACCATACTGAGATTAAACATGCCATTAAACTTTTAAAAGGTGTATTTTTTTTTAGCCATGAAGACAAAGCATACAAAGGGTAAAGGTAAAGGTTTTCCTTGCTTGAAAGGCAGTCAAATCCGACTCTAGGGATGTGGTGTTCATCTCCATTTTCAAGCCAAAGAGCCAGCGCTGTCCAAAGACATTTCTGTGGACATGTGGCCGGCATGACTAGACGCCGAGGCACACGGAAGGCTGTTTACCTTCCCACCGTAGTGGTACCTATTTATCTACTTGCAATTTCTTGCTTTCGAACTGCTAGGTCGGCAGAAGCTGGGACCAGAGATGGGAGCTCACTCCATCATGTGGCACTCGGGTCATCAACTGCTGAACTACCAACCTTCCGGTCTGCAGCTCAGCAACCACTTGAGCCACTGCAGGCCTTATACAAAGGGTAGGAACACTCAGAAAACTTCAGAGTCATTCAGCGGTTCTACATAGGGCACACTCTGTGTGATCAGAATCGACGACCGGTATAGTAAATTGCCTTGGAGGGATCCAAACCAATTTGAGATAAAGAAGAGAGGGGGAGATTAAGTCAAGACAGCATCTAATGCTTTTGCCAAACACTTCAGCCTCCCCCTAGCTGACATTGATCTAATAGTTGGCCATTTAATTTCCAGGTCTCAGCGCCAATCTGTTGTCACCTCGGCTGCCCCATATCAAACTTCCAGGAAACTCCCTCCCCCCCAAAGCAGGCAATCAATAATGAGATCAGTAGATTTTATCTGAACAGCAACAGGGCTTGCCTGCTTTGTTTATGGAAGGCTGTTTCTCTCAGTGGGCTAGACGGGGCTGGTTGTCAGTAGGTGACGCTGAAGTGTACTGCCTGATTGAATGAGCGCAGATAAAGTCACCATGAAATGTGGCAGTGGAAAAGAAAACATATAAAACTCAACCAGGTGAAAATATGCCACTCTGTGTGTGGGCCGCTGCTGTTCTCCTCGCACCCAGCCAAATACAATGTGGTTTCATTGTTGCTTGGAGATCACCAATAATTGAGCCGGTTTCTAGCCAGTCTGCCTTTGGAAATGTCCATATGGGACGCACACATAAATTAATGGACTGGTTCTGTTGTATGTTTTCCTGGCTGCTACTGGATGTCCTCTGCCCCTCAAACATTTTTAAAATGTTTACCAGGTGGTACCTCTCCCCAGATAAACTGAAACGTATGTATCCTCAAAGTAACTCCAATTGTTGGAAAGGATGCGGATCCAAAAGTGATTTCCTTCACTGTTGGTGGACCTGCACAGAGATTAAAAACTTCTGGTCTCAAGTGTTTGAAGAAATAAAGAAGATTGCAACAGAAGACATCCCACTTAATCCGGCTATCTTGCTTCTTAATTCAAGATATAGCATTGATGAAATGGAAGTAAAAATTACTGAATTAGCCGCCACATTACTAGCCACGGCACGGCTTTCTATTGCTGCCTCATGGAAAACTCCTGATCCTCCTTCCATTGCTCAATGGAGAAATAAATGTTGGGACCACTTTGTGATGGATAAAGTAGCCGATAGATATGAATCCCACACACAAGGGTATGCGTGGTCCCATTCCAGATTCATTCGAAAATGGTGTCCTCTTATAACATATTTTACAGAAAATGATATATTACCAGCGAATACTAGCTGTGCAGAATGGATACATCTATAAGAATTTTTTATGGTCTGAGCACTCTCATAAAATACTATTGTGGTCCTTCTGAAATATATCTGGATTTATTATACGTTATTACTTTAGTAGTAGTAGAACAATTGGAAAATCACAAGAAAGTGATCCTGCTGACAAATTAATAGATGGCATTGTGAAATCTGTATCTGCACTCACAGTTTGTATTAATGTTTAAACAGCAATCTTGTTTATGTATACTTGAGTTATCTTTTAATATATATATATATATTAATCAAAAATAAATATATAATGAATATATATAAATCAAAAACGAAGACTGGATCAAATGGGCAGAAATCTCAGCTTTCCATTCTGTGCATAGCTTAGCTTGATCTATGCCTGAACTCTCATGTCTATTGAGAGGTAAACATCATGTCTCAAGACGGGATGGTTAGATCTAAAAATTCCCATTTTCTAATAGACAATTTAGGATATGTGTGTATCATCACTGTGTGGTCTGAAAGTTCATTAAGGAGCA
Organism: Gekko japonicus; assembly: GCF_001447785.1. NCBI lineage: Eukaryota > Metazoa > Chordata > Lepidosauria > Squamata > Gekkonidae > Gekko > Gekko japonicus. The sequence goes on along the minus strand of NW_015167528.1, from coordinate 1,169,764 downwards.
CTTTATGACCTCCATTTTTGAAAAGAAGATGTGCAAATGCCCCATTTTATGCTGTCTACCCCCCCCCCCCAAATGAAGTAATCAAGGTCATTTGGGTAATGGTTTTTCATGGTTTTAGATGAGGTGCAAGCCCTAATACTTTCAGTATCAGTGAAAATCAGTCAGTCAATAATAGGGTTATAGGAGTCTTTAAGGGGCAGAAAGTGACATCACACACAGTGGGTGCGTTCAGACGGGGGCTTTACAACGGTTAGGGTGCCGGTTCCAACCGGTGTACTTACGGGCGTTCAGACAGCGAACATCTGCCTCCCGTCCCTAACCATTGTAAATCCTTTTAAACCGTTGCACTCTGCCACTAGGTCTGAAGTGGTGGTAAACAGAGTGCAACGGTTGAAAACGGTGCACCCCGGCGTCTGATCGCTCTCCTCTGTTGCGCAGCCACTTCCGTAGGAAGCCTGAGGCTTCCGGCTTTCCCCCGCCATTTTTTTAAAAAAACTAGGTGATATGCGCTCACCTTTAAAGTTTAAATGTAAGGGGGGTTGAGCATGCGCAAAGATCGCCATTCTGTGGATGGCTGCCTTTGCGCATGCGATCTTCTCCACTCCACTCCACTCTCCCCCGAAGCTGTTCAATCCTCCCGTAAACCTTCTTGTTTCTCTGAACATCAGCAAAACTGGCCAGTCTCTAAAGGAGCCATCTGTCCATGTCCTACAGTAATTACGGTACCAATCTCCTCTTAGCCGTCAGGATGCTGAGCCCGCTCCCAGCCGCTTGTTCAGCTGTGCGTCCTTGGTCTCCCTCTGAGCAAAAGTTTTAAAGTGAACACATTGTCTGTGGAAACTCAACAGAAGAGAACAACAAAAAAAAAGGTCGGTCACCTCCGTTGAAAATCTTATTCAACTCTGTTGAAACCAGCTTCGGCTGGTGCAATCTATTACCTCCTCAGACGGTGGTGGGAAGGCGAGACTTGAAGAC
>NW_015167528.1:1132513-1163802 GCF_001447785.1 Gekko japonicus | reverse complement strand
TATGTGGTGCAGTTGGCTGATGGTCGAATCTGGCGGCGCCACATAGATCAGTTAAGGAGGCGTTGGGCTAAGGACAGCGCTGACTCTCCGACGGCTGAATCCCCTGATGTTGAGTGGAGACCCCCAGAGCAGGCGGTGAGTACCGAAAGGCCCGGTACTGTCCCCGAGTCAGGGCAGACCCCTGTGTGCAGGGCTGAAACCCCAGTAGAGTTAAGGAGACGTTGGGCTAAGGACAGCGCTGACTCTCCGACGGCTGAATCCCCTGATGTTGAGTGGAGACCCCCAGAGCAGGCGGTGAGTACCGAAAGGCCCGGTACTGTCCCCGAGTCAGGGCAGACCCCTGGGTGCAGGGCTGAAACCCCAGTAGAGTTTGTGCCTGAACCAAGCTGTAGTGAACCCCACTCTGACCCACAACCTTGTATGCCCATGGAGCCTGCACCGCTCCGCAGGTCCCAGCGTTCGTGGCAAATGCCGACTTATCTGAAGGACTATGAGTGTAATTATTGTGGGAATAACTGATGTACAAAAGTTTGATTGTCTGTATGTAAATAATAAAACATTTGGGATGATGACTTAACTTAGGGGGGAGGAATTGTAATGTATTGAAACGTTTACATGAATCACCTCATAGGGCTCCTATGTTAAGCTTCGAGCCATACCAGGGCTCCTCTGAGCGAACTTCCTATTGGTCGCTTCGTAACAGCGACCAATCAGAACATACCATTCCCTAGGAGGGAAAGACTCCCATTGGTCCTTAACTAAGCAATCTCATTGGTTGTTAATTGTAAATAGGCGTGGCTACGTTAGCCCGGTTATGTTTAAAAGGAGCATAAGCTCCCACTGTTTTCTGTTCTGGTTTCTTACTGAGTTGAGTGCTTGTTCGTTACTTCAATAAAGCTGAATCACTTGCTGAATCACTCTACGAGTCCTTTGTTAGCGCGATCTAACAATAGAGGTGTTTGAATTCCTAGAATGTTATGATATCATTTCTGGGTACAAGCTGGAAATGAGCCCCCTCTCCTTACTCCTGCTGGAGCAAAGGGGCCCAGCTGGGCCTGGGTCTTGGGGGAGCTCCCCTACTGTCCCCAGGAGGGTGGCAAGCCTAGCAAATGAGGCTTGAGTGTCTTTTCTCCCCCCCATGCTTTTAACGATTGTGTTTTAATCCACTTTCCTCAGTGGGTCTTACAATTATGTGAATAGATGCAAGGAAGGCAAATCTAGTGTCACTTCACACGCTCTGAAAATATTCCAGTTTTTCTGCTGGTGGGCCATGTCTCCACTTAGATTCCACTTCCTGTGATTCTGCTGCCAGTGCCATGTGCTTTTCTTTGTGCAGTGGTGCACTTTGGTTATAATCCTACTGCCCGCCACATTTAGATGTGATATACTTCAAATGTGATGCTACAGCCTGCTTTTGACATCCCCTGTTCAACACCTGAGTTAGGTGTTGGAGCAGCGACAGCCTACTAAGAGTTTAGTTACTGTAAATATTGCTGAAAGAGTAGCTTAGTCCACTTGTACCCTAGGGGGAGCTGTGGAGCATTCTCTAGTGTTTAGCATTTATTTGATGTTTTTCCTTTTGCAGTTCAGCCTACCTCTTGCTGTTTTCTCTCTCTGCTGGATGTGTGAGTGCTTCTGCTGTGAAGGGCTCTCTGTTCTGTTGGTGGCCTGCAGTCAGTTATTGTCTTTCTACAAAATCCTGTGGCATTAAATTCATAGAAAGCAAACCCCCAAAGTGTGGATTGGATTATGTCTAGAGCTCTGCCAACACTGGGGATCCAGACCTCTGTCCTGATGGCCCAGCTATGGATTGGATCCAGCACAAGGATTATGACTTGCCCCTGCATTTCCCCTCCCTCTCCTCCGGAACAGGCCTTTCCAACTCTAGGAAAGGTTGTCCCTGGGGACTTGGGACCCACAATTCCTCAAAGCCAGCTTGTTGGTACCCTGCTCTGAGGAGGGGAGAGTGGTCGACATTACTCCCTCCTCTTTCATCCGTGGCGCTTGGGCTGATCAAGTGTCTGCTTCCAGTGGACGATCCCCTGCTGCCATGTTCACATGCCTGCTGCTGCTGATGTTCATGGGGGGAGAAAGAGGGGGATGATGCCTTACTGCAACTGGTGTAACTTCCATGTTAAGCTGGGGTTACCATCCCCCCAATGGGGGTGGGGATTCCAACACTTTCAGGGGCCCCAATCCACTGGTGGCCAGCACACCCAACGTGCCATGCATGCTGGGCACATCATGAGGACACTCTTGTTGTTGTTCAGTCGCACAGTCGAGTCCGACTCTTCGCGACCCCATGGACCAGATCACGCCAGGCCTTCCGATCTTCCGCCGTCCTCTGAAGTTTGCTCAATTTCATGTTCGTTGCATCTGTGACACTGTCTAACCATCTCATCCTTTGCTGTCCCCGTCTTCTCTTGACCTTCAGTCTTTCCCAGCATCAGGGTCTTCTCCAGTGAGTGCTCCCTTCTCATTGGGTGGCCAAAGTAGAGCTTCAGCTTCAGTATCTGGCCTTCCAAGGAACAGTCAGGGTTGATTTCTTTTAGGATTGACTGATTTGATCTCCTTGCAGTCCAAGGGACTCTCAAGAGTCTTCTCCAACACCATAGTTCAAAAGAATCTATTCTTCGGCGCTCGGCCTTCCTTATAGTCCAACTCTCGCAGCCATACATGACTACTGGGAATACCATTGCTTTAACCATGCGGACTTTTGTTGGCAGGAGGACACTCTAGCATTTGGCTAAAAACTGTATGGTGACCATAGAGCTTTGGGCCAAATGCTAGAGCGTCCCCTGCACGATTTTCCTGGAACATTGATGTAACCTCCAAGTGATGTCATCATGCCATGTGCACTTTGCGCATGTGCCAGAAGCTTCTGGGGAGCAGCCTGGCCCCCCCCCCCACTGGTAGCTGGTAAGCACCTGGCAATCCTATGTTACGCTCTAGGAGTCCCCCCCCCCATCTCTATGTTTTATCCACTGTAATTTCACTTCTGGGTCAGACGTGCCCCTTTGCAGGCCCCACTCCAGAAATGCCTGGGAGTTGATGACAGAGGCCTCACAACCAATGCTCCCTCTAAGCTGTGGGGTCTTGTGAGCAAAAATTCTACTTTCTGAGCTACTGGCATTAAAGTTGTGAGCGAGCGGTTTGGCTCCTGCATACATTAGTTTGCTCTGGAGCCCTCCTTCCTGAGCTAAGGCAAATATGCGTGAGCCGGAGGCTAAAAAACTGCGGGCTAGCTCACACTAACTCAGCTTAGAGGGAACACTGCTCACAACCCTACGAAAGGACCTGAAGCCCAATCAATCCCTTGAGGGCCTCTAGCATAAGCTGATCTCACAATGCATTTGATTGTAAGCAGGGCTCTACTGGTAGCAGGAGCTCCTTTGCATATTAGGCCACACACCCCTAGTGTAGCCAATCCTCCAAGAGCTTACAGAGCTCTTCTTACTGGGGCTACTGTAAGCTCTTGGAGGATTGGCTACACTAGGGGTGTGTGGCCTAATATGCAAAGGAGCTCCTGCTACCAGTAGTATGGCTGTAACTCAGACATGTTTAGCAAAATTGACTACCTAGGTGGGTTGTCATTAGGGGATTGGGGTGGTGGGGGTGGTGGAAGGGCAGCAGCATACACTCTACAGAGGCTTAACTTAGAAATCCAGTGTGGTGTCGTGGTTAGAATGTCAGAGCAGGCTCTAGGAGGCCGGGGTCCAATCTCCACTCCACTGGGTGACCTCTCCTCAGCCTAACCCACCTCCCAGGGTTATTAGGGTGATGAAAGGTTGGCTGCTGCTCTGAGCTCCTTGAGGGATGGAAGCAGAAAGGGGAAGAAACTGAAATCCAAAGAACTTTGGCAATTCACACTAACAACATTTGTAAAGGCAACTCCAATACGTTCACAAAATGCAAAATACGTACGCGGTTTTTAGCAGGAGTGGGTACCAGGAGGGAGAGACTGTCCCTGGGGAAGAGGGATGGTTTGAGCTTATGATGAACAGCTCCGGGGTGGGGGGGGGTAGGAAGAAGACTTGCAAAAATATGCACTGGGAATAAGGCCTTTGTACTGGAGGTTACTTATGTTTCCTTACCATCATTGACGAATCTTTAATTAACCAGCAGAAATATGCCCCATGGTATTCAAAACATCGCTACGTTTTCAGACCACGCCGACTGAGCTGCTTGTGGGACGATATCACACACACACTAACCTTCATTGGCATTGAAAGCACAAAACATGGGACTACGGCAAAATACTAAGATACATCAGTCACGTACACTTGGCTATTCAAACCGTGTCTTCTGATTGCATAATGTAAAAATTTTGCAACAGCCTCTGTTATTTCACAATTGGAATTAAAAAGAAGGAAGTGAATAATTGAGTCATCAGAATGCCAAACCCTCCAAAAGTGGAGTAATAAAACAAGATCGAATATCCCTATAAAAGGGACAATGAAGTATGGTGTGTATAGTGGATTCTACATCTTTTAGAGAGCAAGGACAAAGTCTGTCTACATATGGTATCTGGCGGTACCTCCCCAAAAGCACCTCCGATGGCAGAACATTAAAGCATGCAAGCATGTAATCTCTGCCATGATGTGGGGCTGTTAAACATAACAGATATTTCACAATGGAGATGGGACTATATCTTAAAATTCCGCTTAAACAGAAGATCTGCCCACTGAATGTGGGACCCAGGAATAAATTCCTTAATCAAATTTTAGCTAACACACAGCTTACCTCTGATTCTGACAAACTAGCTTTCTTGCTTTCAGATGCTGACCCTTTTATCTCTTATAGGATGGTTTTGCATGCTTTTGCTGCAAGGGAAATTAGAGCCAATCTTACCACCAAGAAAGCTATTGAATGATATGTATAGTATATAATGATATGTATAGTATACAATGTGATAGAGAGTTGTAATTTTAGAATTTTAAATTCTGATTGCTTGTACATACTTTATATTGTAAAGGCCAGTGGCTCCACACAATAAACCATGACTGACGGACTGATTGACTTTTGTTTCCTAGTTTATCCTAAGCAGGCAAATTAGCACTGGCATTACTGCAGACCTGTCCTGACTCAGACAAAGGTGCTAATCATGTTGGAAAGGAGATTTCACAATGCAAAGCATAGCAATTGCTTAGACATGCATGATATGTTACCATCTGCTGCTCTGTGATGGGTCCCATTGTGCAGCTCCACATGTGTGGTGAGAGGGGAAAAAAATGCTTCCCAATGCTACGTGGCAGATATTCACTCACGCACAAACAAACAAATAAATAAATAATGGCAATATATAATGAAGGGACCAAAAAACAGAGGAGCTGACATCCATAAGCAGAAACACTCCATTGAATTATAGTCACAAAAAGAAGATGTATATGCATTGTGTACTGAAATGAGGGATGCTGCAGTTTTTGCAGGGAACATGCTCGACAGTTCGAATTCAGCATGTGGTGATCAGATGTGAGACAGCCATGAGATCTGTTCAGTTTGAAATTAAAGAACTCGAAAGGCTATTGGTCAAATCTATTTTGAGTTTTGCAAAACTGCGCAGGTGCAGAAGTGCAGCTGCTCCAAACAGACAATTAACGTTGCTAAGGGCTACTTGGTGAAGAGAAAGGTTAAATCCCTGCGTGTTCCACATGCAGCTTCATTGGGGAGAAACTTTCAGATTCTTTTTAGTTCTGTTTGCATACATACACTAGAACAAGGTGAGGGCTACTTAGACAAATACTGAGAAGCAAGATTGTTTTTAAGTGCCATGTTTATGACTGTTTTATATAGGGTTGCCAAGTCCAACTCAGGAAATATCTGAGGGCTTTGGGGGTGGAGCCAGGAGAAAGGATGTGACATCACTTTTGTGATGTCACATCCTGTGATGCCACTTCCAGGTCAAAGGTCAAGTGATGTAACTTCCCTAGCTCCACCCCTTCTGATGTCACTTCCAGCAGGGGGGCTGCCCTCTGGATGACCATATGGGCCATCTAGTCCCAACCCCCTGCTCAATGCAGGACTAGCCAAGAGCATCCCTGACAAGTGTTTGTCTCATTCCACTCCCTGAACACTCCTTCTCTACACTGGGGCTGTCATTCCATTCTTGGGCCTGTCATTCCAGTCTCTGAACACTCCTGCTACACCCTGGGGTTGTCATTCCACTCTAGGGCCTGTCATTCCAGTTCCAGAACACTCTTGCTACCCCAGGGGCTGTCATTCCACTCCGTGGTCTCTCATTCCACTCCTTGAACACTCCTACTACATCTAGGGGCTGTCATTCCATTCTTGGGCCTGTCATTCCAGTTCCAGAACACTCTTGCTACCCCAGGGGCTGTCATTCCACTCCGTGGTCTCTCGTTCTAGTCCCTGAACCCTCCTGCTACACTCTGGGGCTATCATTCCACTCCGTGGTCTCTCGTTCTAGTCCCTGAACCCTCCTGCTACACTCTGGGGCTGTCATTACACTCCGTGGTCTTTCATTTCAGTCCCTGAACGCTCCTACTCCACCCTAGGACTGTCATTCCACTCTTGGGCCTTTCATTCCAGTCCCTGAACACTCCTGCTACACCCTGGGGCTGTCATTCCACTCTGGGACCTGTCATTCCAGTCCCTGGACACTCCTGCTCCACCCTGTGGCTGTCATTCCACTCCGTGGTCTCTCATTCCAGTCCCAGACCACTTCTGTTACTCCTAGGGGCTGTCATTCCACTCCATGGTCTCTCATTCCATTCCCAGAGTAGTTTATTTGGGCCCAGAGACCCTAATGGAAAATCCATTCCGCATTTTTATTGCAACTCTCCTTGTACTGTAATGTATTTCAATGGACCCCATGCAAGTCAATTGGTATTCCTGGCTCCCATTGTTTCCAATGGGCCTTCAAGGGTTTCCCATTGTTTCCAATGGGCAATCCTGTCCTTCCTTTTAGTACAACCCCAGAAAATAACCCTAGACACCCGACCCTTCTGTTTTTTGATAAGGACAATTTGAGGGCAAGGGCTGGGGGGGGGGGAGGCATGTTTCAGCCTGAGACTAGAGCAGGAAGGTCCCAAGAGCAACCACCCCTCCCTAAAACAGAGGAGTGGAAGAGATCCAGAAAAAGCTTGCAGGGGAAGGGGGAGCCCGGAGGAGAAAGACAGGATTCACTGCACCAAGGCTTGAGAAGGGAGGCTGGACAAAGGGCGTGCGTCCCAGTTGCCAGGCAGGTAAAGGTGTGCCTTTGTGTGCCGGGGGGAGTGCTGGAGTGGATAGCAGAAGCTCTGGCTGGCCCCCTCCATCCCTCTCTCTCTGGCGCTTTTGCAGAGCAGCTGTCAGGTGGGAGCCCAGGGCGTGTGGGCTGCCCTGGCAGTTCCCTTCCTTCGGGTGGGCGCTCTCTCTCTCTCCCTTCCCTTGCTGCTCTTGGGAGGCTGGGTTGGCGGGCCCAATGACACAGCCGAAACTGCCTTGGAGCCCTCCAGCAGGGGCGGGAGGGTGGCACTCAGCGAGGAGGAGGGGATGGTTGCCTGCTGCTTGGGACTCACCTCGGTCTGCCAGCATCGGCTGGGGAGGAATGCAGGCAGCACACAAGCAGATTGCCCGCCAAAGGAGGGATGCCGGGAGTGGGCGGTGCTAAGGAGGTGAGGCGAGTAGCGGACTACACTCTTTGAAGGCAGACGTGCCCGCCGACGGTCAGAGACCTGGGACGCTCTAGCCTTAGTCTCTATGGCTGCTGTTAGAGCGACCCCCGGTGGCCAATTCTTAAAAAGCGGGGGTGGGGGATCTCAAATCTGGGGACACCCGCCCTAACGGGGGAGTTGGCAATCCTAGTTTTATATGATTTATGACTGATCTAACTAAGCAATTGCTCACCAGGTGAAGTAGCTGTGCCGCAAAGGGAGAGTAGAACCCCGCTGATATGCTTGCCAACTCAGGGGAGGGAAATTCCAGAAGATTTTGGGGTGGAACCTCAGGAGGGACCTCAGCTGGGTACAACGCTATGGAGTCCACCATCCAAAGCAGCCATTTCCTCCAGGGAAACTGATCACTGTCCTCTGAAGATCAGTTGTAACTCTGGGGGATTTCCAGGCCCCTTATGGAAGCTTGAGAGCCAGTTTGGTGTAGTGGTGAAGTGTGCTGACTCTAATCTGGGAGAACCGGGTTTGATTCCCCACTCCTCCACTTGCAACTGCTGATGTGACCTTGGGTCAGTCACAAGCTCTGGCACAGCTGTTCCTGAAAGAGCAGTTTGTGTCAGAGCTCTCTCAGCCCCACCCACCTCACAGGGTGTCTGTTGTGGGGAGGGGAAGGGAAAGGAGTTTGTAAGCCGCTCTGAGACTCCAAGTGAAGGGCGGGGTATAAATCCAATCTCTTCTTCTTCTTCTTGACAGCCCTACCCACTGAGCTGTGTGAGAATGTGTTGGTATGAAAAGCTCATTGTACTGTACCACTCTGTTAGGAAGGAATACATGAAAGCAGCCTGCTAAAGAGTTACAAGTGGGTCAACAAACAGACAGCGGCTGCGGTCACCCACACTAAACAATCCACTTTCATTCCACTCCCCAGTGCACTTTCCAACTGGATTTTTACTTTGTGAACTGGCAAAATCCAATTCGAAAGTGGATTATTTTGTGTGTGTGACCGCAGCCAGTCTGTCAGGTGTCCTCGAGTCCCCAGCCATCTTGGAGGAAGAGCCAGGGGCTTATCAACAGTCCCTGGGCTCTGTTGGGGGCATGCCTGTGCGAGGACTGCCCTCTCTTCTGGCAGGCTGGAGGCAGATAAGCCAGGTCTCTAATGAGCCACTGCCTCCATACTGCTGCCTCAGTTGGCTCCCGCCCCAACTGGGCTCTCCCTGGTATCACCTCCATCGGAGAGGTCATCAGGCAACACCAGTCCATGGGGAGGGGCTGTGCATTCAATGAGGCTGCTGTGTGTTACTGGTGCCATAGCTGGGTTTCCACTAATGGGGCCCCTAATGAGATGGGGGTGGACTGTGGGACGGGCTACCTGGTCATGACTCACAAACAGAACATGAGCCAAAGCAGTGTTTGAGCATCTTTAGGTGAAATGTGTTTTTATATAGCATTTTTAAAATTTTCATAACAAACATAACAACATTTCAATCTTTCTTTTCCTCTATTAAACTACCTCATACATTAACTAATTCTATATCACTTTCCCACCTACTGTAATCATATAATATCTGCAAATACATAAGTATACAGTTTATTTTACTGTACTATTATAAGTGTTGTCTAAACATATTGTTAAATTCTTTCTTTGGATATATAAAAAAGCATAAGTCTTTATTTTCTTCTGGATATTAATGTCATGGTTTTACTTCATTATCAATCTCAGAAATTTCCTCAGGATTCTCCCATCCCGTTTGTAGCTTTCCTCTTCTTCTTGATTTTCGGATTTCTCCTCTTAACTTTTAAAGTCTTAATGTTGTGTCTTTTCCCCTTATAAGTGTAGAAGTATAAACACTTGTACTCAATCTTTATAATAGTTTGTGGATCCAAGTGCTGGTTTCTTTTGTCCGAGGTGACATGTGACTCCTTATTTTGCCAATTTCATCACTGATGGTTCTTTTATAAGGTCTCTGATACACATTTTGGAAGTTTTGTTTCTCTTTATAGGCACAAACTCCATTCTGTGGATCATGTCATCTTGATGGTAGGTTTCCTCAATATCTTCTGCACAGTCATGTCTTTTTTCCTCCTCTTTGCAGGCTATCTGAACTGTCTCCTTCTTAGTTTGTTGCATCAACATTTCTGTTTCCTCTTGTGTAAGGTAAAAAAATCCTTCGACTGCCCTCTTTACAACTACCATAGCTGTGTTTTGAATTAAAATATGCAAATCCTTTAGGGAGACCTGTAATAATTCAATGCTTATAACTTCCATTGTATCTGAAAATAAAGCCACTGGCACCATTTGAAGTCTATCTGTGCCATCCATTTTTTCAACAATGTGTTAAAACCAAAGAGTCTCTAGAAATATTTTCCAACAAAGATTTACAATGGCACCATGTCTAATAAAGATATAATCAACAATAGTAAACATATATTAACAATTTTTATAGTCATTACATAAGTCGGGAATGTTATCTATTATTTACATTTCAAGACAGATGGCAGAGATCAGTTCCCCTGGAGAAAATGGTGGACTCTGTGGCAGTCAGGGCTTCAGAGCATGGAAGAGGCTGCAGGTGTGTGTGGGGGGGGGAATGGAAAGCTGAAGGGGGGAAATGAAGGTAGGTTGATGATTGGCTGGGAAGGAGATAGGGTTACCAACTCCAGGTGGGAAGTTCCTGGAGATTTGAAAGGCTGGAATCTGGAGAGGGTGAGGTCTGAGGAGGGGTGGGACCTCAGAGAGGTACAATGCCATAGACTCCACCCTTCCAACCAGCCAGTCACTACTGGGGAACCACTGTTGCCAATCTCCAGAGCGGGGTGGACATCCCTCAGAATTACAACTGATCTCCAGGAGGGGGGTGTCAGCTAGCTGACATGCTTTCATTGTTTTTGTTCATCCCTGACTGTAGTGCATGCACGCATGATTTCTTGCTTGCTTGCTTTGCTTAACTGCTGTGAATAACTATCGGGAGGCACTCATGAGACAGTGTGAACTGGTTCTGCCAGACTGTGCTATCTGTATAACCTTGAGGAGGAGGGAGGGCTTGCATTCCACTGCTGGTGTGAATATTTCTGGACTAATGGGGCAAGGAGAGTCTCCCGTTCATTATGTAATATCCCACCGGGAGAATTCCCGCATGCGCGCTTGGATTTCATTTGCTTAGCCAACTGCAGCATCAGAGTATATGTATTGATGCCTCAGCCCTAATTGCTATTCCTAACAATGTACCTGTACCACTTGGCAACAGACTTATATTCTAATAAAGCATAACTTTCCCCTGAAGAGTGTGTGTGGACTTGCAAGCTGTTGAACCTGACTGGGGGGGGGGGGGGAAAGGTGGGTGCAAAGCTGAAATCAGAGGGGCAGATAAAGGCAGGTTGATGCTTCGCTGGGAAGGAGATAAGTTTGCCAACTCCAGGTTGGAAAATTCATGGAGATTTGAGGGGTGGAGCCTGTAGAGGGTGAGGTTTGAGGAGGGGTGGGACTTCAGACAGGTACAATGCCATAGACTCCACCCTCCAAACCAGCCATTTTCTCCTGGGTAACAATTGTTGCCAATCTTCAGGTGAGGGCTGGAAATCACTGAAAATCACATCTGCTCCTCAGGTAGCAGAGATGAGCTCCTCTGGAGAAAAGGGTGGACTCTGTGCCATTATACCCTGCTGAGGTCGGCACAGCACATTGACACTGAGTGCCCACGGCCTTGGCACTCTCCCAGAACCTCTTCCTAGAGCTTGTTGTATTTATTTCCACAACGGGCCTTATTCCTAGTATTTTATATTCCACAAAATACATCTTAGAGAAGGTCTTTCTCTTTATTTTCTTTGCTCAAGAGGCTATTTGAGAAGTTGCTTTAAGTTCTCTTCATAGCCGCCGGAAAGGAAGGAGGGGGGCAGGAAGTAAATTCTTCACCCCTCCATTCCGTTGTCCTTTTAAACTTTAAAGGGGTTTTAACGATGGGTAGTAGATTTTCTGATACTGTTGCTTTAAGATGTACTCACAGTGTTATACTTCATCGATGTTATGGATGAGGTCCCAGCTTCTCCCCCCTCCATTAGGTGAAATGTGTTAATATGCATTTCTTCCCTCACAAAATCCAATGCCTTATGGGGAGACCTAAGGAAATCTAATACAAGTCTCAGCTTCACACAGAAGAATGAATTCTCACCAGCAGCAGTCTGGGAAGTGGGAGCCATTTTTCTGGTGCACAGCTCAGCTTTTTTGGATGGAGTGACCCTCTGGGCATGGTCAATAACATTGTTGCTCCCTGCATGCACACAGCTCTCCATCTCATCTACTGGATATTTGCTTAGCAAAGAACCACAGAACTTACTCACATTCTTGCTTTCTGCATCCTGAATATAGAAAACTTCACACATATTCCACGGGGATTTGTTTCCTCTGTCATTGCTCGTAAGTGTCATCAGCACCAGTTTCAGAGAAAGACATAGCTCCCAAATCACTTTGTAAGGAGTATGTATCTTACTAATGCAGAATTATAAACTTGACCTGTTTAACCAATCATGTGGATGATTATTTGCTGCCGTCCCTTGCTCTACTGACCACCTGGTCCAATTTCAGCTCTTCATTTGTGTCTTGGCTCTGAGTGGCCCCTCCTAATGGCTGCTCCCACCCTTTCTTTCCATAAGTACCCCTTGAGGAGATTTTATTCCAATTTGTCTGAAGAAGTGTGCTTTGAATAAAACTTCATTGGTCTTAAAGGTACCACTGGACTCAAACTTTGTTGTACTGCTTCAGACCAACCAATTTTTTCAGTTATGGGGATGAACACACACGTGAATACACCGGAAGATGCCTGGTACTGAATCACAGGAAAAAAACCACAAGCAAACCCTGTGATACGAACAACATTTATAAGACTAACATTGCTTTTCTAAAACTTTACAAAAGTGCAACAATTTGTCCATTATTCTCACTTATACAATATTGCAAAAAAAAGTTCACATAGTCCAACATAATGAGTACCCGGTTGTGAACTCATTTCAACTTTAAAGTCTTCCTCAAACGTAATCCAATATTGAAAGGAGGAGTCAGCTTCTTAAATCCAGCTCAGCGTAAATTCTTAATTTCTTAATCTCCTTCATAATGTCCTGGAATAAACCATAATCAATAAAACTCCACCTGAAGCTGCATGGAAAATAGTTATTTTAAACTTATAATAATTTAATTATTTAACTTTTAGAAAACTTACTTCTGGTTCCATAATAAGTGCTTATATCTGGAACAAGCCAATCCTTTGTAGATACAAGAAAGCCTCCTGGATTTTACTGGCCATGCTCTCCACAAACACCAACTTATTTAGGTAGTAGCAATCTAGTCCTTATTATATTTTATCTGGCTAGAGCCAGTCTTGTCTACTCAGACTGGCAAGAGCTCCCCAGGGTCTCAAGCTGAAGTCTTTCACATCACTCCTACCTCATCATTTTACATAGAGATGCCGGGGATTGAACCTGGAACCTTCTGCATGCCAAACAGGTGCTCTACCACTGAGCCACAGCCCCTCCCTGATGAACCCTTCAGGCTAGCATACTTGAAGTACCGCTGCTTTTCCCCCTGCTATCGTTTTGTAGCAGAAGAGCAAATTTTTAAAAATGTATGAAAAGCCATTTGTGCCCCAAAGTAGACAACCAGATGCCCCCCAGGAAGCCCACAAGCAGGACCTGAAGGCATAGGCCTCCCTGGCTGTTACCACTTAGAAGCAGATATTCAATGGCCTTTTGCCTCTAACAATTCACCCGAACCCTCCTAGCTAATAGCCACTAATAGGGAATCCTCAATTAATCTGTCTCATCTACCTTTAAAGCCACCATAGTCGCCCTGGCCCGGATGGCCCAGGATTGGATGAGCTCATCAGATCTCAGAAGCTAAGCAGCGCTGGCCTTGAATGGGAGACCACCAAGGAAGACTAGGCAGTTAATGGCAAACCATCTCTGCTTGTCTCTTGCCTTGAAAACTCCTTGAAGGGTCACCAAACTGATGGACATCACCATGATTTCAGCAACCAATCCATATGCAAAAGAACCTCCTCAGGAAAGCTCCTCCATTACCATGTCACAGCCCGGGAAACTTCTACAAGATAATGACTCAGCCCTACCTCACCTTCCTGAGTAGATATAAATTACCTGCCTACCATTTTTCTTTTCACATTGACACAGAGAGTGTTATACCTCTGAGTATGCCACTTACCACCCACCCAACGGTTATTAGGCCTTGCCTTCTTTGCTTCCTATTGAGAGTAATAATAGCTCAGCAGGGGGCGGTTTCAATTAAGGAACTCACTTGGACAACTATGAGCGCTTCCCCTTTCTGAGTTCATGGCTGAGGGGAACACAAATGGTCAATCTCCAGCTCTAGAGTCTGTTTCTATCACTCACTCTCACCTCCAGGTGGGGCCTGGGGATCTCCCGCTTTTACAACTGATCTCCAGCTGACGGAGATCAGCTCCCCTGGAGAAAATGGCTGCTTTGAAGGGTGGACTCTGTGGCCTTGTACCATGCTGAGTCCCCTCCCCTCCCCACACTCCGCCCTCTCCTGGATCCTCCTCCAAAGTCTCCAGGTATTTTCCAACCCAGACCTGGCAACCCTACTCTCCCCGCTTAAAGAGTTGGCACCCCAACAGTGTCAGATGGAGTGACATGCTACTGTCTATTTGATAGATCCTGCCAGTGACTTCTTTTTCAGAACTTTATTAAATGTGACAAATTTGGCCCTAGAGGGAAAGTATCATCCTTTACGGTGGAGCCGTAACACTGATAAAGGCTTCATATTTTTATAAAGCTTTTGGTTGTGTCTTGTGAAAGAAAGGTGTATCATAATTATATTGTGTGTCCCTGGAAATGAAATCTCTTTCAGTGGGACGTCGCTGAGCTGGAATGTTGGGTCCTTGATATTCCTGTCTGGTCTCTGTCATTTCATTACTATTTAAATGTATGTTAATTTCATCAAGGTGCAGAAAGATCTTTTTCTTGCATATACATGAACTAACTTTATTACTATTCAACTAGCTATTTTGTCTTTCTTTACCCAAGAGAAGCTTCCTATATGTTAGCAAAAGTGAAAGCGAACTATCGTAGCAGAGCCTGCATTGAAAGGGTCATATCCAATCTTGTTTTCCTAAGCAATGGTGTTTTGCCTGATTGGAACAATAGCACTGCCTGAATGCTAACCAGATCTGGTTTGTGCCATCTAGGGTGGGCAAAAATTAGCACATTCAACACAGCTGAAAACAATTGTTGGGGGGGGGGAAGGTTTACCTTGATGATCTTCACAAAGGTCTCATGGTGAACTGTTGTGGTATACTAATTAGGGTGTCAGGCTAGGATGTAGGCAATGGGTTCGAATCCCTTTTCTGCCAGGAAACTCACAGGGTGACTTTGCATGTGTTTCTTTTTTAGACTAACCTATCTCACAGGGTCATTGTGAGGTTAAAATATTGATGAGAGAACATGATAAAAATGTTTAGATAGATAGATAGATAGATAGATAGATAGATAGATAGATAGATAGATAGATAGATAGATAGATAGATGGACAGACGGACAGACGGACAGACGGACGGACAGACGGACGGACAGATATCCAGTGCCCCCCTTTTTGGTATTTAAGACTTTATTTTATTTGGTAAGTGTTTTACAATAAGAGCATGGAAACAATATACATCAGAAACTGAATAAAGAAATGTTGTGAGATAACATATGACAACATAAGAGTGAGAAGTACACTGAAATGATTTTAACAGGTATAACTAGATAACACTACTATATTATAACTATCTAACTGTGGTTTGATATTGTATAATGTATCATCATCTAGATGTATATCTAGAGAATGTCTACTGAAATGTGTAGAGATGGTGTTTTAAGAGATCGAAAGGCTTTGGGTCATTAGATGTAGCTCTCTGTATTTGATCTATAATGAAAGTATTTTACAGGTATAACCATTTGTGGTATAGTGGGTTTGAAGGGAGCTCATATTGTGCTGCCATGTAATTTAATACTGGAGCCTATATATGAACACATTTGGAGTAGGCTGGTGTAGAGATAGTTTGTGCTCTGTGAATTGAATCTGTTATCTTGGCCATTATAAATTGGCCCCATGTTTTTTCGTGCCATGCTGATAATGCTGGTAATGAAGAAGACTTCCATGCTGCTGCTATTGTAAGTCTGGCGGTTGCTAGTAATATTGAGTTAAATTCTTTGGTGTTTCCTTTTATTGAGTCATCCCATAAATTTAATAGCATAATTTCTGGTTTGCAGGGGATTGATTGTGTCATGATTAAGTTAATCTGAGTTATCACATTTTTCCAGAATTGAGGGATCACTGGACAGTTCCACCAGTAGTGAAGGTAGGTACATATTTGGCTGCAATTCTTCCAGCAGGTTGGGTAATTGGTTGGGTTTATTTTATGTAACTGGAGTGGTGTAAGGTACCATCTTGACGTTAGCTTTAAAAATTGTTGATGTATGTTGTATATTGTAGAGGTGTTTGCGGGTGATGCCCAAATAGTGTTCCAGTGGATTTCTTGCATGTTTAAGTGTAGATCTTCCCAGTGACTTTGATGTTTTAATTTGTTCATGTTGTCTTCTTTCAATATTATTTTGTAAATTTTTGAGAGGACACCTTTTGGTGAGTTGGGGTAGGTTAAAATGATCCTTTCCAGATTTGTCAAGTCTCTTTGGAAGGTTCCTATGTCGGCTAGGTTTTTTAGTTGTACGTATTGGAACCATGGAATTTTTTTCTTGAATTTTGCTTTTCTGCACTATGTTGAAGGATCACCCCAAGTCTGCTCTTATCCAGTTTTCAAATGTGTTTGGGCCCATGCCTGGAGGGAACCAGTCTTGATTTGTGTTGGTATCCAGTGCCCTTTGTTACCTTGGCTCCTAATTGGCACTACCTCCTTCATTGCCCTCACTCTCCTAGGCTCCATTGCATCTGATTAGTATTGCCAACCAATGTGATTTGGTTTACTGATGTCTGTGGATTCATCACCTCAGATACAGCATCAACACACCGTAGCAAACAATTATATGGGACATCACAGGCAATCAGATCATCTGTGGGCAATGCCAAATATGGCTAAGGGCTCTGAAAGCCAAGAGGGAAAGCATAGGAGAGAACAACATCCAGCCAACGGCTGTGTGTGTGTTTCAAATGGGGGTCTACAGTGGCTGAAAATGGGGAGCACTTTTTGACCATCAAATGAATGTGGAACACAGCAAGTCATTTGGGCTCAACCTGAATCCTAACTACGGTTCTTAACGGAGGGCATCTCTCCTTATATATAATTGAATAGTGGGTGCCAAAGTTCTAATTCTAAAATGCCCTCCCTTAGTGTATGGCTGATGGCACTGCTCCTCAGCATATATCGCCACCAATCAGAAGGCAAAGCCCGGGTCCCGCCCACACCACAACTGCTGTGACAACCTGGTCTTTTGCATATGGAAGCTGATTGGACTTCACTCCATTCCACACCTCAAACTCCCCCCCCCCAGGCAGTTGGAATGTCAGTTGCATATGGAATCTGCTGTATTCTGGTGGTGTGCAGGTCCCAGATTCATGTTTTAAAAGCAGACTGACACTGTTTGCCCAAAGCCAGAGCACTCTCCCAGAGCCTCTTTCTAGATCCCATTGTATTTATTTCCACAACGGGCCTTATTTCTAGTAACCATATATTTCATTTATACAGTTATCATCCCAGATTCTTCCGGTATCGACTGCAAATGTTTGGTAAGCAGGCTGATGAATCAATTAACTCCAGTGCTAATTGTATGTCAAATGTTATTAACCCTATGTCAAGTATTTTATGTGTGCAGAGAGCTGGATAAGTAGAGAGCGTGATGCTATGGACTGATTCACGTGCCACTAAGGCACACAGTGTGGGATTCCATGCATTGTGGAGCGGAAGGAGTGTGCCTCTCTTGCCCCCTGAGAGTAGCTCATCCCTGCCTCTAGTCAAGATTGACACAATTGGGCTCGGATCCACCAGAAGGCATCTGCAGACAGAAGTTTCATCCGCAGAGCACAACTTTCTTGCTTCTCACCTCCTCCCACAGCCCAAGATTACATTACATTACATTACATTACACTTTCGACTTATATACCGCTCCTTCCCAAGGGCTCGGAGCGGTTTACAGAGACATTTAAATCATCCTAACTAGCGCCACAGTGTAAGGGGAGGGGTGAATGCCTACCAGGCACCCGAACAGCAAGGTTCTTTTCCGTGGTGGGTTCTTTCCGTTTTCAAGGCGACGGTGTCTCGGCGGAGATCTTTTTTCTGCAGCGACTCCTTCTGGAGTGGACCTCACGGCACACGACTATGCGACGGCTGTAACAGCTGGCCTCCGTCCTATTGGCTCTGACTGCGCCACATCGTCACGTCGCCGCGTTTCCTGGACCAATCTCCGCCTGGGGCCACCTGAAATGCCCCCTGAAATGAGGGGGAGTGGCAAAAATTCCCTCCCTCCCGTGCATGCATACATTCTCCAGTGGGTCCAAGTCAACATGACCCACTGAGATCAATGTAGCCCTAGCAGCTGTAGAGGAGAGCCCACTAAGGGCTTGTTAAAGCACACTGTTTTAAGTCTTGAATTGTGGCTGCATTTGGTGTGGTAAGTTATGTTTCTAAACAAGGTGATGGCATGTAAATATTTTTTTGAGAAGAAAACATTCACACAGGAAACCTTTATTAATGTATGACAACCTTTGGCCGTGGGTAGTGTGCTGTTAAATCACAGCTGAGTCTATGGCAATTACATCCACAGGATGTCCAAGGCAGGAGGTGGGCAGAGGTGGGTTGCCGTTGCCTTCCTCTGCATGGTAAGCCAGGTCTTCCTTGTTGTCTCTCATCCACGCCCTGCTTAGCTCCCAAGCTCTGATGTGCAAACTGAATGAGTGTTTAAGAACAGAACATTTACGCTGCGTATAAATCACCAGATAAGCTGATAATATCATGTGTGTAGAATGGTTTTATAATATAATATATTTATAATATTTATTTACAGGCATGTACAAGGCGTTCCATGTGCCTTGGTGTTTAGTCATGCCGGCCACATGACCACGGAAACGTCTTCGGACAGCGCTGACTCTTCGGCTTGGAAACTGAGATGAGCACCGCAACCCTAGAGTCGGATTTGACTGGTTTCGAGCAAGGGAACCTTTACCTTTACGTAAGTATAAGGGGGCTGTGGTGGCTTAGAAGTTAAAATGCTGAGCTGCAGACTGGAGACCCGAGTGTGCCGCGTGACGGAGTGAGCTCCCGTCTCTGGCCCCAGCTCCTGCCAACCTAGCAGTTCGAAAGCAAGAAATTGCAAGTAGGTAAATAGGTACTGCTTTGGTAGGAAGGTAACAGCGTTCCGTGTGCCTTGGCGTTTAGTCATGCCGGAAACGTCTTCAGACAGCGCTTGGAAACAGAAATGAGCACCACATCCCTAAAGTCAGATTTGACTAGCTTTCAAGCAAGGGAAACTTTTATCTTTACTACATAGGTATAGGTTATCATACACACACACACACACACACACACATACACAAACGTATGCATGTTTGTATATACACTTTTTCTTTAAGCATGCCATTTTTGCTGTGTGCATCAGAATACAGAAAGGCAAGGTGATTTAGTATCCTGCACCTGGCAGGCCACAGTCCGTCTAGTCAGCTGTGCATAATTAGGTTTAAATGGTCTACTGTTGGCTCTCCTGGGCAGCCTCTGAAGAATGACCAGTCTCCTGAATTATAACTCAATGGAACATTTAGCAACAGAGCAGAGAGAGAGAGAGAGAGAGAGAGAGAACTGACGCTGCCTCCTTCTCGTAAGGTCCTTGACTTTTCAAAGCAGTATTTTGAACTTGGCTTTAAATAGCTCAACAAGGCACATCATCAAGGTCTTGTCTTAACATGGCTGTCATGATACAGTTTAATAGTGTTATAAGGATACATGGTGTGTGGTTGTCATGATGGTAGATGGCGTGGGTGCGTATAGATTTGCTGTCAGTCTTTCGGCTTTTCATATGTGACAGAGGTTGTCTGAAGCACG
This sequence comes from Gekko japonicus, assembly GCF_001447785.1. Classification (NCBI taxonomy): domain Eukaryota; kingdom Metazoa; phylum Chordata; class Lepidosauria; order Squamata; family Gekkonidae; genus Gekko; species Gekko japonicus. Next base: position 1,144,139 of record NW_015167528.1, on the reverse strand, counting down.
GCAGGAACACGAGGCTCGCAGGGGTTAAGTGTTCCTTCCCTCCTGGCTTCTTTACTAGTCCTCCCTGCATACATACAGCAAAGAGGTGCAGGGGGCATCTGTCACTGGGCTGATGACATGATGGATTACCCATGTCATTGTCAATAGGTTCAGAATTACTTGGCTGCTGATAAGATGGTCCCTTTCTTCCCTCTTAGTAGCTATTTTCTCCCCATCTTGGTGCTCTTGCAAATTTCCCAGAAATCAGAACAAGAAATAGATCTTTCTCCAGCTTATTCTTTGCATTCCTACCAATCCCCCCATATATCTTACTTCTGTGGTACTTACACCCTTAAATTGGGTCTGAATTTTACTTTTAAACTCCATGCATTTCAAAAAGTTGAGGCTGCTCTGTTTTTATGGTATTCACTCCAGTGCAAGAATAGGGCTTTTCCCTGGTATGCTGTCAAAACCAAAAAGTTACAGTTATTTACATTAATTAACTTTTTTGTATATAACTTGGGGGGGGGGCAGAGTGATGTTAATTCTAAGTTTGTCTTTCCTTCAAGTGAATATGGTATCTTGAATTCACAGTGTCTATTGATCACCAGAATTTCTGCTCTTTGATGATCTCATGACTGCTTTTCTTAGAGCAAAGCGCTGAACTGGAATTTCTTAGAGTGAAGCGCTGAACTGGAATTAAAGAGCTTTTGGCTTCATCGACACTAATAGTCATCATTTTTTTTTAATAAAGGTTTTATTGACTCCCCTAAAAAGGGGAGGTATTTCGCTTAAAAGAAGAAATGGGAAGGGTAGACAGTGGGGGAAAGAGAAAGCTGAGTGATATATAAACTGGTAAATTAAACTGTTAGTAATGTCCAATTAATCTTCTTGGGCTTCTTCTGTGTGTTGTCAAACTTCTTTTTTTTAATCCGGTCACATGAAGTTCTCTGTTAGTATGTTAGTAATGTTCCTTTGAGTTTCTGTTAATAAAAAAGCCTCTTCTGGGCACATTCAGAACCGCTTCTTTGCGTGCTGGGTACTTTTACTATCGCTGACGTGGAGGAGCTTCCTTTGTTGTCTCTGTTGTCTTCTCCTTCCGGCTTGTTTGATCCTCCTTCGGGTTGCTGTTAACAATCTCAGTTCATGCACTGTAAATCCTCTTCCTTGCTTGCCATTACTGGAGGTCCCCAGCTTTGAGAATGGTATTAATTTCTTCGCTTTTATATCCGCTCCCAAAACTCTCTACTGGGTCCTCCTCGCAACTGTTGACTCATATAAGCGCTTGCCAGGCACTCCTCGCTGTCACAGTTCAAACTTCTCCGTTTTACAAAACTCCCGTCGGATTCACAACTATAACAGTCCAAACATTAAACAGCCAGCTCTCACACACATGTAAACGCCCAGACGGAAGTCCGTCCCTTCTTCTCTGCTCGCTTTTGCCCAGCTCCGACATCTTTTCTTTTTTGTTTACTTTTAGAAAGTTCTTAAAATGTGCTCCAGAGAGACAAAACTTTTTCTCGCTTTATTTCAAATACGTCAAAGGAAAACATCACTGTCCGCTCAATCCATTCCCCCCCTCCTTTTCTTTTTCGCTTGTACAAATGGAGGATTAACCTCCTCGCCTTTTTCGCTGGGGGGTGGGAAACGTTTTTAGTTCTTTTTCTCTGCATTTTGACAACTCACAGTTAAGCCGATCTTTTCTTTTTCTATTTTTGCGGATGGTCGCTTTATCACTCGGTGACGTCTGGTGGCTCCGCTAAACCCCGTTCGGGGTCGCTCACGCAGCAAGGTCCATTGGGGCAGGGCATGGCGGGAGCCTCGGTCTCCGACCTCTCGGCCGAAAGAGCGACTCCCCCCTAGTGCGCCCTAAAGCGCCCCGGATCCGAGCTCCTCTCTTCCTGAGGTGCTCGTTCGGGTCTCCGCTCGCGCGGATTCCCTCCTCCACCGCGGGCAGGCGAGACGCCCTCGGGAGCGACCCGAGGATGCGTCCGCCATTCGCGGGAGCCAGACCGGAAGCTGACACTAATAGTCATCATGACCCTTTTCTCCTCTAGGTAAAGGTAAAGGTTTCCCTTGCTCCAAAGCCAGTCAAATCCGACTCTGGGAGGTGAGTGTGCTCATCTCAGTTTCCAAGCCGAAGAACCAGCGCTGCCTGAAGACATTTCCATGGTCATGTGGCCAGCATGACTAAACACCAAGGCACACGGAATGCTGTTACCTTCCCACCAAAGTGGTACCTATTTATCTACTTGCAATTTCTTGCTTTCAAACTTCTAGGCTGGCAGGAGCTGGAGCCAGAGATGGGAGCTCACTCCATCATGCAGCGCTAGGGTCTTGAACTGTCAAGCTACCGACCTTCCGGTCTGCAGCTCAGCATCTTAACCTCTGAGCTACTGCAGCACCTTTTTTTCTCTACCTTTCCCCCTCTACCTCAATGCTAAAACTGCTTAAATTTGGCCTCAATTCACATTTTATAAAATTGTTGTAGGTTCCCTTCAAAGTGTGTCTGTGTAATAATAGCATTTTTAAACATACTGTGGCCCCGGTCACATGGGCTGGATATCGCGGTAAGGAGGCGTGGCTGTTTTCCCCTGAGCGAACTACCGCACGGCTGCCGGATCATATGTCCCGTCGACATCCCGTGGTTTGGGGGGAGGTGCCAATCATACGACAATCCTGTGGCACGGCAAAGAAGCGGTGCAGCGCGATCACAGCAGCAATGGCTAGGCGCCGCTGCCATGGCAAATGGGGTTGTGGTTTTTTAAAAACCAAAGTGTGCTCATGCGCCATTGGGTGCTTGTGCACATCCCGTGGAGACTTGGGAAAAAAACCTTTTCACCACGGGACATGGGCGGGCGCCGGATGCCACGACCTACCACCGGAAACATGACCAGACGCCCGCCTTTGCCCCGCGGTTTCCAGAAACTAGTACCTCGGAGGTACTAGCTTTTTACGGCGCATCTTCAGCGGGAAGCCTTGGGTTAGCCACGGGAGCTCTACGCTTCCCAAATGTGGCGCTGTGATTGCGCCCGGAAAATCCACCTATCTTCCATCTCTGCAGTGTGGCTAATGCTCCGTGTGACCGCAACCTCAGTTGTGTTGTGTTGTGTTGTGTTGTTCTGTGTGTGTGTGTGAAGTGCTTCTGGCTCATGGTGACCCTATGAATTAATGACCTCCAAAGCATTCTCTTGTTAACAGCCTTGCTCAGGCCTTGCGAACCGAGGGCTCTTCTGGCTTCCTTGATTGAGTCAATCCGTTTTATGATGGACCTCCCTCTGTCCCGGTTGCCTTCAACTCTTCCCAGTATTACTGTCTTTTCCAGTGACTCATAATGTGACCAAAGTATGATAGCCTCAGTTCAGTCATTTTAGTTTCTAGGGAGAGGTCAGGCTTGATTTGATCTAGAACCCATTTATTTGTCTTTTGGGTGGTCCAGAGTATCTGTAAGACTCTCATTCAACACCAAATTTCAAACGAATCAGCTTTATTTTTGTCAGCTTTCTCCCTTGTCCAACATCCACGCACACACACAATGGGGAATACCATGGCATGTGTTAGCTTGACTTTGGTTGCCAGCAACATATCCTTAACACTTAAGAATCTTTTCTAACTCCTTCGTGGCTGCCCTCCCCAGTCTCAATCTCCTTCTGGTTTCTTGGCTGTAGTCTCCCGTTTGGTGGATGATGGAGCCAAAGAACAGGAAATCTTCGACAATTTCAATTTCTTCATTGTCAGCCTTAAAGTTGTGTAATTCCTCAGTAGTCATAACTTTTGTCTTCTGCTTTAACCTTCAGCAGTAGTCATCTCGGGTCTTCACTATTTTCTGCCAGTCATGTGGTGTCATCTGCGTATCTCAAATTGTTAATGTTCCTTCCACCAGTTTTCTGTCCACCATCTAAATCTAATCCAGCTTTCCTTATGATATGTTCTGCATATAGATTGAGGAGACAGGGAGATAAAATACATCCTTGTCTGGGAGCTGCTGTTTCTCCATATTCTGTCCTACCAGTAGCCTCTTGCCATAGTACAGGTTTTGTATCACAACTATTAGATGTTGTGGCACACTGGTTTCTTTTTAAAACAACCATAATTTCTCATGGTTGTGTTAACCCTTTAAAAGGGGGAGGGACCCCTATCGAAGCCCTTAAAGTTAAATGTTAGTCACCTTAAAATAATCTGCCTTCTAGCCCAATTAACTGATCAGTTTTTAATGTTATCTGCTCATGTTTCTCATTAGATCTTTGTTTGAACTGATGATTTAAATAACACAATAAATAGGAATTAACTAGTTAAAATGGTTAATTAGGTTTGAGTGCCAGGGCATATTGTCCAGAAATAAGAATCAATGCCTTTTGATGATAGTGAATAGGAAATAACTTATAATTTTTAAAAACATACCACACTGTTAGGAAAAAAAACAACCATCTTTCAGATTTTAAAACCCTATTACAATAATGTACTGAATCCAAAATAGCTCCTCTGAGTACTCCAGTGTACCCTTAACTCTCACTAATTAAAATTGACCATTTATTGATTTATTGGGCTTACTGTACACAAGTAGCAATTCATATGACAAAGCTGTTCCTGGCCTGTACCCCTTCAGACTGGGGTATTATAGGTATATAACAAAACCATATGTGTACATAGAAAATGGGATGCCCAGAAGAAGGAGCCCAGCTGAGCCTTTTCCTTGGCAGGTTTGTTTTCTGTGTAAGGATGCTTGGCAGGTGCATTCAGCCAACCAACCACCCCAACTTGCACTCTGGAGTGCTGCAATCCAGGTTACCACATATAGCCCAGTTTATAAAATCAGAGTCAAAATCCCACGGCCAATTGCATGCACTAAATACTTATTGAGCTCATGTCACTGAGCACTGCCTTGAAACTGAAAGCCCTCTTCAATCTCCCAAAAGCTGTTCAGGGCAAGTCCCATGGAAATCAACAGAATTTCCCTCCATGCCATGAGTTCAGGTGGCATGGAGGTGGAAGGATATGTGGATTATTTCTCTCCTAATGAACCACAGAAAATAGGTGCACATGACGTATGTGCCTAACACAGACACATCCGGACCCTACTGATGCACTTTTGTTTTGAAGTTTTAATCAGGTTTAAAAGGGAAGCTATTCAGGGAAATTGTGTGGTCTGAATTTTAATCCGCCCTCCTCTGCTTTACAGCATGTGGTGTGGCCTTGAATTGCGGAATGTTTGAAACATCCATAATGAGCTCAATGTCAAACTGTTGGGCCTTTTGTCTCGCACAATAAGCACTTAGCTCAACTAAATGAATAGAAATTGCTTTAGTGAATTAGAAAAGCCAAGGGCCTTTCAAGGCACTAATTCTGACGTTAATTATTTCAGACATTGTCTAATTATTATTAATTTTTGCAACTGTAGTAGGTTAAGAATTAAACTTCTAAACATGGGTTGTAATATTGGTAAGCAAATATCACAGGGATAAAAGGAGCAGATTTTAAAAACACAAGCGTCCATTCTCAGCAGCTTTCTTTTCTGGTTTGTTTGCTCTTTCATCAAATAGTATGCTTAGAACACGCAAGTCCTAATTTGACATTCAGACTTGGGGGCCGGGGGTGAGGGGAGAGAGAACGTAAGCAGGACATTTTATCTTTCTAGTTTGCAGAGATTCATAGCACAGACCCCTGCTCTCCCATCCTGTATTCTTAAAAAAACATTTGTAACAGAATCGGTTTCCCTCCCACTTCTAATATGAGATGTGAATTTATTTATTTCTCAGTACCGGAAGAACAGCATTCAAAAAAATTACAGTGAATAGCAATTCATCCTTTAGAAATCCCTTCTACCCAGTTGCTGCCAGAGATCTGAATGCTTTCTCCTAAAGCTCTGTAATCCAATAAGCTTTTGTGTTTAGCAGCTTGTTTGAAACTTGTCTAGCACCCAGGCCTGCGACTCCGTATGCTCCTTTGCAGGCAGGTGAGTGCCCGAGGGCCTGATTATTATTCAAGCCACAAGGCCTTCACAGACCCAACCAGAATGTAATTTGTAATTAACTGTCATTTACTTCTGTCTGCATTGACTTGTTGTTCAGAAGACAATGTAGCTACGCTGGTCACTAGCTTGTCTTTGTTGTGTTTATAATGTCTCTCAGATCTAGCGGTTTCCCCTGAATTTTTAAAAAAATTTTGGAGGGAGGGTAACACACACCCTTGAAATCTGGCTACCACATAGTTGTTCTAATCCCCCTCCCTCTTAAAAAATGATTTTGCACATTTGAGTTATCTGCAACATGGGACTCACTGTTCGGATATTTGTGTAGAGTGCCTGGTAACTGGCAGCATGTTGATGAATTCAAATGAAAGCTGAGATTTTTTTTTTTTAAATAGCCCAGTTAAGATTTTAATTACTGTTCCCCTCCTGGTTTGGAAAAATGCATGTTTTCTGAAATGGGACATGTGATTTACTCTGGGAATGGTACTTAACGGTAGAAGTGGTAATGTTTTCCTTGTGATCCCATTGTACCTGAAATACACACAAATGAATGGACAATGATCCACAGATATAGCAAACTGTACACCATGATTCTTAAAAACATTTAAGCTCAAATACTTTGGCCACCAAATGAGAAGGGAGCACTCACTGGAGAAGACCCTGATGCTGGGAAAGATTGAAGGTCAAAGAAGACGGGGACGGCAAAGGATGAGATGGTTAGACAGTGTCATAGATGCAACGAACATGAAATTGAGCCAACTTCAGAGGACGGTGGAAGACAGGAGGGCCTGGCGGGAGATGCTCCATGGGTTCGCGAAGAGTCGAACTCGACTGTGCGACTGAACAACAACAACACCATGATTCACATATACTCTGGAGCAATGGAAATTAAAGGGTTCTGTTCCCATTTGCAAGCATTGGGGGCCCCCCTGCAATCTGAAGAATGCACTTAAATGGGAAAAAAGACCCACCATCGAATCCACCGTCGAATCCAAGAAAGATCCTGCTGTTAGGTGCCTAGTTAGGAAATACCCTCCCCTCACTATTGTACCCCTAGCTTACTGTAAACCCCTAGTCTCTGTAAACCGCTCTGAGCCTCAATGGATAGGGCGGTATATAAATCGAAAATGTAATGTAATGTAAAAAAAAATCTTTATTTTCAGCAGAAAAAAAAATCATATAGAAACCAATGACAATTCAACACATTTATATTCATGACATGTAGAAACACAGTAGTTTCTCCTGTCTGCTGGCTTCCACCAGGCTGCAGTGCTATTATGAATGTAGCCCATTGTTTTAATGGCTTATTCTCCTTTTGGGGTTGTTTCTGAAAGCAGCGTTTCTGTATGGTTTGTATGATCACCTAAGCCATGCTGTTCCAAATCTGAGAATATATACTCATATCTTTTCAGACATTACAGTCGTACATCCTGGGAGCCCACCAACAGCATGTAATGGAAGTGAGCCACTCCATGCATGCAGTCATCATGCTGCATGAATAGCAGTGACAGATTTGGGTACCATGCGCACACATCTTTTGTATGTGTGAACCAACCACTGGATTTTTCAGGGTTTTCAGTGCTTTTCATTCACACACACCAAGGCTATGTGTACACAGTAAATACACTCATTGTCCCTGTTCATACAACATGGTGACTCTATGTATCGGGAAGATTATGGGTAGCATGTGCTCCTGTTTTGTGTAGTTGGTAGGTGTGACGACCCCTTCTCTGGGGAGGTCTGGTTTTCCTTTAAAATGTTCTTTATGTTTTGTTCTAATATGTATATCCGGCTGCCACCAGGAAATTTAAGGCTTTCCAAACCTTTATCCGATAATATTTCTATCACTGGGTAGGTAGGTCGAGGTTTTAGGCTTTTATGAGGGTCTATGTGTTTTCTGAGAAATTATTTCTTTCAGAGCTGGCAGACTTAAATAAAAGAAGATTTATTGAAATAATTCGTAAATAACAGGATAGGACTCTGTATCTAGGAATGGGTAAATACTGAACAATTTCAACTGGGTTTTCACACACTTTTCTCTCACACTGTCAGGGATTTTGGCATGTAACTTTGTAACACTTTTTTCCTTAGGCCATATATGTTTACTGCTTCTTTTTATCCTGTCACTCAGACTTTTTTATAACTTTTCTTCTTCTCTGAACAACATCAACAGACAGCTTAACTGTTTTCACACAGAACTGCTTCCCACTTCTTTCATACACAGAGCTTAACTGAACTCCTTCTTCTCTCACAGAACTCAGAACTTAACTAACTCCTTAACTCTTTAACTTAACAACTGTCTTTTTTAACTGTCACTCTTGACTGACATACCGGTTCATCCACTAATTTTTACTTCCAAAACCCCTCCCCCTCTCTCCCAATCACCAATCACACCACTTGCCTGTTTCAACCACCCTAGACTCTCATACAGCCAGGCAACCAAACTTTTAAAGAGACACACACGCATAAACAAAGAATCATTACAGTAGGCTTCTGCTATACATGGAAATGACTGGAAAAGACTCATTAATTTCCATAATGGAAACACAATATGGTAGAATGGATGCAATAGTATAAAACCCAAGCTTAGCCATGGAGTTCCCTGGAGAACTGACCCTGTTAGTCAAACCTCCCTCTCCCATTGTGACAGCCAGCATGTATAATGCTTAGAATGTTGAATTAGGGGAGAAATGAGTTCAAATCCTACCTCTGCCACAGAGCTCACTGGGTGATGTTGGGTTAGTTAGCACTCTTTGAACAGTATTCATCTCAGTTAGGCATGCACAGAACGACTTGCCAAGCGGAGCACACATGAACACACAAAGCTGAGTCAGACCTTTAGTCTATCAAGGTCAGTATTGTCTACTCTGACTGGCAGCAGCTCCCCTAGTGTGCAGATGGGCCACCTTGGGGACTGTTTCTGGCGAGGAAAATGCTAAGGGGGGGAAGGTTAGAACTCTTTCTCTATGTGTACCACAGCTATGATCTGAGTTAAGCCCTGTGTGCAGGGGTCGTTTCGTAGAAAAAGAGCTAGGGGGACTCATTAGCATAACTCATTAGCATATGCCACACCCCCTGACATCACCGGAAGTGTGTCATAAGGCCACACCCCCTGCCTTCACCGGAAGTGTGTCATAAGGCCACACCCACCACTCAGTTAGTCTTCGTCTTAAAGGTTAGTCTTAAAGGTGCTATTTGTTAGTCTTAAAGGTGCGGGAGTGCGAGGAAGCCCCGCAAAGGCCCCCCGCCCCCAACGATCCCGGCCACAGCCGCCGGCCTTACGGCTCCACTGCCGAGCCCCATCAGGGGCCCGGCGGTGGACCTCCAAGGCCGGCGGGGGGGTGAGGAAGCCCCGCCAAGGCCCTCCCTGGCCCCAGGCAGGCAGGGGTGGGGAGAGGCAGGGAGGAAGCAACTTACCCTCCCTCTTCTCCTGCCTCCTCCTGGCTGAATGAGGGCTGGAAGCGGGGTGGCTGGAAGCAATGCTTCGTTGTGTGCCCCACCCACCGCACCTCACCCGGGGGAACTGTGATCCCCCGCGATCCCCCCCGAATCCACCTCTGACTGTGTGTGTAGGAACTGAGGAGAACTCATACCTCCCCACAACTTGGGAAGGGACTGTGACTCAGTGGAAAAGCCTTTGCTTTGCGTGCAGAAGGTGTCGGGTTCAATCCCTGGCATCTCCAGATAAAGTAGGTGATGTGAAAGACCTCCGTCGATGGGACAGTAGGTGATGTGAAAGACCTCCGCCTGAGACACCCTGGAGACCCCTTGCCAGTCTGAGTGGACAAGACTGACCTTCATGGACCAAGGGTCTGATTCAGTATGAAGCAGCTTCATGTGTGATTGTGACACTGGGTAGGGATTCTGGACCCAACTTGTGGGCTCCATAAGGTGAAAAGAAGCAGATTACATTTGGGGTGGGGGTGAGGTAAAATAAAAGCTCTGTCTGTGGTGCTGGATCATTTGTGCATGGAAGTCACCACCCATGCTCCCTCTAACCTGCGGAGTCTTCTGAGCAAAAATTCTACTTTCTGAGCTACTGGCATTAAAGTTGTGAGCGAGTGATTTGGCTACTGCATAAATCAGTTTGCTCTAGAACCATCCTTCCTGAGCTAAGATAAAGATCTGTGAGCCGGAGGCTAAAAAAATGTGAGCTAGCTGACACTAACTCAGCTTAGAGGGAACACTGGTCACCACCACATCATGCTGCGTCCACCAGCTGAGAGATGTGCACATGGAAACTTTCTCTATGCATCTATTCATACTTAATTCAGTATAAATATAGGCAGAGAGGCTAGGATTAGAGAGACCCAGATTCAAATTTCCCCTTTGCGATTGAGCTCACAAGATAAAATTGTGCCAGTCACATACTTTTCACCAAGTCTCTCTCACAGGGTTATTGTGAGGTAAAATGGAGGTGTAAAGACCAATGGATGCTGTCCTGAGCACCTTAGAGGGAATTCAGAACGTACTAGATAATGTGCAGCAGGGCTTTTCTTTTGGGAAAAGAGGTGCCAAAACGCTCAAGAGGGAAATGAAGTCTTCAATCTGTATACTGAAAACTCATGAATGTTTAAACATTTTTTAAAGTATTTTGTCAAAGAAGTTCCGGAACTCCAATCCATTGTGTTTCCCTAGAAAAAAAGCCCTAATGCCCAGCCACATCTCTCACTCCTTACCTTACTTGAGTCAGACCTCAAGGTTGCATCAGAATGGACCAAATGGTCCTCATGCCCAACAAAATGGTCCTCCTGCCCAACAAAAGAAGCGATGTCTGTGCATGTATTTTCCACCAGTACCTCTGAGGAGGCCCCCACCGGTACAACAGATTCATCCAGGCACCAGTCATGTAAAACCCTCCCCTCTCTGAATTTACCATGTATACCCAGACCCAGTAGCCACGAATAAATCCTATGCCCTGTTTGTCTGGCATTCGGATGCCTCTAAGCTACTCACACAAATGGGGCAGTACAGTAATTGCCTCTTTATTGGGGGACTGTATACTCCTTTTGAAATATATTTATAAAAGAAGCCCTTTGACTACAGGGAAGCTTGTTCCCCCCACCCAACCGCAGGCCATCCACCTCCCTGCCTTCGCAGATTTGCATAAAGCTGGATTAAACAGTGCATCCAGCCCCCAAAGACTGGTCTATTTACACTGGGACCTTATTAATTATTTCCTGCCTTTATCTGAAACAATTAACCAGAGAGAACAGAAACCCTGCCACAGAGCTCTTTAAGTTGCTAAGGAATAAAGGAAGAGCTCGCTCTCTCTCTCTCTCTCTCTCTCTCTCTCTCTCTCTCTCTCACTCTGTGTGTGTGTATTTCTATCGCTACCCCCCCACACACACTTGGGGAGGGGGAGGATAGCGATTCCCCAGCTATCAAAAGAGACAAGAGGAGGCACCGTTGGCAGCTACCGGTCCAGGATTGCTACATGGCACTTTAAATGTGATTAAGCTTCCTTTAGTGCCGCAGTGACATCACTCACAGGCTCAAAGCCGCTCCTGCTCCAGAGTATTAGAATGCATTTCATGCTTGGCTTACTCAAAACTGCCGAGCTCAAATTTACACCTTATTTGATGTTCTTCTGCCTGCTGTTAATTGGTAAAGGGATCTTTGACCCTTTTGATCTCTCGCACAATCCTCTAAATGCCCAGGTCTGCTAAACGGTTCAGC